>NC_090888.1:41887292-41892292 GCF_036669925.1 Montipora capricornis | reverse complement strand
GGTCCTGTTCGAGTATAGTAGTTTTGACCAGTTCCCTAAGCTAAAAATGTCTTCCCCGGAAAGCGAAATTTCTCTCTGAATAAAGCCAAAATTTAAAAAAACCTTTTTTGTGGAAAGTTTGGATCAGTTCGGACGTTTAGAAGTATGCGAAAATGCAAGAAATGTTTTGTGATGGGCCTACGTCTGTCTGACCACAAGGTATTACACAACATCGCATCTTCATCAAGTTTTTCGATTTCGCTCGGGTTTTCTCGCTTCCTTCGCTCGTAAGTCTAACAAATTTTTGGACTTAAAGAAATTTAATAAAACAATTATTGCATTCGCGCTTGTTGGATATGAGACTGGTTATAGCCAACTCAGCGCGACGCGCCTCGTTGGCTATTTACCATCTCATATCCAACGCGCGCTCATGGAATAATTGTTAATTAGCCATCCGACATGTATATTGATGTAATGATGGCGCGTGAAAATGAGCATTCGGGAAGTGGTTTTGGTTGGTGTTTTGTAGGACAGTTAAAGATGAGACTTCCCATGTCGTTTCGTCTAGACCACAGAACCACCAACATACTTGAAAGAAAAATTGTTTAAATTCCCTTTCAGTCAAACCTGAACCCACCGAGGAGAATAAAGATACGATGAAGGATGAAAATGGTGAAGCAGCAAGTTCATCTACGGAGAATGTCGAAAGCAACAATGAAGTCAAGGATGTACAGGGAACGGATATAAATAAGGAAGGTGCGTCTTTTAACTGTTATGAGATGAAGCGACGTTAAAAAAGTGAAGAATTTTGCCCCCATTTTTCTCCCATCTTTTTCTTCTCATTTTCCTCTTATTTGTCATTTGTCCCTCTCAATTCAATGTGTGCACGGTTGTTTGACAAATTACCCACGTGTGACCAGAGTACCTTATATAAATGGAGCACCGTCGTGTTTAAAGCCGCGGAAATGAAGTTAGTTTGATAAGAATCCTAGTCGCGCGTTCGCTATTACTGAGACAGTAACAGCATTGGGAAGGTCAAAGGTGCCATTTACGACAACCTACGGCTTTTCATCTATAAGAAACGTTTTCTATTCTGTGGGAACTGACTTCCAATTGCTACGATTTTGCATAACTCCGCGTAGTTCGCTAGGCTTAAATTTTCAGCTAATCAAAATCAACCGTGTTCTCACACTTAGCCATCAAGGCTCCTTGTATTTATTTGCTCTTGTTCGGTTTTTTTTTTTCTGAAAACGAAACTTTTAGTCTGTTTTCCGGCCACTCGTGATTGAAACCGGCCGAACTATAATCAATTATTATGTTTCCATGCATGAAAAGATATATGTGATACATGAAAGATATTAAGCAATGTCGTCAACTGGGAACTCACGAGTCGCCGTGATCTAGTACGGATGCTTTAACCACTGAGGTACTGGAGACTGTGGTGAGCAAGGCTGAAATGTGGGTATAGACTACGTCTGCATCACGCAGTCACATAGTCTAATTTTGGCGTTATCGCCAAAATGTGACTGCGTGATCCAGAGTCTCAGTAGCTCAGTGGTTAGAGCATCCGTACTAGATCACGGAGACTCGTGGGTTCAAATCCCATCTGGGGCTAGGATTTTTTCCGAGTTCCCAGTTGATGATAATGCTTAATATCTTTCAGGAAAAGATATGCATAATTTTTATTGTCCCCATCAATCTTTGTGTTTACTGGCTCTCTATAACTGCTCCCAGTGCTGCTACTACAAAAAGTTTTATAAAAATGGCTTGTAATCTCGCAATCTGATTGGCCAATTTGCCGTTGTCGATAAGAGTCTAGACAACGCTGCTCGCGTCAACTCAATGTGTTACGCAATGTAATAGCCAATCAGGAACGCTCATTGTGGGAAATAACCAATCATATTGCGAGAAAGTCATAGGCAACGCTTGCTCTTTGTTTGTGTCGTGATCTTGGTCACGCTCTGAAATAAACATTTTCTTTGGGGTTGAATATTGTGGTGAAAAACAAATCGAACGTGGTTCAGCGTTGTCTGTACTCTTATCGACAACGATATTCGTCATCACAGTTTGTTGTGGACGCACTCGGCTGCAACTCGTGATTCCACAACAAATACACTTGCAGCGATCGAGTACTGATTGTACCCCTGGAATTTTGATGAAATTGCGATCAACGTAGTGGTTGTAATTCCAGTTTTCTTGATGTGCAGTAGCACTCTAGTCATCCTGTGTTTATTTTGTTTAAGCACATTACAGAACTGATATATCACAAGTCATTTGTATACAAAGAAAACGGGATTTTCCACGATATACAGCGGTAAAACATTGCACATGTGTGTTATAACTGTCATGGGAAACGTGGACTAAAGACACAGCAATGTGCTGCACGGTAGAAGGCTTTAACGAGATATCGACGTTCTTGTTTTAGCCGTAATAATTACCTTATTTTCTGTAGAACTATATGAAGTGAATTTCAAATGGGTCACTAATGTCGGACTCCAGAAATAGACTCCTTATTTCAGTGTGCATTTGTGTTATTATTTTAGGAGATAAAAAAACTGACAAAGAGACGAACATGCAAGTAGACTTGCCAAGCGAGAAGGGTGATGCGGGAAAAGAAAAGGAGGATGAAGCTGAAAACAAAGATGAAACAAAGTCCATGGATGTTGAAGAATGTAAGGAAAAAGCTGTAGATGAGAAAAAAACTGAGGTGAAAGCGGCGACAGTCGATGCAGAGGAAAAGGACGACAAAGAGCATAGTGCGGTAAAGGCTGGGGTTAGTGAAAGCGAGGTGGCAGTAGATCCAGAGATTGCCAAGGGAGATGGGCAAACTACAGGAAAAACAGAAGAGTCTGGTGATAAGCCGACCGAAGATGCAGGGTCCAATGGAATAGAGAAGAATCCTGCAGAAACCACTCAAGGTGGAGAGAACAGTTCAGAACAGGCTGATACGACTGACACCAGTAAGAATGCATCTGACAAAAAAGACTCCGATCAAAAGGAGCAGCTTTCTATTGATGGTCATACAGCAGAATCAGATAAGAAACCCCAAGAGAAGACCCCAGACAAGCCTGAAGAGATTGTGAAAACAGAACAAGAATCAGTAGAATCTGAAAGTGGAGCCAATTCAAAAATCCAGAAATCGAACGACAAGAGCCCAGTAGCAAATAAGACCATTAGTACAGACTTCGTACAACGTCGCTTCATATTCAATATAGCTGATGGAGGATTCACTGAACTACACACACTGTGGGAGGTGGAGGAAAAGAGAAAATGTGATGACATTTGGTGGAGATGTCACGATTACTGGCTGCTGGCGGGAGTTGTTACGTATCCTTAACCCAAATTTACTTAACTTTTCCAGAGGTACCTGTGGTGATGTACTTCAACATAGCAACTTGAACTCTACGATGAAATGATATATGAAATGGATCATATATGAACTGCGGATATATGATGAAATGATATATGATCCATTTCATTACATTTTCATCGTTGATTCATTCCTCACGGGAACATTAGAACCAACAAATGACCAGGGGCTCGTTTCTCGAAACTCCCGAAAATTTACGGCCCATTTTCGGGTGTCACAATTCCTTTTGTATCTCAAGAACGGAGAGGATTTAAGTCGTCAAAATTCAGTTATTTTTCTTTTTGTTACCTTGAAAACACGTTAAAAGATCGGCTCTCCAAAGTAAGCGGTTAGCAGTTCACAAATGGCTTTTCGGGCCCGAAAAGTTTTCGGGACTTTCGAGAAACGGGCCCCAGCTCCCAACGTCCGTGGCTTCATAGCTCAGTTGGTTAGAGCGTCGCACCGGTATCGCGAGGTCACGCGTTCAAACCCCGTTTAAGTCCTGAATTTTTCAGGCTTCTTTACGCAATTGCAAAAATTGCGTTCATGAGTGCGAGGATCATAGCTTCACTTAACTTGGACTCTGTTATTCAATAGGTTCACAGTGCTATCCACCGGTTAAATCGTTCTTCCAGTGGGTGCCGGTAGTGATTTATCGAGTAGATAGCTCTATTCACCGTTCCAGCAACTGAGGCCTGTCATTAAAGGGACTATGTCACGTAAAATTTTGTAATTTCATGGCACCAAAAATGCCCAACATTGCAATAACAACTTAAAACCGTTAAGCAACAGACAATTAGACATGTGGGTAATCGTGAAAAAAGGTCGTCCCGACGTTTTTCAAGTTTATGGCAAATCGCCTGGATAAACGCCTTGTTTGCTCAGCCTGGAATCATCTAGTTTGTGATGTAACGATTATTTTATCAGTAAACGAATGCCAGATTACCATTTTCGAGCTTTAAATTCGGGATAAACTAAAGATGTCCCCTAAACACCATGGAATAACGTGACGTAACCCCTTTAAGTTGTATCGATTCGTGTTCTATTTAGTCCACCAGAGGGCACTTTCTTTTTTAACAATTTTAATCTGCGTTGGTTCCTTGACTCTTTTGCTCCGTTAGACACGGCTATGGTAGGTGGCAGGACATTGCTAATGATCGCAAGTTTGGAGTTATAAATGAACCCTTTAAAAATGGTGAGCTTAATTTTAATTTTTTTGTTGTAGTATTCCAAAAGGCTTATATGTTGTCGTTAGCTTAGTCTCCCCACGGTTTATGTGGCAAGAAATAGTGTGTCGGATATACTTACCCCCTTATATGTGCTTTCATTCGACACATTGTCTTGAGAATCGAAGTGCTCGGTGTTCATGAGAATGTTCCTCATCTTTCTGAGTATCATTTATTTTGCCTTTCTAAATTTATTACGTTTGCATTGTTTTTTTCTCAATTGTTTCTCAGTTTCTCTTGAGTACAAGAACCGATTCATTGCAAGACGTTTTAAGGTAGGTTCCCCTTGGTACTTTCTTGAATACGTAAGAGCTTTGGCCTCTTCTCGCAACTTTAGTGAAGGGGATAGGGAATGTTTACCCCGGAAATACTTGAAGAGATGGTGACTCGGGGATACTCTGAGAAAACCCCAGTGCCCTCTTGCAGGAGTCGAACCTACGACATTC
>NC_090888.1:41867292-41882292 GCF_036669925.1 Montipora capricornis | reverse complement strand
CTTATGACACTAAATTCTTTTATTCACCGCTGAAAATTATACTAAAGATAGATATTTGTAGCCTAATCTAGGGAGATAATCTCAAACTTATGGAGTTTCCTTATTATTAGATTTGCAGAGCTAGAGTGCTTGGCGGAAAGTCACCAGCATTTATCCAAGGAATCCTTGGCTGGAAACAAACCTGCCAATGCTGTGCTTCATAAAGGTACTTTGCCTTTTAGCGCTACTAAATTTGCCTAAGTTTTTAACTTCTTTGAAGCTCTTACTTTCCTTGAGCGTAGACAAGTCTATTGGGCAAAACCGCCGCTTTTGGCCAGTTAAAATTTTGACGTCAATTAGTTGGGAGATAAAAGTTGACCATTAACATCACGTTTTTACTGTCGTGTTTGGGCCTATTCTTAGATTCTGGTGCGCTATTCCTTACAATTGGTAACGGGACGAAAATCTTCCTTTGATACTCAAAGCGGAAACCTCATTTTTATTCTTGGTCAACTGAAGTAAAGTATAAATGTCATTCCCTTTGCCACTTTTGACATGTGGTTGCAGTAAGTTCTTTTTTTAGGTAACGCGGTGCTTTATACAGACTGTTTGTACTCGTGATGAAGCCGGATATATTCCGTGATACACTTGTTGATACGAGCAAAGGGACCCGGCCGTTTTGTAAAAAAAAAAGACCGCTAAATGTACAATATTTTTTGTTGGGTTGATGACCTTATCTGTTTAGTCGTTTCAACTGCCCCTGAAAGGTTATACAATTAGAGATGAGATTTTATTAAACCGGAAACTGTTGTAGAGTTGCATAAACCATTGGCATCCTATTGGTGATCGGTAACAACATCCAGATATCAGTACTTTTAACGATCGTTTAGCGCACTGGAATTATAATTATAACTGTTGATGTGGAGATATCTCGATGTCTGCAATAGTAACTACTTATTAACGGAAAGTGAGGTTCTTGCGGGAGAATCTCAAACTGAGGCCTTGCCAAAATCGAGTAAACAAGCAATGTTTATTCGGCAAACAGTTGAATTAGAATCTTCATACTTGAAGTACGCATCTGAATCGAGTCCAAAATGTGGTAACCTGAATGATTTATTGTGACGCCCAAGGTCAACGTCCCCGAATATGTTGTTATTAATACGAGACTGTGTATCGCACTGGTCCCTGCAAGAGCTACTGTAGGTGCTTCAATCCACTCGGGAGAAAAATCACTCCGCAAATTAGAACCTTGAATGTGATTAAGTTTATTTAGTGTAACTGTGTCACACAAGAAAGAGAGTCAGCACTAATTATCTGCCAATTTACCTTTCCTGTGTTCAAGTACTACTTCTAATCAGATGGAGCAGGGGGTGGTTTTCCATGCCAGTTTTGGAGTGAAGCAGTAATAATTCATATTTTCAGACGTCCTTGTCACTGGTGCTCCACTGACCGTCATTCGGGTTTTTTTTTTCCTTGTTGCTTTGTTGTTGTTTTTTCTTTGTCAAATCTTATAATGATAAAAACGCTTGTATCTTGTTATATTGCTCCATTTTATTTTAATTTCGAAGAGTGAAACCAAACAAGAAAAAAAAGACGTGGCGCCCTTTAAGGTCGGGTTTTCCTCTCTTTTGTTAATAGAAGAATTGCCCGACTCAAAGAATGAAACGCAACAGCAGAAACCAGAAACCCCACTGGCAACTGTTGCGGCGCCAACGGCGAAAACTTGTCTTGGAGCTGGTCGATATCTTGTCCCAAACGTTGGCTCAAGAGGTGGCACAAGTGCTCAGTCAACCCCACGCAGGAGATCTGAGCCAAGGAAGTTGTTGACAGTAGAGGAAGAGAACAAGCTTGCTTCTTATTTAATTGAGTTACGGAAACAGGGATACGCTAAGAGTAAGGAAATAATCCTGTTTATGGCGTCCCAAATGGCTGCTGAACGTGGACACACTGTAGTAGGTGGGTGTCTGAGTTACAAATGGTGGAGAGGATTTGTGAAGCGTAACCCACAAGTTTCACTTGAATCCTCTCAAGCGTTGAAGGCGAGTCAAAAGATGGAAGCTTTTGGTTTGTTTTACAAAGCACTGCTGACGTCACTGACCAACAACCAATATGGAAGTCTTGTTGGGAAACCTTATTTGGTGTTTAACGCTGATGAAAATGTGTTTGACTTTGATTCGGTTAACAAAATAGTGACAGCCACTGAAAACTGGACAAAACACGGACCGGAAATCCCAGACACGCCGAAGGAAAGGATGTCTGTGCTTTCCTGTATCAATGCTTTAGGGGGAAACGTGCCAGCCTTGTTTATTTTAAAAAGTCAAAGTGGAATGGTTTCGTATGGCATTCAGGACGATTCGCCAGCAGCGGGTAGACTGTTCTCGCGCCACAAGCCTGGTTGGACAGAAAATGACCTATATTTGAAGTGGTTTCGTGAAGTCTTCCTTCCATCAATCCCAAGGGAACGCCCAGCTCTGTTGATTGTTGATGGCCAAAAAGCTGTGGTGACTGTGGATTTTGCAGAGGAAGCAAGAGCAAACAAAATACTCCTGCTATGTCGCCCGGAACATTTATCCTTCCGTCTCCAGCCGGTTAATTTGTCTCTCACTGGCCCTCTTAATCAGGGATTCGCGAAAGCCAGCGCGGCACTTCTTGAATCTACATTCGCTTTGGTTGAAAGAGACAACTTTGTTAAGATTTATAACACAGCCTGGTGTATGACCATCACTCCTCAGCTGATTCAAGATGGGTTTCGAAAAGTTGGGATCTTTCCCTTCAATCCAGAAGCATATGGCTACAAATTTGAATAGGACAAGAAGAAGGGAAGACTTATTTGGTGAAGTAGAGTGAAAAAACAATTATTTGGAGACTAAGCCCGGCATCGCCAAAAGGCAAAAAGTGAATTGTGGGAAGATCTTGCCCATCTAACAGAGAGGAAGTTTTTGTGATCTGCTGACGTTGACCTTAGGAGAATTTGCTTAAACTATGTATATTTTATATGTATTTCTATTAACATAAAACGATATGGTGACCTGTTTCTGTTTTGTGGAATGAAACATTTGCCATTGAAACCTTGCTGCTAATGTCTTGTTACTTTTTCGTTGATCAACTTCCCTTTCGCTTGTCGCTGTGTTGGTGATATGCATTTCGTTTGGTATTTTCGGTTTAAAAATAGTGCTTTCCTTTGTTGGCACTTTGTATTCGACTAAAAATTTCGGGTATAGAATCGAATTGTACTTTTGGTCGTTTTTGTTTTCATGAAACTTACTGGCCTCAATTTGGAACAAGTATTCTTTGGCAAGCGAGGCTTGAAATGGTTATAAACATTAAAACAAGAGAATCTTTTATTGGGCTGCCATGATGAAAGAGCCATGGCCTATCTCCTGCCTTGCTTTTACGTTTTTATGTAGACTTGATTTGCTGAGAGCGGCAAACCGGAAACTGCTGTTCAGTTGCACTTTTTCCTTTAATCTTATAAGTACCGACAAAAAAAAGCGCTAAACGAGGCCATTTTTTTTTAAACAAGTTAGCGCCAGTCTTGGCCAGAAGTAAGTCTAGTTACCTTAACGAAAAAATCGCACTTAATTTCGCAGTGAAAAAACCGCAGAAGTGACTAAACTAGTTTCAACGATTTCATAAGATTCGGAAGATGGTTCAATATTGTCACTTTAATCGGTTACCATAGTCATCTAAAAACAGCCTATATTTTGTCTTATAAATGCTTATATCTAAAAAGCTAACTCGGTAACATTCATTTTTCTTGCAGAGATTTTCATTTTAGCCTGTTGATCACTTTAAAGCATGCAATAAAATCAAAATCGGTTCACCGAGTTTGTTTTTGAGATATAAGTCCTTAAAAACAAAATATATGAATGTTTTTAGGTTGTCCTGTTGCAGGGGTAACCCGTTACGTAATTTCGTGAGGCAGTGTTTTAGTGTCCGTTCTCGTTGTTTCACGGGCAACAGCTGTTTGGTGATGGCGATGTAGATTCGATCCTTCGAAATGAAACAGTTCCTTGTGGTGCTCAAACTGGTTTGAAGCACCTCAAATGAGACTTCCGTGCTTCTGTCAGGAGTCCATGATTATTCGCAAACGACATATGTGTAACGGCGTTTCTGAAGCCTGGCTTTCACTAGCGACGCAAGCACAAGCGCGAGCATAAGAGCGTTTATTTCACCGTGAAAACGGAGTTGACACAAGCACAAGGGTCAAAATCTTTCCTTTTCCTTGTGCTTGCGTTCGCTTGCGTCGTGTGAAAACGAAACGCAGCATAAGCCCAAGCACTCGTTCCGGATTCCCTGCCTCTGAGCGTTTGACCAAAATGGCGGTTGCGGTGTCTGATTTTATTTATTTATTTACTTTATTATTTTTGAATTATTTTTTGATCAAACAGTATTTTTATTCGACATTTGCTGTAAGAGCACAAAGTGCTCATCGAGAGTATGAGCTTATGATTTTGATAGTTAAGTCGACCTTAGTTTTCACTAGCATAAGCCTGAGCTGCTTGTGCTCGCGTTGCTAGTGAAAACCAGGCTCAAGGACCGAGGTGTTCTTAAATTAATTGACTCTTTTTTTCCTCGAAACCATAATTTTCCAGTCAATCACGTTGAGCCGTATGGAACAAATTCATACCCTTATAGATCGAGGATGGTCACTCGTGCTAGAACTCGTCTAAAAATCGCTTGGTCTGTGAAAATGCTGTGACAAACTATGGGGGTTGTAAGCTTCTGCTTTTTCATAAATCCAGTTTCTTGTTGTTGCAACAGTTGGTAACATCGTCGTGTTAATGCTTACTCATTTTGTTTTCAGTGTTAAACCAGTTGGAGGAGTTACTATCAGACATGAAATCTGACGTAAATCGGTTGCCATCGGCGCTCGTTAGAATGCCTCCTGTTACAGCTCGACTTCATATGTCAGAGAGAGGAATTCTAAGTCGACTGACTAAACGTGCCGAGGGGCCATCGCCCAATGTTACAGTTAGTGGAAACCTTGTCCAGTCTGCTCCTATTCCAGGAGTGAGTACAGTTGCCATTCAGCCCAAAGTTCAGCCTCTGGTTTTGGGTACCAACACAATGATGCCATCCTTCAATGCTAAAGCTAGACCCCTCCGTTTCACCTCACCACCTGCTATGTACTATCCACCCCCTGTAGCTAGCAATACTGCTACCATCACAGTCCGACCTCCTCCACCAACCACACTGCTTCTTCCGTCTTCCACCTCGGCGTCAAATTTGGCAAATGGAGGGCGTGTGATAACCGTAACTAATCCCAGCTCTGCAATGATCAGTCATCATGTAAACCCACCCACCCCTCAACAGTACGTTTCTACACTGGTCACCAGCCCTACTGTTACGACGGTATCCACTGTTCCACAGATTGTGCCGCCCACTCCCGCCACTTCTACTCCAGTGCTGACTCCAGTAATTAACAGCGTTTTCAGTCTCAAAGCCAGCAAACCTGGAGCGGAGGCTCCCCGTAGCTCTACTCCACCTGTCATCCAGGGCAGTATAGGTAAAATGCTTAGCAAATCAGCTACAGCGTTGGTGGAAAACCAGATCACTTCCATTATTCGCAGTAAGGCCTCAGCGATGGGTTTGATAAAACCTGATAGTTCCTCTGACCCCAGATCTCCCAAAGGAACCGAGGCACAAGTGTCTTCACTTGCTCAGGACTCAAGTACGTCCCAGGCCCCGTCAGGAGAACCTGGTCAAACGCAAACCCAAGGGACTGGAGAAAAGAGAGACGTCGCTGATCCAGATGTAATTTGCTTGGATTGAAGAAAAGGGTGGGGTTTGAGACTCTTTCAACTTAATATTTGCCTTAAAGTCAATTCACCAAGTGACGCTTCTCAGTGAAACAGTACAGCCTCTTAAAATATCTTATTCTTAACTAGCCGTGTGAAATATAATATTTTCATGTGAGTGCCTTAAATGTCATCACTTTTGTAAATAATGATCACGCCCAGACATGAGATCGAATGAGAAGTAATGACTTTCGAAAAGAGGCGTGGAAGATCAAATGCAAAAATAGCAGGTGATAAATTTTTCTTTTGTTTGTGCTTAGTAGTTTCACTCACCTCTTCTTGCAGCAGAAATGGGCCATTTTCGAAATATCAAATATTCAGCTTGATAATGAGGACGAAAACAATAGAAACAGGTTGGAATGAATGTGAAAAGTATTTTACATATCACCACTTTCCTTTGTCTTTCTTCTCTAAACCCCTCTTTCAAGCTGAATTTTAATATCTTCGAAAGAGGCCTATTGCTTTTCAGTCTTATACATGCCAACGAGGCTGTAGTTACTCCAAATTATGTAAGAATAATTTATTAGCCGTCATTTTTGCATTCGGTATATTGGCTTAAATGTCTACTCGTTTACATCTTTGGTTCATATTTGCAAAACCTACCTCCTTTATGCCTAAAATGTTCAGAAATTACGACCAGCCTTGCTGAAAAGATAGAGCAGTAGAGTGGAAACTTTTCAGAATCAGTCGTAATATCTTTGGGAAGGGAAAGAGAGTTCTATTTGAAATTTTATTCTTACAGGTTTTCTTAAACCTTTGGTGAGCTTACGAAGGAGTAACTGTTAAAGAAGCAATAAACTGAGTCCATTTTCAACCATCTGCCCACAACCTCCCACCCATGCCAGAATAGGCCATTTTACAGTTGTTTTCTCAGTGACCTAGAGGCTTCCGATGACCTTGCATTGATACAGATCTCACTGCTTTTGTCATGTCAATTGTATTGTTGTTGTAAAAAAAAGCAGAAAGGTTTGAGCCTCACTTCCATTCTTAGGCCAGGTAACTTAGCCACAACTGTAAAATGCTCTATTCAGGTTACAGGAATCTCCCGCCCAGTGACCAAAGGTATCCTTCCCTCTTGCACATATATTATTTGAAAGTGTGTTTGAACATTTGTTTTAACAGTTGTTCAATGTCTGGAGCGTTCAACATATTTACAATAGGGCATTGACGTATTTACACTTGCTTGACGACCAATGTTTCCCTCAGCCGTGTTTCTCCACATTGCAACTTCTGCTTTTGCTCCTATGGTGAGCGGTGACACCGTTTCAACAGCTGTTGAGAGTTTATGTCTATTTAAACGGTAGCTTCAACAAAAGCGTTACAAAAGAGATTGAATATGTGTTGTAACTAGTGTATCTAACAGATGTTAATGCCGCGGAAGATTGTTTCTACTGTTTCATGTGCACAATTTATTTTTTTAATAAGAATCTTGTTTTTCCGGCCTATGCTAAATTCATATTCTTATTTTTCTGCCGATTGTAGGCAGAAAATGTTCTTGTACCATTCTTAAATGACATTTCCGTTTCAAAATGTGTTGGGGTATCAATTACAAGTGTTCGGTGTCCAGATCTGTGTCGCGTTACAGTGTAAACGGGCTCCATCGCTTTTCGTTGCAGTCAGCGAGGTCAAGATGTCACGTCAGAACACACTTGGCCGTTTTGGCTTGAACAAGATGCATTTCTCACAGAAAAACTGGAAACGAAAGTACCCGGTTTTGTTTCAACTACGTTAAGCGAAAAAAATAATTTCATACGGTCAAGTAAAAAACGCATAATCGTATTGTATTCACAGATTTTCAACACAAAATTACATCGTTGTTTCATCCTCGGGTTTATTCTTAAATTTTCGCAAATTTTAGTCTCAATATTCTCATTAAAAAAAAAGAGTGAAGCATTGGTACGCAAAGCAACGGTGGAGACCTTTTGCAGATACGGCGGCCATTTTTATTTCTATTGTTTCAAGTAGCTATTATGGGATGCCCAGGGGGCAAATAAATAGTAATTTGCCCCCTGACCATCCCATAATGTCTTTCGAAACAATAGAAATCAAAATGGCCGCCGTATCTGCAAAAAAGACTATAGAAGGAAGGCACAAGGTATTTTTTTCTCGTGGCAGTCGAACTGTGAACTAAAGCTATAAGATTAAATACACTGGATACGGAAGTCATTCTTCCCTGCGATGTTTGGAAGTTTGATGGATGGAAGCTTGAATGCAGTTTGGCGATTAGTTGGCAGAATTGTGAAAATGGGTTTAAGAAAGTGTGGAAGTTGACTATTATGTTTTTGAACAATAAGATTTTATGCGTGGACTTAAAGTGCACCTAACGCCAAAATATTTTTTTTGGTAAAATGAATCTTTGCACCTGTTTGAAAAGCATTGCGGCCATCTTTTCATTTTTCTAAAAAATCCAGTCATTTTATAGGCTTCGAAAGTTGCAAAAAACCAAGCATCTTTTGTTCATGACCGAGTCAGAAGGGGAGTGGGTCTATTCCTGATTTGACGTCACAATCTACTTTGCATCCCTTTTTGCAGAGAGTTAATGCAATGTAAATCAGTTTGTGACGTCAAATCAGGAATAGACCCACTCCCCTTCTGACTCAGTCGTTAACAAAAGATGCATTGATTTTCGCAACTTTCGAAGCCTATAAAATGGCAGGATTTGTTAGAAAAAGGAAAAAATGGCCGCAATGCATTTGGAACAGATGCAAAGATTCATTTTAGCGAAAAAAATATTTTGGGGTTAGGTGCACTTTAATGAGAGTTTTCACATTGTGTTGTTTCATCGAATATTTACGGGACCTCGTGCTCAAGCAATCTCCAGAGTGTGCTCAAATGCAGTGCATTCTGGCTAATTATGATGCTTTTTTTCTTTGGCTAGCTCAGTTTTATCAGAAATAACACACAAAGAGCGGTGACAAACATCAGATATAAATGCATCATTTGAAATTATCCTTTACTTGACGTTTCGTATGCTTCTACTTATGCACCAGTCAATTGAAACCCCCACCCCCCAGGTCCCGGGGAAGGGTGGGGGATTATAGGGGCATTGAAACGCTTTTTGACCTTGCATTTTTTTTTCGCATTTTGACCTTGGGTCCCGTCCTCACGTGGGGCAAGAGTAGCACTGGCATTCACTGAAAACCAGGCGTAAGAGCCCCCCCCCCCGGGGGGGGTACTCTCTTATATAGATATGTGCCGCCCGATAGGGTAGGGGTTTTGAGGTGCTCAGGGTATCCTTCTTGGTATTGTGATCCTTGGATATTCCTTAGATAGAGTCACTAAATCGCAGTATCCACCCCAACGCGTAAAACGAAAAAGATACGGTTTATTCAAACTGTACTGCACGCTTGAGTACACGTTTTTAAGTTTAACAAAGCAATTTTAAAGGGATCTTTATAGCTTATATGGGCCTTAAAGAGGATATCGAATCTCGATTTTCTACCCTTAAATAGGGTCAGGGTTTGAGAACCTTGATTGATTGACACAGCTACCCTAAATATATATCTTAATTAATTGTCGGGATACTCCCCCACCCCCCCCCCCCCCTCCGCAGGTAAGAGTTGCTTTAATCCACGCATATCATTCTTTAACTTCACCATCCACTGCAAATGATATTCAATCTGAATTTTTGGGTTCCTTTAAACTTGACTTGAACCAAGCAAATTTGGTATGTGTGATATGCAGCGTGATATGTTAATTTCAATTTGAACGTTTTTGACAGTTTTGTAATCAGATGGTCTTGAGCAATAATGGAATATGAGTACTTTGCCCTTATTTAATAGTTCAACAAAAAATGTGTGTTAAATTAGCATTGTACGACAGTAACTACAATGCAAACTTCACAAACCCAAAGTAGAACGTTTGAAATTTCTTTCCTTATAGTAAATGTTGAATTGTTTTAAATTTCTTACCCCAAGTATAAGGGCATTTGATCTAAATTTCTGCCTAAGGGGGTGGGGGTCTTGATGCTTTTTGACCAGGGTCTATGTCAAATCCCCCACCCTTCCCCGGGACCTGGGGGTGGGGATTTCAATTGACTGGTGCATTACATCTTCAGAAGTACAGGATCACTAACTTGTTAACTATTAAGTAACAATAGAGGTGACAAAAAACTAATAAAGACACAGCTTTCGGCTGCTGACATGTTCATTCAAGGTCGGCTTTAAATCTTTGATCAACAGTGTCTCCTTTATTTTACAGTCCGTGGTGGATGGCCCTTTCGCTAAAATTTCAAAATGATCCCATTTTAAACTGACCAGTTGATGTAACATGGTCCGCAAAAGCCGACGTATGATCACCATTAATGCTTTAAAATGGTTTTAAAATGCTCAGTTTTTCTGTCATGCAATCGTCTTTTAGTCTTTCCGGTCCAGTCCCAACAGGCTTGGCCACGGCTAAGTCTATCTTTCTAAGGAAAGAAAGATTTAATGCGACGAGTGCTTTGAAAAATCACTCCAAGGTCAATGCACCCGTAGAATTTATTTATGCACGACGTAATTTGTCTACTAACGATTTTGCTTTGTAGCCCTGAATAAGGTAAAACTAAGAAAATTTTCTTTTTGGGAACTGATGGTTAGGGTCAATGGTTTGTTTTGTTGCTTTTGTAAGACATCATTCTTGTTATAATTAACAACACCTCTGGGGTAACCGTTTTGTGACAGTAACTTCTTACGTTCATCCAAAGACGATTGTAACAAACGAGGCGACATGGAAAAGTGAGAGTACGGATCAGATTTACTTTGTATTTTCGTGGATTGAACGAGTCCCATTTAGTGTAAAGACCAGTGAAAGTTTTCTTTCGAGAAATTGATTTTGGAAAAGTATGATTATGACGTTTGATAAGTACATCAAGAAACATTCTTGTCTTCAAATTCTGTAGTAAAATTGATGTTTGCATGGCACCTATTGAGATGCTGTAGAAATATTATTGAAGAGCATTGTTTTTACTGTCGAACAGAGTGAAAGTATCATCAACGTATCGAAACCAAATATAAGGCCGACCGAGGTAATTGAGAACCCACTTCTCTTCGAAATGGCACATAAGGATATTGGCTAACACATGTCCTAAAGGTGAGCCCATCGCAACGCCATCAATTTGATCGTAGTAGTTGCCGTCAAATATGGAATGGCTCTTGTTAGTGGCAAATTTAAGACAGGGCGAGGCATCGTCGGTGGATCGGGAAGGGCATACAATTTGTCAAGACAAATTTGTATTGTCTCATCAAGGGGAATGTTGGTGAACAAGGAACTGACGTCAAGAGAGCACATTACGTCATTATGTTACTTTATACATCTTGGCCCAATCAGCAAAGCTGAACGAATCCTTGATAGTGGACTGATTTGTGGAGGTGGGCTGAAGTATGGTCACAAGATATGAAGCCAGATTGTAATTGTACGTGGTCACAGAGGAACAATCGGACGCAAAGGGCAACCTCGGTTATGAACCTTGCGAAGGTCGTAGAGGACTCCATGACTAGAACCTTTGAAAGGTGTTATCATCGATGATATTGTCTCTTTTTAGTTTGCGAAGATGGGAAACTAAACTGTCCTCCCTGGACTTTGTTGGATTTCGTGCAAGTTTATTGAATTCACTTTCATCCGAAATTAACTTCTTCATTTTATTCAAACAATCAAGCTTGTTTATGATAACAACTCCGTTTCCCTTGTCAGGTCTCGTGATTATGATGCTATCATCTTTACGCAGATCATTCAAAGCTTCCCTCTCTTCTTTGCTGAGAAATTGTTTCTGTTTAGAAAAATCGTAGGTGTAGATATAGCTATAGGATGTGTTTCAGTTGACTTTTCAACCTATCTTCGTTTTCATTTGTTAAAGGGGGAGCAGATCTTTTGAGGTAGTTCAAACGAACATTTGACCTCATTAACGTCAACTTTTTTCGGAGGCAAACAAAAACGCAATCCTCTTGCTACCTTTTTCTCGGTCTCTGCACACGAAACGTCATGTAAAAGATAATTTCAAATGATGCGTTTATATCTGATGTTTGTGTTATTTCTAATTATGATGCATTCTGGGGATAAGTGGTGAATTGGTCCTACCTCGCTCGCTGCGCGCGTTTTTCAGGAAATATATGATCAGGGCTATCAATTCCCTCCAGTAATCAGATCCCTGCTTTATACGCTAAGAGTTCTGGGATCGCCAGGGGGCAAACGATGTGTGGGGAAAACTTATTTCGACGTCTGAAAACGATTTTGGAGAGATCAACGCTTTTTTCGACAAGTTTTATCAGAAATCGATTTGGTCGATGTACAAGTTTGCGCATGGGTTGGAATAACCATGAAATATGAGATAAAACTTGCTAATTAACTTCCTTGCCCAGGTAATGCACCAGTCATTGTAAATCCCCCTCCCCCCCACCAAACGCCGGGACTATGCGGGGATTAGGCACAAATGTTGTGCCACGGTAGGAAGAGGGGTAATAGCCTGAAATCTTGTGTTAATTTGGGCTGGGATTAGGCCGGGTCAGACTGACCGTTTCCGTGTCCGCGGTAATTCCACGAGGTCACGTGAATTGCGAAGTGCAGTGAAGTGGGGATTCATAAGTGTTTCATTTATTGGTAGAAATAATACCTTTTCATTCCTCGTGGAGGATTTTACTGCGGTTATCAGTCATACGCGCTCCTCAGCGACATTTTTTCATGTTCTCTTCGTAGTACTTGAATTCGTCGTGGAAGCATTTGATTGACTCGTTCACCAAAATTTTACTTTCAAAATATGAAAAAATGTTATTGAGGAACACGTGTGACTAATAACCGCTGTAATGCGCATCGCCTTTATACTTTTTGCTCTTTGGTCGAAGTTTGCAAAATAAATCGTGTTTTGAGGAGTGAAATGTCCATTTTATATGGATGAATTTGCCTCGGTTCAATGTTCGTTAGACGTCTAGCAGCGCTACATATGCAAGGTTAGAAGGTGTGCATGTTTTACATTGGATGTCAATAACAAACAAGAAAGAAAGTAGTGAAGACAGATACGAAATATTTATTTAACAACAGTTGCACTTGGTAAGACTGGTAGATCCAGTTTCGGTACGAAATGAAAGCTCATTCGGACGCCTTATTGGATTCTTTCTCAAAGAGGCGCCTGGGACTACATGAGTAAGTAAAACTTTATTTACACAGGGTAGCCCATTCAGCTTATAGGCTGGTCTCCATAGGGGCCCTGTAAAAAAGTTAATTTACATCAAGAATTTTCATAAACTATTACAATTAAAAAGGCCTAATAAAATACAGTACTAGAATATAAGAACTACACTATAAGCCTAAAAATACAATGCGAAATCACATTTAAAGCCTAAAATAGTAATAAGATATCAAAGTTATGATAAAAAGAAATGTCTTGCTCGGCGACAGAACGTTTGAATGTTTTCACTCTTCACAATGTTTAAGGAGAGATTGTTAAAAATCTTCGTGCCAGTAAAAAGAAAGGACCTTTTCCCAAAATTTTGCTTAACGTTTGGTAGGGATAACCTCATACTTTGCCTTGTAGAATAATTGTGAATGTTCAAAAATCTAGTAAAATATAATGAAAAATAACTAGGAACTAATGAGTGAAGACAGAGAAAAACGAGTTTAGCCTTGACAGAAGGAAACGTTTGTTTAACAGCTGAAGCATATGAACTCCCATCTATCGAAACAGAGAATGCTGTATTCCCTGGAAGAGGAGCATTACGGCAGCCACTTCGAGGCAGATCACAGGCGCCCCAAGCTGAAAATACGTGGTGTATGCGACAGTTTGTGTATATAGAGAATTGTATGGGAAAATCACCGATCGTAAAAAAATTGTTGTTGACTGCCCAGTCACAAGTCAACAACGGTCGTGTTGCCAGCGCGCGGTCAAATTCAAATGGACCAATCAGAGTTGAGGCTGAAACCATCTTGCGAGTTTCCGTTGTTGACTACCCGGTCACAAGCCTCTGAGGAAAGCCGAAGAGGTGAATTTTAAGGCAAAGTTTTCGTTCGCCACGCGTCTTTCGGCCGCCGAAACACACGTATTCATCTGTGGGCAGATGGAGCTTGAGCATAATCATCGTAATGCATTAAAGTGATTGGACACCCACAGAGTGCAGAAAATAGTAGCGGCTCAAAAACCGTTTTATTTTTCTCAAACTAGAACTTAACCCATGGATTTCCTCATGAGAGCAATAGCTTACTAAAAACAATATAGCTATAATTCGTTTACGCAAGACGTAACCAATAAGAAAACAACCTACACACACATAAATACAACTGAAAAAGCTTTATTGAGTTATTTCCTCCAGATTTATACCTAATTGTGTAATATTTCGAGACCATGACGCGATCAACCTTGCGCAAGCAAGGAAGTTAATAAAGAAATTGTATCTCATATTTCACGGTTATTCCAACAAAAACTCGTACAATGCCCAGATCGATTTCTGCAAAATCTGTGTCGAAAAAAGTGTTGATCTCTCTCCAAAATAGTTTTTGGGACGTTGAAGTTACTTTCCGCCACACATTCTCTTACAGCGACTTGCAATAGGCCACTTATAGAGTGTTTTCACGTGACGTCACGGCAGCCAAGTTGGTGTTACGGGGCCATGTTGATATACTCAACTAATCCTCCGGGAATTGAGCTCTATTATCATGCAAACGTTTTTATTTCGGTGAAAAGCAGGGTTACCGATCACGTGAGTGGAAACACTCTATACTCTTTGTTTGTCCCCCCAAATTTTGCAGAAGCATAGTTTCCAGTTTCTCTTGGGGCTTCCAATGATCCCAAGAAAAAACAAAAACAATGCTTATGCAAAAGTTGGGGGGGGGGGACCAACAAAGATTACTATGGTATTTTCCGAAGTGGCCTACCAGTGCCCCCTGGTGATCCCAGAACCCTTTGCGTATAAACAGTGATCTCATTCATTTATGGAACAAATTTGCAGCCTCATTAAAACAAGAAATTGATTTTATCAAACGAGTTGATAAAGGTCGAATAACCACCGTGAACGATTTGGAAAGCTGACGTTTCGAGCGTTAGCCCTGATCGTTAGCGTTAGCCCCGGATCTGTAAGCTATTGGCCTGATACAATTAATAGTATACCTGAACTAGCTAGAAACAGAAAATTATCGCTTATTTTACAGGAGCGCGTATGCCGTCCAAAATACACTTGTTTGCGAGACAAATTATTCCCTGATTTGAACACGCACCTGGCAAATCAGAGCGGTTGTTATAACGGCAACAAGCACTATC
>NC_090888.1:41852292-41859792 GCF_036669925.1 Montipora capricornis | reverse complement strand
CAATTGTTCTTTCCAGAGATTAGTTGGTGGTCAATGCGGCAAAGATCCGCGAGGTCGAGGAATCAAGAAAAATGACAACATTAATATTGTGCCGTTGCTGTCTTGTAAGAAAGAAATTCTGGAACACAAACGCTCCCTAGGGCTGACCGCCGCAAGCGGAGTTGATACTGAAGTTGATCTCCTTTTAGCAAGATCTTCAATTTTTAGTTGCCCTCCAAATATTTCTGACTTGAACATATGCCCCCACATCGTTATTCCTTGGGAATTGGTTGGCGCCGAGGTGCAGCGCGTTGTCGTGTTCCTACGCAACTATCGAAACATGTTCGCAAGTCCCGAGCCGCGGACCGAGGGATAGGTAAAGAATTATCAAGGTCAATCCTCAAGCTTACAGGAATCTTTCTGCCAGTCGGCTCTTGGTAAGGTAACGCCAGACAATTCAGTTTTGTCACAGAATGAAATTTCATGAAAAAAAGTGTCAAGGTTATCACTGAAGCGAAATTTGGTCGTCGAGAGGGGGATTTGGTGATATTAGCTTTGATATTATGAGAAATATGAATCACTTTCTTTAACACGAAATCGTATCATTTAAAGGAATATGCAGCGAATGCAGATCAATTGTTGGAGAAACAATAAAGTTCCGCACCCTTGAGTCAGGAATTAGTGACATCAGAATCTCTGTACGGTGGCCAATTTACATTATCAACTCCGTTGATAAAACCAAATTTTTGTATATCATTCTATTGTCCTAGGAGTTATCATACAGTTACTGTGTATTTGTTTGACTCATTAAATTCAATGCCAAGGCATCAAATTTGTAATTATCGTGAATTATTATATAGACACGAGTGTTTTACTGGAAAATATACCACTCTTAAAATTCATAAAAACTACATCTTGGACCCAAGTGGTTTATTTTCCATAAGCTGACACGTGACTTTATCGCCACGTGACTTTATCACTATGCGAGAGAAGGTGACTGCCTGCAGCTGGGTTGGCTGCCGCTGATAGAGCGTAGAAGTTATCAGTTACGTTACTACAGTGCGTATTCAAAGCACTATATTTCGACTATTGGCCACAGTACTTGAAACTCGAACACATACCAGCACGAGACCTACGCTCGTCCTGTGAAGTCAAGTTAAAGGTGCCTATCGAAAGTGGCACCTTTCAAGACAGCTCAGCAGCCATGTTCAACGCATTACCAAGTTATTTGCGGAACTGTATTGACTTTCGATCTTTTAAGAGAAATTTAACATCATATCTTGTCAATAATGCTCGAAAGAGATTAGAAGTTACATGAATTTCAGTCCATTTGTTACATTTACATTTTAGCTTGTTTATATTTTAATTCTTAATTTTAGAATGTGATATTATTGTAAATTATATTATACCATGTTTTTGCGTAATTAGTGTAGAATAGGAAATTTCTAGCATAGAAGAACCAATTCATTTTTTGGAATGCTAATAGATCTTTATTATTATTATTATTATTATTATTATTATTATTATTATTATTATTATTATTATTATTATTATTATTATTGTTATTATGACGTAATTTGGGTATATTTTCCAATAAAACAAAAATAAAAATATTTTACAAACTCGCTCCGCTCGTTCGTAAAATATTGTTTTGCTACTCGAAAATAACATACATGTCTTCGCACCACCGTGTAATATCCCCTCTTTATTTGAGTAAATTATACAAAATTCTAAATGTGTATACTATAATGCAAAATAATTGCAGCTTTATTCCCGGTCCGCGCTTTGCCGCTAAGCCTTATTCTTATGATAGCATGCAAAAATATAGCACTCCCTTACTTTTTTCCCTATTTTTCCAAAGGTGAAAGAGGAATTCGCCGGTAGCTCAGAACACAGTACTCCTCTAACTCCCGGTGGAGGCTTTTATGCACCTCCTAGTGATGATGACTCTTCGTCAGAAGAAATCTCTTTTGACAGCAAACAAAGAGGAGGACCTGATCCTGGCACGCGCCGAGACCACCTTAATGCTTACCTGTGCTCTCGAGATATCAGCCCTGTTCGTTCTCAACTACAGTTGTCGTGGTAAGATGCAAGTGACAGAACCAAGCGCTATTACGTACACAAAGCGGGACAGGGCCTATCAGCGCTTGTACAAGACATAGCTCCCGCGGCTGCAGGATCTCTTTATAAGGCAGTTTGTTCTTCTAAAGTCGTGGAGCACACATTAGGGTTAGCCAAAGAAGATAACGTGACTAACATCGTGGACGAGACAATGATGAACGCCCTTGCTGAATGCTACCACGCAGCCGACGACTCTTGGGAGACACGCCGACAAATCCTGTCTATAATGGCAGACAAGCTGACCTTAAATCAATTACGTCGCTGGATCCCTGACCTGTCGCAGCATTGTTTTACTGAGGCCAAGCGCCATTGCTTGGTTTTCGGGAGGGGCTTGCCTGTGCACACAATACCGTCGCCTAGAATGAAGGTTTCCTTGGCGCAGATAGTTCACTTCGTAGCTTTTATTACCAGTCCCCATATTGTCCAAGATTTGCCATTTGGGGAAAGAAGAATAACATTGTCTACTAAAGAGACAGTTAAAGTTCCGAACGTGGTTCGAATGCTAATTCCAGAGCGAATTGTCAAGCAATATACAACGTATTGTCAGGAGTCGCAATTCAAGCCACTGCGTCGCTCTACACTCCTCCGCATTTTGAACGTTTGCGCTGCGTCCGTTCGTACCTCTCTTCAAGGGATTGACTATGTCAGTTCCGCTGGAGCGGAAGCATTTGATGAGCTGTGTGATGTAGTGGAAACACTTGGGGACGCTGGACAGGGGATGACCTGGGCGAAACTGCAGGAAAACAACCTACGCACTAGTAAGCGCTATCTTAAAAGTGACTACAAGGTGAGAGGTTTCTTTGTACGATTATTTGATCACGTATCTTATCCAGCGCGGCGGGTTCTCTTTTTGATGTCGAGGTTTCGGCAAGGGCGTGCGCTGTGTGACGAAATCTTACCTTCAAAACTCTACATGAGACTGAGCTACGCTGGGTAGCATTTACTAAACCACAGGATTAGTTTCTTTTAAAAATGAGACCTTAGACGATAGGATAATCCTCAAGTAAAAATTTTTTAACCATCTGCACAAGCCAATATCGTACAGTATATTTCATAGCAGATATGACGCAGTCTTGAGAGTTTTAGTTTCCGGCCTGCCGCGACTTTCGAATATAAGCTCAAACATAGACGAATATTACACACTTATCTTTTTCACTTACAGGACCATGGTTCCAAAACTTCATCAGTAGCAGATCACTGTAGATCATTCGCTTTAAGCGACCCAAAAGAGCCTTTGTTTCAAGCTACTTGTGATTACCAGCACAACGACGTTTGTGAGCGGTGTGCAGTATTGGCGTCAACTCTAACCAGCATTGAGGCTGGGTTGACTGCAAAATATCATACCTTGGCAACTACTGTGAGGGAAGAGCTAGAGTTCTGTGTAAAGAATGCCAAAACGGCTATAATGGCATGGAAAGCTCATCTTCTTCGCTCTGTGAACCAGGATGACGCCACAGTGCAAGTGCTTGAAGAGCTGGATGAGACGTCAGTGTTCATAGTGCAAGACTGGGCTATGAAATACCTGCCCAGAAAGTTCCGCGAAAGTCAAACCGATTGGTTTGGGAAACAGGGCATTCCATGGCACCTGACAGTTGCCACGAGAAGACAGCGTGGTGAGTTCGAAATGCTTACCTTTGCCCATATTTTTCATTCGACTTCCCAAGATAGCAGCGCGGTAGTCGCCGTGATGTCCGATGTGATCAGACAACTGAAGATAATCATGCCGGAGCTGAAGACTGTTTATTATCGTCAAGACAATGCTGGGTGTTATCACTGCGGCTTCACTTTGGTGTGTGCTAAAATCCCTGGCCTCCAATATGGCGTCAATATCAAGCGCCTGGATTCTTCAGATCCACAAGGAGGCAAGGCCGCATGTGATCGGAAGGCAGCAACCATTAAGTCGCACATGAGAATCCATCTTGATGCAGGCAACGATATTGAGACTCCAGCACAAATGAGAGATGCGATCCTTTTGTGTGGTGGAGTACCTGCCATAAACGTTGTATTGTGTGAATGCATGGAAGTATCCTGCGAGCCATCAGCAAAGATAGAAAGCATCAGTCTGATAACTAATGTTCAGTTCGAGGAGAGTGGTTTACGGGTCTGGAGGGTGTATAAACTCGGCCCTGGAAAGCAAATTCCCAAGGAAAAGCTGAGTATTCCGTCTATATCCCAGCTTCCGGCCCTTACAGGAGTTACTCGGTCTAACTCGTGTACCTTCGAACCAGTAAAGGAAAGATGCACTAAAGAAACCGAGCAGGATCTGCCTCCGGCAACAACAACAGAAGCAGCAGCAGCAGCAGCAGTGAGAAGTGAGGGAGAGGAATCTATTAGCAAAGAGGGGATTTTCACTTGTCCAGAAGAAGGTTGCGTTCAGACATTTCTGAGGTACTCATCAATGCAGCGGCATTTAGATTGTGGGCGACACAAGCGTGCAGTGGAACGAGACACTTTATTCGATAAAGCAGCTGTGGGGTATGCACAGAACCTTGAAGTGCAATGTCAAGCCCATCCACAGCTCAGTTGTTCTGAACAACCACCCTCCGTGACCGAGGCATTACCAAAGGGTTGGGCTCTCAAGTCGAGTACTTCCAAGAGAGTCAGATTTACTGATAAACAAAGAGAGTTTATGGCGGACAAATTCCAGCTAGGGGAGAGCTCAGGAAGAAAGATTGATCCTGCTTCGGTTGCACGTTCAATGCTGACTGCTGTTGACTCGAGGGGAAACCGCATTTCCAGTAGCCAAGATTTTCTCACCTCCTCTCAGATTGCCGGCTTTTTCTCGAGACTTGCGTCGAAGAAAACTCTCTCTGGTGAAGAAGATCATGAGGAGGTGTTGGTGGGTGCTTCTCAGGAGGCAGCGATACAAGAGTTGACAAATGTGGTTGCTTGGGAATTTTTGCCAGCTCACCCTGTCATGTGGGATGGGTGGAACTTGTGTGAAATGGCCTCATATAGCAAACTTGACAAGTTATCCCTTGCGCAACTAAGAGACATCTGTGCTGACCTTAATATTGATACGAAGGAGATACGGGTCAAGCGCAAGCAGCCATATGTGGAGAAAATAGACGCGTACTGTCAAACTTGCATTTGTAAAGTAACGAAGTGAATGGATGATGATGCAACTATTGGGCAGGAGGAAATTTGATCTCCTTATATTAAACTTGAACAGAAATGTTTTCACTGAGAGGAACTCTATATTGACGTCAATAGTCTCAGCCCGGAAAGGCTAGTGAAACGGAATAGCAAGAACAACATGCTGTTGTAATAGAATGCATTTCAAATATCTGTCAGACATGTTGTTTCAGCGTAACTCGCGTTTCTGTTGGCCGAACACGTTCTTTCTTATTGGTTCCCTACCAGGCCTCGGTTGTTCAAATGGTGGATAACGCTATCCACCGGATAAACCACTATCCAGCGGATAAACACTAGCAAAATCAATTGAGTTATCCAGTAGGTAGCGATTTATCCAGTGGATAGCGCTATCCACCCTTCGAACAACCAGGGCCAGGTAATTAGATTAGCGAACAAATAAGAATGGAGTGGATGTTTTGTTGATAACGCTTCGTAAATGTCAGTGAGAGGATGTGCTCTTTGTTTTTGTTTAGTTAACGAATCTAATTGAGACGTAAAACGCACTAGGTTACTTGCTGTCTGCCGATGATTTTGGTCTCTTGATTGGCTAGTTTCCTTTGGATTAATCGCCCTGGCCACGAACTTCCCTTGGCAGCTACACAACTGGTAATGCAAGTGCCCGTGTCGGCGAGAGAAGTGCACAAACAAGGATGAAAAACGATCAAACGTTCAGGACAAAATGGATTTTATGAGATGTGTTTATCCCTCATGAAAGCTTCGATTAAGTAAAGGCATATTACGATATAACCTCAAAGTAACAAAAGCGTTGCGAAAAACATGGAACCAGCGTCACGTGGCCAGACATATTATGGAATGTAAAATTGCGTGACAAAACATTTGCTGTGAATCACTTTATTCTTGTTTATTTCCTACTGTGTTTCGGATTAAAAAGTACGATTTCTAGAAATGCAGGAATCTGTTAATTACACCATGGCACTTCACCGATGTCATTTTTTTTAAAGAAAAGATTTTCTTTAGTAGGAAATAGATGGTACAGTAAGTTTGGTGAATGACGCATGTATCAGTTCTTGTGGCGGCAATCTTGAGAGTAAACTTAACTGTCCGTTGATCTGAAACATCGCTTCAGAACATTTATATTCCAAGTTAAGCTGCTAATACAGCAGAAAGTAACTGAATTCGAACAGCAGTAACAGAATGGAAGAACTTAAAAGTTATATCACGTTTCTTAGGACACCATAGGCTATCTCTGGACAAAAAATGATCAGGGTCATTTTTTTGACTTTGTGCCACATGTCACGAAGTGGTTAGGGAGATTGACTCTTAAGTGTCTTGTGCCCGTCTTTATACTACATGAATTTAACAGACGCAGAAAAAATGTTTGCCCACATTCGTCCTTTGTGGATTATGTGTCTTATATAGCTCATCCCGTCTTTACACTACACGAACAATTCGTCTGGATGTATTATGCGTCTCTAGTATTAAAACGGCCATTGTGAAATGATTGTGAATGTAGCGTCAAGACGAGCAAACGTTTATTAAAGTTTATTGAAAAAGAGCAGCTCAAAAATTTGAGTGCCCTACAAATAACAAAAGTATCAAGTTGTTTCCTTAAACAACGTTACACTATGTTCACTGCTGGGTTGGGCAAACGGTTTCAACGCATCATCAACATTTGATTCAACAAAGCTCACGAGAGGCCTTATATTCAGTCCCGGGCTGCAGCTGCAGCCGCGGTTGTGACGGACATGGATACGTCATTGAGACACCGATTAGTGCGCACGCGCATACCCAACTATGTTGAAAGAAGGGGTAGTTTCTAAAGAAACTGTGGTGCTGCGTCGGTGGGGAAGTAGTATACAAAAATTTGGTTTTATCAACGGAGTTGATAATGTAAATTGGCCACCGTACAGAGATTCTAAAAGCTGATGTTTCGAGCGTTAGCCCTTCGTCAGAGCAAATCGATGGATTATGGGTTGCGTGTAGTTTTTATAGTAGAGTAGGAGCTACGCTATTGGTGGTAACATGGCAACGTGAAAAATAGGAATATATTAGTTAAATGAAAAGCGTTCGTTAATACCGTGAGGATTAAGGGTGCCGATTTGAAAGACGAATTTTTGTTCCAGATTCTTGCGGCTTTCCATCGTACCTAAATGTAAGGAAAGGCCGCAGATAGCCATGTGTTTTTTGGAGTGGTTAGGCAGATTAAAATGGCGAGCGACTGGCTTAGATGCATCCTCGTCATTCTTCTCAACATGGCGAAGGTGTTTGTGGAATCGGTCACCTAGTCGTCTACCTATCTCACAA
>NC_090888.1:41824792-41837292 GCF_036669925.1 Montipora capricornis | reverse complement strand
CCTGAAAAAAAAAACACCACTTGGGAAAAAGCTGGTAGGGCATGATTTGGAGAATCCTCGTATCCGATATGTGTGAAACACGTGAAAACGTGAATGTGGCGTATCCTATGTTAATGTTTTATGTCTTGTTGGGAGCATTTTGTCCTTAGTTAAAATGGCACTTGAATTTTGTATGGTAAGTTATGCTTAAAGTTGGGAGTTTCCCAAACTGGAGTTGTACTTGGTAAGTTGCACAGTTTACAGTCTGTAAAAAAGCATAGACAAAATGTGGAGTTTTGGGACCCTGAAGTTTGTCAAATAAACACTGTTAATAAAAATTGGTGCTCAGTTGGTGCTCGTTATTTACTACGGTTTTTTTTTGGGGGGGGGGGGAGGCTTCTCAAAATCATGATTAAATGAGGACACTGCCTCTTTGATAAGAATGTGGTGCACTAGATAGTATTTTTTCTGGCAAAGTTAGACCTTTAATTCCCATACACCAGTTGTCAGCCAGGTGCCTTCAACAATCTTTGTTTTGTTGTCCCAATGTACTTTGTGCATATTGGAGCTCTCTTTTACAAATTTGTTGCCTCCAGGCCATCTAGGATGTTCTTTTAAAAACAGGACTCCTACTGTTTTGTCATCATCTTGAACAGAAATGATTTTGCCAATCCACTGAACATCATCTTCTCCTAGCACTTGTACCATATCGTTCTTCTCTGGATAGAATGGGACAACTACAACTTGTCTTTGAGGAGGTAAACACGGCATCTGAAAGTCTATCAAGACATGTTGTCCAGGACAGGAGTTATCTGGATATAAAAGAACCTTTCTCAATACGTCAATGACATTTATCATCTTGATGGTTGGAGACAAATGCAGGTACTGGGATTGAGTTCCAGGATGATACTTCAATTGTCCATTTTCATCGGTTGCATGCTCATACAACTAAATCTCTGAAAAGATATAGCTATATTGTACTCCATCATCACCGTTAATTATAACAGAAGGAATAGCCATTATCCTTCCTGCTCTTTCCTCACCATACAAACGACAAATGACATTTCTACAAAGGTCATGAGAATCACTGGGAGCTTTTCCAGGCTTTAGAAAGCTTCTGCATAGTCGGGTTACACATGGCAAGGAGGAGTACTCAATATCTTCGATGCGAGAACTGATATCTCGCCAAATTTCTTATCTCTGTGACTCGGAAATTTCCTGAAATTTGTTCTTTGTACTTCCAATCAATATGCCATCTTCAACACCGTTCACATTTGTGTTACTTGCATAGGCAATAAAGGCAATACCCTTTTGTAACGAAGAGACTTGTTTCAAATTGATGGCTGAATCAAGTTCCTTTTGCGTAAGGGTTGGACTGTTTTTCTTTTGCACAATGTCCAAATTCTGAAGAACTTCCCTTCTTACTTCGTTATCACTGTAAGTCTTCTCAATGTTACGGTGATTTGTTGACTGGTTAACATATCGCTTCACAGCCCTTTCTAAGTCAAAAACCCAGTAGTTATCTGGTGATGAAAAGCGACTTATATCATCTGCTACATGTACTAAATTGTGCTCAGTTATAACACAAGCATCTAAGCCAAATGTCTCTTCTACCATAATGTTGTGACGCCAAGCCAAATTTCTGAACAGTTCAACGTCTTTCTCTTTCCAGCCATGTGTGCGACAGACATTAAAAACCATTTGAACCATCTGTACCAGGAGTTTCCAACAGTGAAACTCGTCTGCAGGCATTTGGTCACTCAAAATTACCTCAGAGGCTGGAAAGGCAAATTTCTGATAATCCTCAGCTTTCCAGTACCCAAGACGTGAAGTAATTCCACTTGGATAGCGAGATGCCCTCATTTCTGCAATCCAGGGGAATGAAGAAAGCCTTGATTCAATGGCATCGTTATTCACATTACCATTTTCGAGCCAGCGAAGCAATTGCTTTTTAACTGGATTCATGGGCAAGTTGTGCATTAAATCAATAGGGGTGTCACACAACACATCAAAACCATAGAGATTGTGGAGAGTTACAAGTTTACTTACACCAGTAAACCCACTGTCTCTGGAAACTCTGTTCCATGCTGTTCCCTCTTCCTCGTCTGCTTTCTTCATTAGAGGAATTGATTCATCCAAACGTTTACTTGCCCATTTGTGTCTTGCATGGTACCCACAATTTCCATAGTAATAATGTGGTAATCCAGGCTCCAAAGGTATGCCACAAACATGACAACGCCGGCAAGCTTTCTTCCCAGTACGTTTTACTTTTGTGACTTTGCACTGTCCTGGGTGATCACCTGTCCATAGAAGGATAAGATGGCGTATGACTGCTTTCCCTTTCTGTATATCAAAGTCAGGAAAATCAGCAATGTATTCAACTTCAATTCCATCAATGAAGCCATATACAATTTCGTCAAGTAAAGGGGTCAGAAAAGGGTCCAGGAACTCAGGGGTTTCATCTGGGGTTGGCACAAATCCCACTACAAAGACTTGATCAGCATGATTTTGTTTGCTTGGACATGTTTGCAATCTTCACATCAATTACTCCAGTGCTATGACCTCCAGAAGTTCCAAAGGGGCTAAACCCATCCCAGTGAGCAATGTACACAATATTTCTGGGATCTCCACTTGAACACATTTTGACGAGAAGGACAAACAATGTCAACTGTGTCATCTTGAAGAACATCATAAGACGCAATATCTGGTGCAGAAATTATTGTAGTTTGCTTTAACTGTTTGCAGTGTGGACATATGGCTGGCTGTAACCATTCCATTTCTTTATCAAAAAACCAAGAGTACTGAGAGAATCGTGTGCCATCCCACAGCTCCTTTTTAATAGGCCAGCCCTGAGTTTGACCTCTTTCATTAGTGTAAAACCAGTGGTCCTTTTCTCTCCAGTGATCAAGCATATCACTACACATAACTGAATTTCCATACCACCCTTTCACTTTGGTTGAAAGCCCCACGTAGTAATAATCAATAGTACCGGGTTCTCCACAGTGCTTGCATTTCCCTGAAGAAGACTCCATTATGTCCCACTCCCTTGCATGTTGGTCACTCATACAGATGTAATAATGCTTAGGTGATTCAAATCCAACCTTTCTCAAAATGACCTCAGTTTCTGACCAAGAGGTTGGCCATATATCCTTCAGTCTCTCATCAGTTATAACAAAATCCTTTGCCCATTTTAGCCACTCTTCAAATGACTTTATAGAATCTCCTTGTTGATGTTTCATAGGTAATGCATTAAGTATGGCCTCAACAACTTTTTGTTCCCAGTCTTCTTCACTTGTCTGTGTCCCTCTCTCACAGACATGGTCTTGTGATATATTGTGGGAATCATCATCATCTGTGATATCATCATCACCATGGTTATTATCACTGGGAGAAGGTGGTGTCCTATCAACTTCAGAATTATCATCCTCAACAACTGTAGGTCAATATTAAAAATTAATGTTAAAAGATGGTTTAACATTGTCATTTTGTTTCTAGCCTGTATCCGGCATTGAGATAGTGGGGAGCAGTGCAAAGTAAAGCAAACTGCAGTATTTTCTGAGCATCTTTTCTCAGTGTTATATAGGTGTACTGCTGTGTGGGGTGTGGATAATACATGTAAAAGCAATTTCCCAATAGATGGGTTCATGCTTGTGAGTGCATGATGGGTAATCTGGGCAAAACTGGGAGAAATTCAAGAATTTGTATGGAAATTCAAAGTTAAACAAGTCTTCCTTAACTGATGCATGTAAGAGTCTCTCCAGTTGTAAAACCCTTACACAACCCTGTAGGATGAATTTGGAGACTGTAGGAGACTGTAGGTATCATTTGAAATTGCACTCTTAGATGTGCTCTTCTCAGTGTATTCTCTGTAATTTTTCACTGCAGCCGAACTACAGTGAACATATGGGAAAATTAAGTTTCACAAAAAGCGTAAAGGACTTCTGTGCACTATAGATTTTGTGTGTTGTGCCTTTGAATTGAGTTTGGCTTGTCAAAAAGAAAGTCCCAAATGTATCAGTTCAGGAAAAGCTATGTAGCTTTGAATTTCCTTACAAACTCTTTAATTGCCCGCCATTTTGCCGTGATTACTCATCATGCCCTCCAAAGCATCAACCCGTCTATTCAAACACTTTCTACCTGAGATCGATGTCTCCCTTTGATTGTTACTCAATAATCTTTTGTATAATACCAATTTTACATTTTATGGAAGTTTATATTTGATTCTTTTCACACATTCATACAAACACTGCATGCGTGCTGTGCACGTGCTTACGGGAAACAACGAGCTAAAATGCATAAACTGATGTGCAGCTACCTGGCAGATCAAAATTATGTTGTGTGATTTGAAACTCCTCTCTATTTCTTTCGCTAGCTGTCGCTTGCACTGAGACATCGTTGTTTTCCCGATTGGCTTGTCGGTGGTTCTGATATGTTGAACGAGAAACTGCTTTTCCATTACACTTGTAAATCTTGCAAAAGCAATGAGCATGACTATAATCACGAGCACCACAGCAACACGAGGATGTTGCAGGCATATAAAATGTGGATATGTACAAAAGGTTTTTTAATTGATTGAAGATTACATCGGCTATTTCCCCCCCCAAAAAAAAACTGAGCGCATGAACAATTCGGTCTCAGAGCACACAAATCTTTGGTCAGCATTGGACCAACACTGGACCATTTCCTAGCCCTCCTTGGCCTCCTCTTTACGCGGGCTGCTACCAATTCATTTCAATTTTGCTTCCACAATCACCGCAGGATGTGGAGAATTTTACTGCGATAAAATGCATGTATGGGTCAGAACAGAATTGCTCTGCATACATTTTGATTGCATAAAAGTTAAGTTCGATCAATGGCCAATTCCTCTCTCAACATTTCAAGCCATGCTTATTGACAGAGCCTTGGAACATTTTGAAGATTCAAACTGCCTTTTTGTGCAAGAGGAACTAAACAGGTTTAAAAATCAGGCAAGGAGAATTGCAAGCTTGTTGCGTAGAAGATGTCGACTTTTCAAAAAAGTTGATTCAGAGCACCCGACAGAAGTGACAAATCTACGCAATGTTGAGTGGGATGACGAAATCTACCTCTCCCTCCGTGACTGAGATGGTGGATATGACACAGAGCTTGTTTCAACTGACGATTCCGACGAAGATGAAATTGATGACACAGAGTTACTTGAAGGTAAGAGAATGACTTTTTTGTAACAAAACAATTTTGTTCTGGGAAATATTTAGCAAATGTTAAGCTGCATCACCAGGAGATTAATTCCTGGAAATTTACGTAGAAAGTTGGAAATTCCGTTCAGCATGGCTCTCATCTGTATTCACTAATTAAGTTTCTGGTAAAACTGTAAATTTATCTTCCACATCGCCACCAGTTTATTTAGGGTTTTTTTGTCGAATGCCAGTCGAGCAAAATAATATTGGATTGCTCTCTGAACAATAACATCCCATCACATACTCTTCCAGCCTCGGTTTCATTTTGGCACGCAACAGTTCGCATGAAGGAAACATGGCTTCTTGCGGAAAAAGAGATTCACGATCTTCGTCTGCTTCCTCGTCGCCCAAAAGTTCTTCAAGTGAGGACAAAAGTATTGAAGGTATGTCGCAGTGTAAACCAGGCATTATCCAGTTAATGGTTCCCATTATTTTCCCTTTTACCGACCGAAAAGATCAGTCTGAGCGAACTCAAAATTTAACCTTTAAGCTTAAATCATAAAAATTTGATCTGAACTCGCAGAGCAGCTCTCTTGCATAAACGGTTTTAAAATGTTATCCGTCGCTTGAACTAACCTCAAGATAAGCTAAAGTTTAACTTGTTGTCATTTTCAGAATGGGACACAGATGATGTGGCTTTTTGGTTGGAAAAGAACGGTTTAAACACGTTCACACAGGGTTTCAGAGGTAAAGGATTAACCGTTTTTAGGCACTTTCAAAGCAAATTTTGACACGATCCTGTGTACGTTGATTTTGATAATTACATTATTTGGTCAATGAAATAAATGCAAGGAAACAAATATTTTTATAAAAAATATACACTTTAGTTGACCATGCTGTTCCAAGAAAGCTTGAAGAAATTCTCGGAAAGATGACAGCATGACTGAACGCCACTCTTTGGTTGACCTTCTTCGAAGTACAATTCCTCTGCTCCAGTCTAGATCTTCATTAGCGCTGAGTAAGCAAGGGTGTGCTTTTTTCTCCAAAGGGCTATACGTACGGGAGTGGCTGTACAAGACTTGTATGGAATTGTGCGCCTGTGGGCAAGAGAAAACCCCCACCCCCCAAACAAAGCCACATGTTCACTCATACTGCTGGATAGCTTGCTCCCAGGTTTTTTCCCCCAGGTGACATGGGAGTTGGTGGGTTTTAGAGCTTTTCAGGATCTCAAGACACTTAATAGGTTAACTTTAGACAACTACACTTCACTCAATACAAGTCATATTCTCCTGTAGATCTGAAAATTGATGGATTGTGTCTCATGGAAGCTTATCAGAAAACGAGCTCCAACTGTGCCAAGTTCGCACAGTTGGAGAAAAGAGGACACTACAAAGGAAAATTTCACATTAATCTATAGATGTTCTTAAATTGCTACTATTTTTGCAATATCTATCATTTCAGGTCATTCTAAACTAAAAGTGCCAAAGCTAACTTTAAAAAGTACAAAACCCCTGGCACCTGAACAAAAGGAGGATTTGCTTCGAAGATACATAGCTGACAAGTTCTTCCTGTATTCAACCAGAAAATCGTGAGCTTTTTTTTCGTAATTTGTGTACTTTACAAATAGTTCTTCACGACTTGTGTATCATGAATTTATTTTGTTACATAAATCCTACAAAGTACTTAGGGCCCATTTACATGGAAAGAGGATGATCCTAGTGCCAGGATCATCCTAGAATCTTCATTTGGTTTATATGCAAAAACGCAGCTCCTGGGATCAACTCTTAATTTGGTTTACATGAAGTTTACATGCAAGAATCTGTGTTCAGCGCGGTTGCAAAGCAAGATGGCGGGCGAAAAGGACAAAAAGTTAGTTTTAGGAGTTCTTCCTTATTTACTCGCTTTGATAACCGCCTTTCAGCATCAATTTGCCATTATATACAACTTGATATTTCAAACACAGCAACAGCGAGCTATGATTCTCCATCTAAGTCACACTGCCACCATTTCAAGGTTTCAAATAGCGAGGAGGAAGATCAGACGTGGACCTGTTCGCAGATTATGGCGAGCACCAGGACGAACGGAGGAGTGGTGGACAAATCTATGGACAGGCAAGCTACCAGACCACGAATGGAAAACAAACTTACGAATGACACGTGCCGTCTTCATGTCTGTGGCTGACGAACTGCATTACTTTTTGGAGCCCCGTGAAGACTGTCCGAGACGTGTTGAGAAGCAGCTAGCAATGACACTTTATTACTTGAAAGATCAGGGGTCTTTGCGAATGACTGCTAATAGTTTCGGCGTGGCAATATGCACCCTATCTGTTGTGTTGCGAAAGGTGTGTACATGGAACTGGTGGCAAGGTTTAGACAAAGTTATTTTTATTTGATTTTTTGATTTTTGAGTTTTTTTTTAATACCTCTTGGTCGGCGCGTCGGGTATGTTATGGACGGGTCATTGGGTGAGTGAGTGAGAGATGTATGTATGTCACACCAATCACATTGGATGTACTTTAAACAGCCAATCAAATTTCTTGCTGTAAAGGTAAATGGTATGTGAGAAGATTTTTATTTTTAGTTATAAAGGTAACTTGATACTTTTGTTTTTCAAAAGGAGTAAAATCAATATTAGAAGTCACAAATCATCCCTTGCAGTTCTTAGGACATGTTTTAGAGGAGACGAAACTATTTACATTTGAAGCAGTTCTATAAGATCGTATGTACATCAAAATTTCTGTTTCTTTCTTCCTGTACAATGTAGCCAGAAAACTTGTCAAATTAACTAAATTATTACTGCAAACAGTCCCTTAAATGCTTCTGTCTCCAGAGGCTTTTACTTCACAAAAAATAACTCTTGCACGCTTTGCGTGCCTATGTTTAATATTTAGGTATGTGCCTTGATTACAAGGGAACTGGGGCCAAGGTATATTGCATTACCAAGCACTGAAGAAGAAATGGGCCAACTTCTTAAGAAAATGGAAGAGAAGTTTGGGTTTCCGCAAGCCTTTGCCTGCATCGATGGAACACATATTCCCATAAAACAACCCAGTGACAATGCACATGACTTTTTCTCCTACAAAATGAAATATACTATTAATGTGCAAGGGGTTTGTGACAGCAGTGGGAAGTTCATTGATGTTGATGCCAGGTGGCCAGGCAGTCTCCATGATGCTAGAGTCTTTTCTCAGTCCCGTATCAACAGAATGTTACGTGAAGAAGAACTCCCTATGATGTACAAGAGACTTTTACCAGGTGATGATAAAGTCCCAGTGATTCTACTTGCCGATCCTGCATATCCTTTATTACCATACTGTATGAAAGAGTACTCCAGCCCCAGAAATAATGAAGAAGTGATATTTAACAATATGCTTCGCTCTGCTAGGAATACAACTGAATGTGCATATGGTAGGCTAAAGACAAGATGGCAGGTTTTAAACAAAAGGCTGGACATTGGACTGAAAGATGTGCCAAACATGGTGTATGCATGTTTTGTGTTACATAACATTTGTGAAATTAATGGAATGACTGTTGATGAAGAGGATGTTCAACGCCAAATTGCCAGAGACAGGGAAGCGCAACCTCTCACACTACCTGACAGGCTGTACAACTTCAATTCTGCTGAAGGTGTTCATGTAAGAAACATCATTACTCGGGTATTCAAAGAATATCTTCCCAATGCATGATAGTCTGTCAAGAATCTCTGAATCAAGAATATTACTAACAAGGATGTGAGAATGTAGAGCAGTTGTATTCAATTCAAGGCCATAGATTTTATTTCTTACCTTCCATGCTCTGTATGAAACATTATTCACTTCAGTGCAGTCTAAATCCAATGCAAATATGGTGAACATTAACTGTTTGGCCCCAGAAGAAACATTTGTGGTCTACCTTATAAAAATCAAGTCAGTGCATCAGTGTGCAGAGTTTTAATGCCATATTCCTATGTAATGGGAAGTTACAGGGACATTTATATTATCCAAACAGGAACACAAGGCTAAACAGGCCATGTTTATGAGAAACAAATAAGTAAAGCTCTAAGCTATTGTATTGTATCATATAGGTGTTGCCCCTCCTGGGAAAATCAAACAAAAGGCAATCCATTAAGTGGTTAGTATCGTTCGCTATAAATAGTTCAGTTTTCATACTTATTTGATCGCATTCATGTGAGTTGAACATAAAGGGATTTTTTCGCTAGGATTATAGCTTTGGTTCGTTTTTAGTTTCGTTTGTTTACAGCCTCATTAGTTCTTGGAGGTCTTCAAATAGATCTATGTAACAAGTGCAATAAAATTCAGGTTAAGATATCGTCTGAACAGGCCATACCAATCTCTTGAATATAAACGAGTCACAACTTTGCAGCCTGTAATTTAAAGGACAGTGTAGTATACTCTTCTATTAATTTTCAAGTGTTACCCTCAGCTTTTTAAGAATCTTGACCAGATAACAAAAGATGATGGCAGCCATTTTGCATGAGGTGTAAATGGGATGACTAGAACCAAGCTTTATACATGTAGTTCTCAGTCTGATAGTTACTGTCCAAGTGTATGTACTCCCAGATACAAAAAGTTCAAATGTTGGGTTAGGAGCATGAAAGATTATACAGGTGAGAATTTTTCTGCCCCAAAATTAAACAAGCATCATATTTACACAGCTGAACCTTGTATGTATGAACTTAAGGCTATACAGTTTTAAAATGTCATTTTCCATCACTTTATAAGGAAAACATTAACACCAACAAGTAACGCAAGATTTTGGAACCTGGCTTTCCAGTTATCCATGTTCAAAGGAGTACGGTCAACCTAGCAGGTGGATTGTCCAAGTGGGACATGCATTTCCTGTTTGACCGCAAATCATTGTTAGTATATAGTACAAGTATGGTACTTGGTGTTTGATACAATGACCTTCATGCTGGTATGACCTTGCTGTGTGTGATAATCTGTTTCTGTCATTGTCCCTGCCAAACAACATTTTGATCCTCCTGCTAGGATGATCCCAGCATTAGTTCAATATTAACACTTTTCAACATTTTAATAAACACAAATTGACATTCTACAACAGGTATGCTGTGTGTCAGTTTTAGCTTTCCTTGTCAATAACTATTGTAGGAAGCATATCCAGCAGTACTACTACCATTGCTGTGTACAGAGACCTGGTCAGATGGAGTGGGGCTGGGAGTGTATGACCTTGGTGATGAACTTTGAAAATGACCATCTTCGCCTGGGAAGTTGGGAGGACTTCTTACAAAATCATGCCCCATGGTATATGCATGAGTTCCATGCATAGCAGTTGGATACAAAACTCTGTTGTAATCTGGTGGCTGAGAACTCCAAGACTGCTGTTGTGATGGTGACGCCATGGCCATAGCAATCATCCTCATACCAGCTGAAATACCTTCCGCCATGGAAGAGAGTGATTCTGTCATTTTTTGCATTGTACTTTGTAAAGACTTATTTGATTCCTCAAGTGATGAAATCATTTGCTTCTTCATGATTATGTCCTCTTTTGTTGCATTCATCAAAATTTGATCTCGTTTAGATTGAGAAAGTGCTTTTTCCATCTGTTTTCTTTTATTGTCTACTAACCGTGGCACTGCCGAGACAGACATGTTTGGTTTCTTGGTCATTTTTGGTTCATCTGCAGGCACTTGGGAAAATGAAGAGCTTGCATTTCCATGTGCTGACTCCTTATCTGTGTCTGATAACTCTTCAGTAAGAGTTGCATCAGCTTCTGAAACTGCAGATTAATACAAATATAGAAATTGTGTTTTTGAAAAAAAGGCCCATGCAGTTTAAAGACACTGCAGTCTGTTATTTTGTTAGGCACCACATGCATACAAGAATTGTAAAAACAAACAAACAAATAGGGCTGTAGTACAAATCTTGCTGTGGCCTGTTAATAAGCCCCCTTACCTCTCTAGTAATGCCCTCCCTACCCTCCAGCTCAGTTTGACACGAACTAAATACTAAACAATGGATTTAAGTTAACACATGCTAACAGTATCTAAATTTATAATAAATGACTAGGGAGTTTATCTTAGTAATATTCCAGTCAATTTAAACCCTGGCTCCCAATCCCCGCAACATAAATGGGGAAGCATTGAAAAGTAACTCTGTAAAAATGTTAGACTCCCTGCCATGACATAGAGGTTAGAGAGCTGGGCTTTTTTAAAATTGGCTCCAGCATAAATGTTATCTTTTTGAAATAATTTTAACCAGCTGTAATTTGACTGTTTTTGAAGTTATGAACATATGTTACTTGTGTGTACGCAATTTATTCTTGTTATCATTGTCATTGTTGTGGTTGTTATTATTATTGTTATTATTGCTATTATTATTATTATTATTATTATTATTATTATTATTATTATTATGATGTGACCCTTTTGTCCCTGTCATGGAGGTCTTACCTTCACTACTGCTCTTGACTTTGTCAGAGAGCAGACTATCACCATCCACACCTTCAGCCAACATGGTTGTAGCTGGAGAACCTCCCCAAATTTCACGCAGGATGTCAAAATGTTCCTTTACCAGTTTTCCACTTCCACTTCTGGTACCCTTGTTTACAGCAGTTCTGTAGTCCTGGCGAATGCTTTTGACCTTTGCTTTTATTCGATCATAAACCTTTGCAATTTTGATCTTTTCTTCTGCAGTGGTTTTCTTGTACAAATCATATTCTTCACAGGACATGTCTTTTACAGCAGTTGAAGGTTCGCTTACCTTATCTGGGCCAAAATCTTCTGGAAACCTCGACGCCAGGCAACGATGAAGTTCAGTGTACAAGTCCTTCAAGTCTGCTTCAAAGTCAACACCATTGAAATCACATACTGCCTTGTATTCCTTTATGTAAGCAATGAGGCTGGCAACAAACTCATCTTTCCAGGTCCATTTCTTTTGAGTGACTCCATCAGTCTGTTTTCTCTTTTTTGAGCGAGGTTGGTAACCATTAAGCTCATCTTGATCTTCTTGAGAATCATCCAACACAATCTGCCCTGTTGTTTCCGCTGCCTCTCTACTTTGCAATTGGGTCCTGTATTTTTGAAACAATATTGCACCCCCACGTTGCACACCGGTATCTTCGTCTTCATCGTTTGGCAGGGAAATTCGAAATTGTCGGCCTTTAGTCGATGATGAGTGAGAAGATCCCGCCATGTTGTTCCCAGAACTCGTCCCCAGGGCCATGTCAGGTTTCAAGATGGTGGGCAAACTGGGCCTCCTGACGCAGTTTACATGGAGCCAGGATCATCCTAGCGCCAGGATCATCCCTCCTCTCAGATAGGATGATCCTAGCGGTAGGATGATCCTAGCACTGGGGCCAAATACAACCCTTCACATATAAACTGAAAGCTGAAAACAAACCGCGCTCG
>NC_090888.1:41809792-41817292 GCF_036669925.1 Montipora capricornis | reverse complement strand
CCTATTTGAGCACCATGGCTGACGTGGAGGAACTAGTTTGCTCTTTTCTTTTCTTTTTTTGTTTCGTTCTCTCTATTGGTCTTGCACTTGGCTCAGCTTTTCTTTTTTGATTTGGATCGGCCCGTTATTGATTTATGTTGGAAAATTTCTCATGGGGTCCTTTACACGGCTGAGAGGCTTGCTGGTTTTGGGTATGCTCTTTCTACGGCTTGTTTTTGTTCCGCTCCTGTTGAGTCTCTTTCACATTTGTTCTTTCACTGTCCTCTGGCTGTCAGTGTTTTGTCGTGGCTTCAATCTCTTATGTTCTTGGCTTCTCCTCTTTGTCCTTCTATCTTGGTTCGCCATGCGCTGATGAGTTGTCTGTGGTTCCTCGGGTTTTTGTCTATATGTTGAATGTCTGCAAGTTTTGTATTTGGGGGGCTCGGAATGATTTTCGTTTTAGGGGTGTTCGTCCCTCGGCTGTTGATGTTATGGAGCATGTGAAGTCTCAGGTTCGGTTTAATCTCCCTTTGTTTTTCCGTCGTTTCCGGTCTGACCGTCATCGTCGTTATTTTGTCCGTCAGTGGGGTGGTCGTGGTGTGGTGGCTTCGTTACCAAATGATGCCTTGGTTGTTCATATTTAGGTTCTGGTTTTGTGTTGCGTGTGCGTTCCCTGGCCGTTTTTCTGGGGTGAACCAACGTCTTGGCGTTGGATGAGTCTGTTGACGGGTGGCCTTTTGTGGGTCGCTTTTCACCCTTGTGCTGGGTCGTGCTTGTTTTGGTTTGTCCAGTTGTTTTTGAGTCCTTATTGTTGTTTTTGTCGGATTGTCATTTAGGAGTGTAAGTCAAGCGAGGCATCTCCTAGGTGCAATTCTTCGTTTGTGTTTGTCTTTTGTTAATTGTTTGTAGGGGCGGGGTTCGATTCCTCGGCAAAGTTGGCGTGTTGGTGCACCCCCGTTTGAGGTGAACCGTTGTGTTTGACAGATTCGTCGTTATGTCTGGCGGCCATTGCACTCACCCTAATGGGGGGCCAGCGATTCGCCTTAAACATAAAAAACAACCCAACTAGACAGAAAAATAAATATGCTCTACTCCGTCATTGTTCGTCACATTTGGCGAAATAACTGGTCTAGACTTGCTAACATCAGAAAGCCATTGCATGGTCCTATTTGAGCGCCATGGCTGACGTGGAGGAACTAGTTTGCTCTTTTCGCGAAATTCTTGGTAGCCAATGTGGGTTCCATCCAAAGGATAGGTCGCAAACTGTTAACGTTATCTCATTGCTTTATTGCATGTGGGCTATCGACGGGCACAAGTCAGCGCTTGCGTTCACAGGAGTTGAAAATGAAGTGGATTTCATTCTGTCAAGAGTGTCAGTTTTTTTGCCACCAAGAAATATTCAGCACCTCAACATATGTCCTTGCCATCGGGAGTCGCTTGGTTTGAGTTGGAGATGCCCATCCGCTAGATGTTCTGTTCCAGCAGTTTTGTCCTCGCACAGTGTGAAGGCCAAGGAGCGGCCGAAGGCTGAGAAGGCGATAAGCAAACTGGCAGCCCAGTTTATAATGAATGAGACAGGCATTTTCATTCCGGTCGGCTCAGGTAAGAAGCAGCAGGAGAGCAATTCTGAGGCGTAGATTCAGTAACGCATTGTTTGCTATCAAAACCATAGGTATATGCTCCAAATGTCGTACTAAATGCCTTAGACAGAGCGGGAATGTAGTTGCTGCAGACCACATCGAGGAGGTGGCTCATAAAGTACATACTTTATCATTGGTAGGTTTATATTTATGATTTAGAATCCTCTTGAAGGACCAAATGTAAAATAGACTTTCCGACCTAGAGATGGGTGCGCACTTAAAGTATCTAGATAAACACTTATGTCATTTTGATATAACGCAGTCAGACTAAGTCGATGATACAAGGAAAGGTTACGTTTATACAAACGTTGGCCGTGTAGCACTTATGTATTAAACAGAGTTAACTGAATAGAGTGTAATGTGAAGTGCTAGATTTCAATCCCATATGAACCATGTGAGCGTTAGCCCTACAGATGGAAATGGGCCCACCCAAGGACAGAGAAAAACTCTGACCAGGGTGGGAATTGAACCCACGACCTTCGGGTTAGATCCCGAAGGTCGTGGGTTCAATTCCCACCCTGGTCAGAGTTTTTCTCTGTCCTTGGGTGGGCCCATTTCCATCTGTAGGGCTAACGCTCACATGGTTCATATGGGATTGAAATCTAGCACTTCACATTACACTCTATTCAGTTAACTCTGTTTAATACATAAGTGCTACACGGCCAACGTTTGTATAAACGTAACCTTTCCTTGTACTTGTACATGTTCATTGCCGTGACTTTAACATCTTCATTTCCCACGGCCTGCTCCCGTCTGACCTTGTAGCTCAGTCAGTAGAGCGGCGGAGATCTAACCCGAAGGTCGTGGGTTCAATTCCCACCCTGGTCAGAGTTTTTCTCTGTCCTTGGGTGGGCCCATTTCCATCTGTAGGGCTAACGCTCACATGGTTCATATGGGATTGAAATCTAGCACTTCACATTACACTCTATTCAGTTAACTCTGTTTAAGTCGATGATAGTCTGCCGCCAAACCAAGAACAACAGCATGTCTGGCAAGGAAATTCAATTCTCGGGAGTCTCTATGTACCTACCCTCCTCCGCAAGCGTCTCGCCAGGTTTTTTATTTTCAAATGCTCTTGGGCGTCCTGTGGAATGATAACTAGAACGCGTGGGCCTGGGAGCAAGAATGTTGGTGGAGCAAAGGACCTCACTCGCCTTCAGCCCTCTCCCACCCAATATAACGGCCACAGCTCACCTAACACATGAGATACCTGCGGTGGAGGCTATTATGTACCGATTTTCGATGTTTTTGTCATAAAAACATCAACATCATTAGACCGTTATTGTAATCATAAACAGGATATCGAAATTGCCGTTTTTCTTGTCACAAACAGGCAAAATTTAAGCACTAGCAAACATTATTAATGTTATTTAAGTGGAACAGCTGTGTTTAGTTTCAACCACTCTGATCATGTTTTCATTATACTTTAGGAAAGTGAAGGCTCGGATTCTTTGCTGAGCATGATGGAAGTCGGACCTGTTGCCGAAAGTACGCCAGCGCCTACTAGAAAGCTCAGCAAAGATGCACCCGTCTTTCAGACACCTGAGGGAAGCCTTTACTCCCCATCTGTGCAAACCACCTTGGATGTAACTTGCACGCCTGTTCGACGAGGTCAATTGAGAAGTGCTGGGCATGAAAATAAAACCCCTCTCGAGAAGATGAACCAGTTCTTAGAAAGCAAAGATATTAGCCCGGTCCGTTATCCCATTACTGTGCCGTGGACCAAGTCAAGTGCTAGAACAAGGCGACGCCATGTTCCCAAAACCCGTCAAGCAGTAGGTGCAGTGTTAGAGGAAGTTGCGCCAAACCAGTCTGCGCAATTATGGAAGACCCTTGTCTCCTATAAGTGTCTTGAGCCACAGGAGTCCTCCAGTGACAGCGAAGAAGAGGATGACGAGAATGTAGATCACGTGCTGATGGCAACACTGTCTGATTGTTATATGAACGTGGGTACTTGGCAGGTCCGGCACCAGATAATCTCCATAGTAGCTGATAAACTAGCCTTCAGAACAATGAAAAGGTGGATTCCAGGTTTAACCAGGTACCGATTTAACACTGCAAGGGAGCATGCACTACGTCATGGCAGAGGAGTACCCCCGGCCGGCGTCACAAGTACAGACCAAAATGTTTGTCTCGCAGACTCAAGTGGATCATTTCCTGGACTTCATAACGAGCCCCCATGTTATACAAGATCTGCCATTTGGCGAGAAGTCCATAAAGCTATTGACAAAGGAAATTGTCACAGTCCCCAATGTCATTCGTACTTTAATACCGGAGTCCATTGTCAGACAGTATCTCACATACGCCGAAGAATCAAACTTCAAGCTGCTGAGCCGCAGGACACTTCTAAACATTCTCTCTAACTGTTCTGCATCGGTGAGGAAGTCTTTGCAAGGCCTTGACTACATTAGTAGTACTGGAGCTGAAGCCTTTGATGACCTCTGCGATGTTGCGCAACGCCTAGGAAATAGTTTTATGGGGATGTCATGGGCGAAGGAGCAAACCGATCGCCTCAAAACATCCAAACAGTACTTGAAGACTGACTACAAGGTAAGGTTATGCTTGAACAATTCATGTCAATACTGTTAAGCCCCACTCCCTTTCCAATGAGGCAAGAAAAATGCATGTTTGTAAGATGCTATACTATGGACAAAGGTGTGTCTGGGGAGGGGTACTTAGAGCCTTCGAATGAGAGAGGGGTAACAAATGCTACTGCCTATAATAATAGTTTGTTACTGTTTCCCTTATGCAGGTGCACGTGGCGAGGACTTCCAACATCCCAGATCATTGCAGACAATTCGCATTAAGTGACCCTCAAGACAAAGACTATCAGTCCGAGTGTGACCACGCTCACCAAGAAACATGTGATCGATGCGAAGAGTTGACAGCTGTTCTACTGGAGATCGACAAAGCGATCCGATTGATGTCTGCCAATAATGTATCAGAGGACACCAGAGAGGAGCTCACGTTTGTAGCCTATCAAGCCAAACAGGAGTAGAAAGGAGTACAGGCTGCCCCAAATAACCATAGGGGCTGAAGAAATAGGACAGCACACTCTGGTAATTAAGCTAATACAAATTAGGTCAGATGCACACATATATGCACACACGTGCCAAAGCAAACAACACATAAAAGACTGAGGAAAACAAAATGTCAAAAACAATGATGTTAAGATAATGAGAATTTTTAATAGTTTTCAAAAAAAATTAGCTTTAGGTTTTTCTTAAATGTTTCAGAGGAAGAAGCTTTAGGTCATCACTTATATTATTCCAGACTTTAGCACCCTGAAAACGTATATTAAAGATTCCATAATTGGTTCTGGAATTCGGAATTGCATAAGTCATTTTGCTAGATAATCTGGTATTATAACTATGTACATTCCTAACAGGATTAAAGTAATGCTCAAATACAGAAGGTAGGAGTTTATTATGAAACTTATACATAAATACTGCCAGTTGAAGGGCAATAATATCAAACAGCTTAACAACTCTTAAATCTTTAAATAAAGGACTTGAATGTTCATTAAAACTAGTAAAAGTAATTATTCTTAGGGCTTTCTTCTGTAATATAAATAAAGGTTGTAAAGTTGTCCGATAAGTACCACCCCAAGCAATTATGCAGTAATTTAAGAAAGGTTCAACTAGAGCATAGTATAGGCTAAGTAGTATTTTGGTACTTATGAAATAACAGAGCTTAGAAAGAATGCCTATGCTTCTCTTGACTTTTTTAGAAATATATATATAATATGAGTCTTCCAATTAGCATTATAATCTATGTACACTCCAAGATATCTAATAGAAGTTTCTTGTGTTAACATTTGATTGTTTATAGGTAAGATGACCTGTTTGGGCAGTTTTCTTTGGATAGGACGAAAAATGACAAAATTTGACTTATCAATATTCAATGAAAGTCTATTTGCTCAAAGCCAAGTATGAACTTTCTCAAGTTCAGAATTAATCAGACTTTCAAGCATATTTATATCCCTATGCTGTAAGAATAAATTTGCATCATCTGCAAAAAGATGAAAATCCAAAAGCAATTATGAAAATCATTTACATAGATGAGAAGTAAGAGTGGCCCAAGCACTGACCCTTTGGGCACACCACAAGACACTGGTTGAATGTCTGAAGTAACAGCACCCAGGGATACAAACTGTGTTCTGTTTCTCAAACATGAAGTAAACCAGTCCTTAACAACACCTCTGATACCAAAGTAATCAAGTTTTGTGAGTAAAATTTGGTGATTAACAGTATCAAAAGCTTTGCTAAAATCTAGGAATATTCCACATGAATAATCATGGTCTTCGATTGCCAATTGCACTTGGTCAAGTATACTAAGGACTGCATGTTCAGTTGAATAGTGAGAGCGGAAACCAAACTGTTTCCTATAAAATAAGTTGTCTCTTATGAAGAAAGTCAACTATCCGCTTATACATAAGCTTTTCTAACAATTTATTAAAAATGGAGAGTAACGAAGTGGGTCTATAATTGTTTAAGGCTGTCCAAGAGCCCTTCTTAAAGACTGGAATTACTCCAGCCATCTTGAATTTCTCAGGAACAATTCCAGTAAGAAAGGATGTATTAAATATTGTCTGTAAGGGACCTGATAATTCACACTTAAGAATCTTTAAAATATAAATAGGAATGCTAGAAGGACCCACATCCTTCATGACATGAATTCCCTAGCAGACTGGGAAGAACTAGGGATAGAACATGCAAGATTAGTACCTATATTAGCAAAAAAGACATTAAGTGCATTAGCGATTGGTTTTGGGTCAACAATTTCACGATTATCTATCACTATTTTGTTCATTTTCTGATTCACTTGGGTTTTAACTTGAATAATTTGCTTAATTCCATGCCAGATTCGTTTGCCATCCTTTACATGAACTGCGAAAAAATTATTATAATACTTTCTCTTAGCTAATTTGATTAAGTGATTCAGTTTATTCCTGTAGATTGTAAATTTTGCATGGTAGTAGACAGATTTTGTCTTTAAGAATTTAATTCTTAAATAAGCCATTTTTAATTTGAATAGAGGTCCTAATTCCAGAGCTTTTAAATTTTGCTTAGATAATTGCTTGACAGGTACATGTTGATCAATAACCTCAGACAGCTTATTATAGGAGTTATCAAACATACAGCTAGGGTCGGGAATCATTATTAAGCCCTTCTTCCCAGTCAATGGATTGAATATCAGTAATCAGTGCTTGTTTGTCCAAGTTTGAATAATCACGCCAGTAAACTTTCGTGCTGGCTGGAAGAGAAGATAATTTAGTGACAATAACAAAATTTGGTAAATGGTCTGTTAGATCATAACATAAATTACCACTAATCACAAAATGCTCAAGAGAATTAAAAAACATATTGTCAATAAGAGTTGCAGAGTGGTCTGTTATTCTAGTTGGCTGCAGGATTTGGGGCTGAAAATAAAAAGCACCCAGGGTATTAAGAAACCTGTCTGTACCAGGATGTGATTCAAACTTAAGGCGATCTACGTTAAAGTCTCCTAGCAAAACTGCGATCAGACTGATTGCAGCGACATGGTCCACCATATTGAATTAGAAAACAGGTTCACATCCCCCCTCATACAAGATCGCTGCGTATGCACCAAACAGTTGTCGCCTCGCAGGGACTTGTTTTGCAAGTAGAACGCACGCAGGGACTTGAGGCTATTGCTGCGGCTGTCGCCTAGTGTGTCTTGGTCTTTATTGTTGTAGGCGCGTCTTAACCCTGGTTTTCACTAGTGACGCAAGCACAAGCACAAAAATAAGCAGCTTATGCTAGTGAAAACAAACGTCGACATAAGCATCAAAATCAACCACAGCAACCGCCATTTTTTTCAAAAGTTTAGACGCAGGGAATCTAGAACGAGTGCTTTA
>NC_090888.1:41789792-41802292 GCF_036669925.1 Montipora capricornis | reverse complement strand
GCTGATTCCCTCAACACAAACTAAAACCATTGTGGACAAAGAAAGGAAGTACCCACATTAAATTTGTTTAAAATTGACTTCTTTTCTCTGGGAAGCTTAATAACCATTAAATTCCGGCATTTTATGTTGGCCCACTCTAGATCTTTAATCAGCTACAAAATAAGTGGAGACACTTTTTGTCCTCAACATAATTTCTTAAGTATCAATTAACTTTGTGGATCACATCCACTTCAAAAAGGAAAAAATCAAGCCTTCTTTCCTCCTAAACAATGTTGCAATTGGGCCTTGTTCAAGCTACCTGTCAGAAACCAACACCCCCGGCCAACATTGGTTCACCACTTCACTGATAGCAGGCTTCTAGAACCGAGTGTCACCCAAGTGCAAGTCATTCTGCGTGCGCAAGGGTAAATTTGCGCGTTTTTCAAATTAAATGGTGCCGTAAAAAAAAGGATTTGTCATGCGAGAAACAGCATTTATGTTGTAAAAATCATTCTCCAGTGAAACAACGTGGATCGGGTGCACTTATCTCCCCACTGTGATACATATTTCAGAGTGTTTACCCCCACAACTTTATTTAATTACTGGGTAGGTTTATTACGAAGATCTTCACGATCATGATCAAGGACACAATCAGTCGTACAAACCAGAAGTAGCTAACAAATACAATCGAGACTATTTCGTGTTTTGTCTGAGTTTAATTTAGGCTCGGGAAAAGGACACGACAAAGATAATTGAAGGACAGAATCGGTCGTGGCAAATTAGGCTTAAAAATGGCGGGTAAAATAAGTCAACTTGCCTGGAATGTTTGTTGGGCTTTTGATCCTTTGCCCTTTGCCCCTCGTTTGGCCAGGAGATCTTCTGCGGTATAAGCAGAGGAAACGATATTGACTGTTTTCTTCTGTGGACACTCCTCGTCAGAAGTAGAGGATGAGCTAGCGCTAGAGCTCTTGCTTGAGTTCAACGCGTCCGTTTTCTCGTTGCTGGAGGTAATTTCTGTCTGTGTCGCTTGCAAAACGATGGACAAAACATCTGGGCTTTCTTTCAATAATGCAAGAACTTCTCTAGCTAAGATTTGCTCGTGAACTGCCATTTTACAAATAAAGAAGCCACGACAACGATATAGTCTTTCCTAAAGATTGACAAAAGGTAGATACGATCGAAATGAAAAACTACACTTTTCACTTTTTCGCGCCTTTCGTTTTGCAACTTTTCGATTGGACGAGAAAGTGTCACGTGCCACTTGTGTATCTTGAAACCGCGGGAAATTACATATATGGCAAATGTGGCGTCAAGTTACTGACGTTTACACACCATGTTTGGTGAACGAAAGGTAAACTTGCCACCGTTGGACAAACAATGTTTTGAGAAGTTATGTTGTAGACTTTTGTCGTGGGAAATGCCATACTCAGAGCAGCACAAAAGTGAGAAAGCTAGCACGGCAAAGAGAACTAGAAGCAAAGACCTTATTTGTCCTTGTAAAAATTGCAAATCCAAATGTGTCCAATCGGTTAAGTTACTACAGAGACATCTAGAAGTGTTTGGCCGGTATTCATCTGATCAGTTTTCTGAAAGTGGGAGCGAGAATGAATTGTTGGTTGAGTCAAACGATTGCAAGCATGAGGGCAGTTATTCTTTTGCAGAACCATCAGATTCAAGTGCGGAAAGCAGCATCAACGATTTCAAATGACATAGAATAGATTCACATTCAACGAGTAACAGCAAGCAGAGTGATAGCGAAGTAAATCGAAGTCAATTCGACATTACGACGTCACATGCACGATCAACTGGTAATAGTGACAATGATGACTCCACAGAACTTGAAGTCTCTGTGATTGAACCACTGGATAGCAATACTGTTTGTGATTTAGCCGCGTTCAGCGACAATGATAGTGGAAGTAAGGAATTTTTATCCAGCTGTTCTTCTTGTAGCTCTGACCTTCAAATGGATCACGACATTTATGACAGCGAAAATGCCAAAATTCCACTTTTTGAAAATAGTGATGTTACTGTTCTTGAAGCATTGGCGAGTTATTTTATGTGGTTTACTGAACATCCATCAACGAGTAAAAGTGCCTTATCAGAGCTATTGCGATTGAAAAAGCGTTTATTACCACAGCCAAATAACCTTCCCTCGTCGTACGATGAAGCCTACAACTTCATCAAGCCATTTGTGCTTCCCACTCAGACTTATCACGTTTGTCCGAACGACTGTGTCATCTTTCGCAAGACTGACAAATATGATTATTCAAAGCTGCAAAAGTGTCCCCTTTGCAGATCTAGTCGATATTGGGCCAACAACAGTGCTTGAAGAAGATTCCTTTATTTTCCTCTTGGACCTCGTTTTAGAAGAATGTATGGAAACACAAGTATTTCAGAAAAGGTCCGGAGCTAGTGACTGTGATCCGAGTGAAGACCCTGCTATTATGCGGGATATTCATGACTCTCCTTCCTGGAAACAAGCTTTCTCTGAGGGAGGGTTCTGCAATGGCCATCTCCAAGCAATGATGTTACAACTTTCGACTGATGAGGTCAATCCGTTCAGCGGCAATAAGGTTAATTACTCCATGTGGCCAATTATGCTTACTATGCTTAACCTACCTAGGAACGTATGCAGTCTGTTTGAGAATATCATGCTAGTTGGTGTAGTTCCAGCTCAAACAGACAGCCAAGAGCCAAAACACCTTGATCCGTACCTCGAAATAGTTGTAGATGAAATTCTGGAACTTTCAGGTTCTACATTTTTTGATGCCTCCAGAAATGATTCATTTACATTCAGAGTTGCTTTGATGAATTATGTTCTTGACTACCCTGGTCTGGGGAAAGTTTTCACAGCTGCAGGCCAAACTGCCTTACAAGGTTGCATGTGGTGTGAGCTTAGAGGTAAGGCAACTGATAAGTTTTAGACTAGTCAGTCGCTAATAATATAGTAAAACTCTGCAACTAATTAAGAACCTGTATTTTGAGGACCTGTTAAGCTAAAATTTGCCAGTTTAGCCCCCTCTTTATAACAACCTGTTTAGCCTAAAATTTGAATCTGGTTCTTGTAAAACCTATGGAAATTTTCTGTACATTTGGGCAAATGCGATAAGTCAACAAGGTGTTATTATTGTTTGAGAGTAAAATCAACTGTTGGAGCTGATTGTGATAGGACAAGGAACTACACCTGTACAACAAATGTATGACGGTTATCTTCTAAAGTAGAACTTCAGAATTCTTGAGGTCAGTGCTTTAGTTCTTCTTTTTATGGTCATATTTTTACATCTAATTCCGTATGCAGATTTTATATGAGGAATAAGCTGCACCACTTAAGGTTACTGTATACCTTCTGATCGGCAATTTACTCCAAATTTGGATTTTTCGGTTAAAGTAATGGCCGAAATGGGATCTCTAATGTAAAAAGAAATTATTGGAAAAGATTAATATTGGCGGAGAAATGGCGGTAATTTGCATTTTGGCCGGAAGTGAAAATTACCCGTTTGATTGACATATTTGGCGCTGTTTTCTCAAATCAATTTTTTCACTTAAAGTGGACACTTTTATTTCTTAATACTTTTTTTTCAAGAGCGATTTCTGTACGATCACTCCACATTTTTTTAATCCTATTTCAAAAGTGTTCAGTAACTTTTCAGTGAAATTGAATATGACAAATCGCAGACACCATTTTTTAGTGTTTTGGCCCCAGAAACGGAGGAACACATTAAATAAGCAAAAAAAAAAAAATTCGCATTGACATGTAACGTTTAAATGGTGATTCGGGCGCCTGCATTTAGAAGTTGGCAAAAATTCGACAATTCATTTTTTTTATCAAAAGTTTTGGTATAGTCTGATAGCCAGTCCTGCAAGCTTTAATTTGATATAGGGGTTTAGACATCTACAGTTTAAACTGGACGCGCTACATCAATCGCTTGTATGCGAGACACCCCTGAAGGTGCTTGGTAACCTTAATACTTTTAACTTTATTGTATTTTTTTCTTAGGAAAGTAAAAACTTATTTTCGAACTGAAAGAGTCTAAACTTGTGCTTACTATGTACCATTTGCTCAGTGCTCAAAATTAGCAGTCGTCCGGTCGTTCAAGATGTACTTTTACTGGGAAACCGATTTTTGGGTAAAATTAAGAGGCTGGTTGCCTGAGGAAACAACAGACAACCCAGTCAGTTCAAACAGAGAAAATAAATTAATCATAAATGGCACAAGACTTACGTGACAGTTTTCTATTGTCAATTTCCAATAATGTGAAGTTAATAAGACTTTATTTGCCTCAGCTAAGTGTTTTCCTGTTTACAAAACATCGTCACTGCCAGGTATGAAAATGTAAGAGACAAACCCAAAGTTTCACCTCTAGTAGCAATAAAGATCGAAGATGCCATCTTGAATATGCCACAACTTAACCCCAGACTTCCGTGAAATTCAATGGCGCACACTAAGAACTATGGGATATTCAAAGTTGACCGCCATGTGATTACTTCTTAAGCTGAGACAAGCTCTACATGGCGTGTAAATAAAGGTAGGATCGTTATCATAAATGTTCTCAAATTCTTTATTTCGGTTTTGAGTTTTTTACCTTCAATTAGCAGTACAGAATACAAGTCTTTTCTTTCACAGAGTCAAAGTGTCGCGATTTTTAACAGGTGTAAAGCCGCCCCCTCAAAAGAAAGCTAAACTTAGCAAGACAGATGCTGTAGAAAGTAAAGGCAAAGTTCACATATAATTAAGATCACTAAGAATACAAAAATGGATGTTTTTTTTGTGTAGTGCACTTTAATGGGTAGGTTTTTCTCATGGGCAACCAAAAATTTATCAGGGCAACCAAATTTACAGGTTTGGTTGTCCAGCTTTTGAAATAGGGACGTACAAACTGGATGTTTTTCTTTTTAATTTCGAGCACTGTTTACTCAAGAACCTGTTTATGCTAACTCGGAAAAATTCAGGTTCTTAGTTGCGAGGTTTTATTGTATTGTATGCAACAGTGGTTACCTTTTAAATACCACAACAAGCTGATTGCTTGATGTACTAGTGTGATAGGAGCCTCATAATAAGTTGAGAAATTAGTACAGTTGCTTCGGTTGATTAATTTTTTTAGGAAGGGTTTAACAGAGTTTACATTTGGGTTTTTCAGCAGTGTCAGAACATTGAGTCGTAAATCATAAATCCTAAATCATTTGTATATTATCTTTTTTTACAGGAAAATTTGTGTCTTCTTTGGACAAGGTAGTGTATCTGGAAAACAGACGCTATATTAGTGAAGGTCCTTTCCAGACTCCACGCCAGAGAAAAGGTCCAAACCAGATGAAGTAAATATCAATGATATTCTCTGGGATTCAGTTGCCCACAACAGAGCAAAAAACAAAGCCCAAGCCAGTAATGTCACTAAAGCAATAGGATCACGAGGCGTGAATTGCTTCATGTTGCTGCCTAACCATGACAGGCCAAATCAAGCTTTTCCTGACCTGATGCATGACCTCAAAAATATCGTCTGCACATTTTTTGACTTAATTACCGGCAAAGGTGATACTCTAAAAGTTAGAAAGGCAGAAAAAGAGTTGGGTCGTTTTCCAGGATGCTGGTCACAGGAAAAGCAAGTTGATGAGCCTGAAGCATAAAAGGCTGTACAAAGTAGGTTTCTACAACCTTTTATTGCACCTGAACTCTCTGGAACTCTAATAGCATTACATGTATGTACATGTATGCCACATTAATATGTAAAGGCTTCAAGTATTATGGCCGGACAATGGAATTTTGCATTATCCACCACAAAATGTGTTTGACCACACAGTGTGAGCAAAGTATTCAATTCTTGCTTTATGTGAATAATTATCTTCAAATTATTAGTGTATAAATTGAAGATGATAAATTTTCTTGCCAAAAAACTTGGAAAACCTGTGTGTGACGTAGTTTTCTATTAACAATAATATTAATTCAGGCAGGCAACTTCCTTTTTCAGTTTCAACTTGTGTTGGTCATGAAAACAGGCACATGACTGGAAACAGGTAAAAGTAATGTTGAGTAGTTACTGAAACGAATGTGCATATTTACATGTATATACTTCTGACAAGCTGCTTTTTTAGGTCTTGATTGTTTAATGTAGTTGTTATAACCAGCTACATTGTACATTTTTTCAGTCATGAGATTGTTGAACTATGTATGTTACTTTTAAAATGTAAAAGAGGTACAGATCAGGCATCAGCTATAGTTGTGGCTTACCGCTGGGCGTTTTACTTGAAAAGCATCATGTTGAGATTTGGTTGCTTACGAAAATAATTATGATGTAGAGTTGCCACAACAGTGAAGTTTGACTGTTATACATAATTTCTAACATTTTGTTACAGCTTGCTACAGATGGAATCTTAAAGTGCACCTAACCCCAATTTTTTTTTTTTTTTCGCTAAAATGAATCCACTTACCATTTAAACTAATTCTGCGAAAAAATTTTTGAATTTGGTTGAATCCTCGATTTTCTACGGCCCGCCAAAGTCATGCTCGAAGTGTTGCACGACCGCGTTTGAGGGAGTCTGGGTTGAGCAAGGCTATGACGTCTACCCAGGAACCGAATAGACCAGTCCTCAGTCATTTCCCTTTGCTTTCTTGGGACGTCGTACTTGCTTTTGTATATTTTAGCTCTAAAGCGTCCAAATTTTCACCAGAAGATCAAAATGTCTTCCGCTTCGGAGTCAGAGATGAGTTTTGATTCAGATGACTCCGATATAAACTTCATACCTGAAGTAGAAATCGAGAACGCACGGCAGCGCGCTGCAGTCCGAGAAGAGAGCAATTCTTCAAGCGACGAAGACAACTTATTCGCTGACGAGCCGCTTGCAGATGAAGCGTGGACGGCCAGGTACGAGCAGGAATTGAAGGCAAATGAGGAGCTTGAAATAAAGCTTAATGGCCGATTCGACAGCTCAGTAGCTGTTAGTGAATGGTAAGCTGTTCTCTCGATTTCCGTCACCTTGTATCAATCAGATCATTCCGTTCATTTGACTCAGGTTTGACTTTAATAGCAATTTAGCGTTCACTACTAATTTTTGCGTTCGTCTCGAATGTTCTTGTTTAATGTTTTGAAAGGTGCTCGTGTGGAAACTGTGCGGTCGACAACCTACAAAACATCAGTGCCTATTGCTGTCAAGAACTGGAAGGTTGTGTAGAATCTATGAGTAGTGAACTTGTTCTGCAAGATGTTGCCGCGGAAGAGCAAAAATTATTAAAGTGTATCACGAAGCACCCTGGCTTCAACACTGTTTGCTTGCAGAAATGGAGCCTCCGATTAGCAGCAGATAAATACCGAACTAAAGGCAAACAGAAGTATCGTCAGACAGGATCTGAAGAAAAGTAAGTCGCACTATTTCCCTTGCGCGCGAGCCTTTGATATGATTACGCTTCATTCGCTTTATTCAGCGAGATTTTGATCGAGGACGGAAATACCACACACACTTCTCTCCCTTTTTGGCTTTCAGTATGTCTCTTGCTTACCAATTCTTGTCTTCATCAATTGTAGGTTTTTGCACGGCGTTTCATATCGGGAATTTTCAAGACTGGTCTACAGAATTCTTGGAAACAGGAGGATACCTTTACCCACTTGTGCTTACGTGGACATCAGAAAGGAGTTTCCGGTGGGCAAAGATGAGCATTTCACAGGATTCGATCTTGACGAGAAGGACTGACAACCCTCCTTTCTTGTTAGTTGTTATTTTTCCAATTTTTTTTACTTTTGTGTGTTTTAATAAATAAGTAGACCTTATCATGGTTTTCGACGCCGTCTTGACGGCAGTGACCAGCCTAGCGGTACTGGAATTCCATGGCAAATAATTTTTTCCAGAATTGCATTTTTCACAATTTGTGAATCACAAAGTTAAATTACTAGGTAGAAGATTGTATTCACCTAGTTTGAGTGAGTCCAAGAATACAATGTAGGTTTGAATAACAGGTGTACACTGTAAGGATGCTAAATTACTGTTAGCAGTACTAATTTATAATATAAAACTAATAATCTACAATATAAAAATCCCCTTTATTGAATGGGTGCCCCCTTCCATTGGTTAGCAATTTTTTTCATTCTGAAAACAAAAGCCTTAAGGGTTTTATCATGTTGGTAAACACAGGCGAACACACATGCTTTATAGATTTAATTTGAGTGGCAACAAAGACAAACCATTACTTTTTTTTTTTAATAACCTATGCGTGTATATTTTGAGTACATTCAGTATGTACAAGGGTATGTCTACTGGTATTCTTGGGTTCCACGTCATGCAAGTATCACGCAAATAAAAATTAAAATCGCTTACCATTCAATAAATTTAGTCAACAAATTGAAGTATTATACTAAAAAAGTAATAAGTAAACATAGTGTCAAATATTTTCGTGGACATGACATGTCTCTCAGAAGCAATACAGATGTCACACATTGTAAAAAAAAATCGACATTGAAACTGCTCTATTTTCAAAACAAAGCATGCTAAGGTAAAACTCAAAATTTTTAATTTTAGTTTTTCTGACGTCATGTGCAACCCAAGAATACAATGTATTAATAGAGATCTTAAAGATTCATGTTTATGGCAAACAACAAGTTTTCCATTCACTGTACTTGTTGCCAATGTTTCCTCATGAAAAGAAGAAGTTTCAGGACAGGTTGATCCGTGAGATTTGTTTTGCAAAATTTTTATCTGCTCATTTCCTTATTTGAAAATTTGCCAAATTAAACCTTGTTTTCCATTTGCCCTATATAGAGGTCTCTAATTTTATCAAAGTCTCACAATAGAAGGGATGGAATAAAGCATAATAGCCCATCCCTAAAAATGGAATATATGCGATCCATGTTAATACACCGTGACACCGTATACTCCCTGAGAGACGCCGCAGGCAAACTAAATATCCCAAGGCCCCGCACAAACTACTTGAAAAATAGCTTTAGCTATACTGGTGCGGTGCTTTGGGATAGTCTGCCAGTGGGGTTACGGCAAGCAGAAACACTAGAAACCTTCAAAGCTGGGCTGCGGAAGTTGGGTCATTTTACTACAATTAGTTATAGTCCTTAGATTAGATATGCACGGCTCTCGTGGAAAGCAGGGATTTATATTTTATATTTTGTATTAGTAAATAAGTAAAAAGTTGTAATACATAATTAGTTGTAATTTTAATTTAAAATTTTAATTAATCATTATAGATATGCCCGATGAGACAACCGTGGATAAATAAAGTATTCTTCTTCTTCTTCTTCTTCTTCTTCTTCCTGGCAATAATTATTATTGATAACATTCAATTTTTAAAAGGTCTTTTCCATGTACAGCAAGATCACATCGGCCCTGATCGTTCTGCACATATTACTCGAATTTCAAATGTACTAGCATAAAAATCAGTCCAGATCATCAAATCTAAGAAAAATTAAATCAACAGAGAAATAACTATTAACACTAGGTAATGTTTTATTTACTTATGGATAGAAATTCTACGTTCCAGATTTATGAAGTACCAATTAGTTTAGTATGCTGTATTTTGTAAATAGGTAAAGTCTCTGCTTACGAGCCAGAAGGCTCATCAGGCCGGCGCTTATCTCCGATTTCTGCAGCATGAAGCGACTAGGAGTATTTATACTCCCCCCTGGATGGGATGCTAGTCCATCGCAGGGTTACCCCCAGCATTACGCCGGTACCCATTTATGCACCTGGGTGGAGAGAGGCACCGTGAGAGTAAAGTGTCTTGCCCAAGAACACAACACAACATCCCCGGCCAGGCCCCGAACCCAGACCACTCGATCCGGTGTCGAGCACACTAACCATGAGGCCACCGCGCCTCCCACATTTTGTAAATAGGCAGTGATGATAATTTTAAATAATTGTTTGACTAAACATGATGTTGTGTATCTTTATTCAGCTATTTGATTGGGTACAGTTTTGGATGTGGGCAATGAACAAAACACCAAGGAAACTCCTTCCAGTCAGTATCACCTGACTAAACAAGAAATGGAGGCCTTAATAGGCTGTGGCGCCCTTTCTTCAGTTGCGGACAGGAAACACAATGTGAAGCAAACATTTTCCACAGAGAAACAACTCCATGGAAAGACATCTGTTTTAAAATCCTCCTCACTGGATTCTGGAGCTGTTGTCTCTTCTGTGGTGAAGATCATTTGTGAAGACAATAAGACCCAAATTGGAAGGATAAGTCACTTTCTCAAATTGCATGATCAGCTCTCTGGTAAAGAGAGTGAATTTGTGACGGTGAAACTTTACAAATCATGCCAGCAGGATGTTGAGAGTCTTCTTTACTATGTAGACACAAAACTATTTGACATGACTTTTTCACTTAATTGCCTTTCGCTCTCACTTGTAACAGCTGTAGATGATGGTAATGAATCACTGTTATGGCTTTTAAACTTTTGAGCACTATATATGGATGGAATTATGTCAAATATTATTTTCACACTGTGCAGGCCTTTGGCCTTAAATGAAGTATTTAATCTTGTTCAAGAATCATCCTTTTATCACATCAGTATAGACTGATTCTGCATTATTAGATACCATTGTGCATACAGTACATTTAATTTGTGCATGCTACCAGAATTCAGACAAATCAGATCAAAGTGGTTAAAGTGAACATTTTAATTGTGTGGTTCCAGAAAATATCCATACCCCCACCACGGAAGACAATTGGAAATTCCGAGGGAGAGGGGGGGTTAAAGGGCAGTAATTTCCAAGGGGTAGGGGGGTTTCGTGGGAAACTACTTTTCCAAAGGGTCACGAACCACATACAAAACATTGAAAGCAACATACGATCGATCTGAAGCACAAAACACACTATCGGACGATGTTTTGAAACAAAAGTCAGTTTTGAGATAAAGTTAATACTATTAGCTTCAATGTTTCCGTTTTTCTTTGAGTTAGCTAGCGCTACAATCTCCAGAAGCTAAGAACAATGTGTCTTTCATTTGGGACGGATTCAAAACATTTAAAATGGCGGTCTCAACGGGAGTCTCATACCCAGACTTCCACGTTTGTCTCTTTTTCGTCCAACCAACACTTCCGTTCACTTGAGTATCACTTTTCGCTACCTTCACATGCAGTAAACACATTTTCGATAGGATTTATGTTTTACTGGGGGTAGTAACTCATTGAAAATGCGATAAGACGCAAGTTCCCACCATCTCAACGCTTGTCTGCAACGACGACTTTTTTGTGGGTGGCATTTAGACCACGGACAGGAACCGGGAGTCAAGTTTTCTCTTCTTTGAGTAAATGCAATATTTATTGCGGCCTCGGGAAACGATTGTTGAGGTTCAGTTCGTTATGTCAAACTGGAAATTCTAAAACAGGAGTTTGACTTCTCATTGAAGGAAGTAAATCGCGCCAAAAACAATAACAGTCGATAATATTCTTCGTAAAACAATCGCCTTTGTGACGACGTTCATGAAACCTACCGCGTCAACTTTTGTGGTCCCTAAATATTAAAGAATCAACCTGAAGAAACTGACAAAATGTGTAGACAAAGGAACCTCGTAAGTTTCTGATTTATTTACTATGGTTTGCGAAGTTGTTTCAGCGAGTGAAATGTTCTCATCGAAGTTCGCACAAAAACGTGAAACAGTCGACGTGCAACCCAAATGTTTAAGCTTTGCAAAGTTGATAGCGCACAAGAAAGTTTAGCTGGATAAGTATAGGTAATCACATGATTTCGAGTGCAATTTGGAATAAATAAGCACGAGTAAATTTTTCAAAGGCCAACAAAAGTGCACGAGCCCGTAGGGCGAGTGCACTTTGTGGCCTTTGAAAAATTTACAAGTGCTTATTTATTCCAAATTGCACGAGAAAAATCATGTGATTACTTATTAATAATATACACGAAAAACATAACTACAACAAAAAATTTTTGACAGGGCGCGCTTTTTTTTAGTTCATTCAACTGATTGGCTGAAACAAATTACAACGTTTGTCAAATGCAAACTTACAAGACCGACACTTTCAAATCATTCAAATTAGAACTTGGAAATGTGTGAGGACTGATTTAAAACCTTTCAAGCGTTTTAAATTTATGTAAAGAAAACTCGCTTTACAATAATTAGGAAAAGTAAACGTTCAATCAGAATCATCCTCGATAATGAACCCTCGGCGTTTACAAGAACTGGGCTGTCGTTTTGAAATCTCAGGAGCTCGCTTCGAGCGGCCAATGATGAAAGACACTTGACAGTTGTTGAACGTGTTCATCATGGTCTGTTCCTGGGACCTCATCATGGTTGGATTTACAGAGAAATTCTGAGTTTGAAAACCTGAAAGTGATGGTGGGAATTGGTTTTCTTTCGTTGCTGTCATCGATGGGCCGGCCAATGTGTGTGGTACTGGCATGTTCGTGTTTACCGGAGCGAGTGGAGCCGCAGTTGTCGTGATGTCGGAAACTGCCATTCGCTTTTTCTCAGCACCGGGGTTTTCATAATTCCGTTTGGATATTGCACTGGAGAGTCGTCGTTGTTCTTCCTCGTCGGCTTCATCGTAATCGTCAAGGGATTGTACGCTTCGGT
>NC_090888.1:41772292-41777292 GCF_036669925.1 Montipora capricornis | reverse complement strand
AGAAGAAAAACACGAATGGCAACAAGGATCACACTGGTCCTTACAATGCTGGTATAGAATCAGTCTGGTATTAAGAAGAAAAACAAATGCTAACAGGAATCAAACTGATCTAAAATACACACTGGTCCTTATAATGCTGGCATAGAATCAGTTTCGTATTTAGAAGAAAAACACGAATGGCAACAAGGATCAAACTGGTCTAAAATACACACTGGTCCTTACAATGCTGGTATAGAATCCGTCTGGTATTCAGAAGAAAAACAAATGCTAACAGGAATCAAACTGGTCTAAAATACACATTGGTGCAGATTTTTGAGCTCACCAATTATGATGTCACAAAATACAGTTCCAACAATTTTCCGAAGTTTCCACGAACTGTACCATTTGTAAAGAAAAGAAAAATAGCTGTTTTCAAGGTCTAATATCTGCTATAGAATCAGTCTGATAATATCGAAGGTCTGGACGCTTGGTAAGCAATCATAAGAATTTATCTCACGGCTTGCTTCGACTGATCGATGTTATGTTTTGAATCGATAACCGATAATTTCTCTTGAGACAAGTGTAGATGTGTAATGCACCTATCAATGTAAACCCGTGGGGAGGGGGGGGGGAGTGCGGGCAAGGGGCGGGGATTTGACAATTCTTAAAAATTTTCAATCAAATCTCCCAAGGTAGGAAACTAACATCAATCAAAAGTGTCAAAAAAGCCCCACCGTGGGACAAAGAATCTAAACAAACAATACTATAATACCACATAAAACAAATAAAAGAACATTTGAAACTGGATAAGGTCATGATTAATATGTTCTGCATATTGAAACACGTCGTATCAGTGACCCGTAAAATACTCTGACCTTGTGGTGGAATTTGATTTCAATCAGATGGGAACTTAAGGTTAAAGACACTCTCGAAGTAGACAATATCTGCTTAGCTTAGAGTTTAAATTATCGGATTATGGCGACGAAAACAAATAAAAACTTCATACCTTTCTCCAACTGAAGCGTGACTTAAGGACAGACTTGGTAACCACGTTTGATTTGATACCAAACTTCTTCGGGTCAAAGTCAAAGGTCCCGTCCCCGGGGTCGCTTCGCGATCAAAAGCCTGACAGGGGCGATAGTCTCAGGCGTCAAATCTTCGCCTATTGCCTGCACTCCCTCCACCCCCCCCCACCCCCCCCCCCTGCAGGATTTACATTGATAGGTGCATAAAATGCGCCAAAGTCTCCTGCATGCGTAGACATTATTCAGCTCTGTTGTTTCTCTTGACGTATCATTTTTTTCTGTTGTTTTGAATTGAGTAATAAATTTCTCCATGTAAAACAAAAATAGGCCAACTCTCAGTGTAGAAGAAGAAACAATCGTCGGAAACGTGAATTTAGCAAGTAATCGATTGCGACTGTAAGATTAATCATTGTGCCTTGTAAACAAGGTGCTGTTGCTCGTAAACGATCAAGGGAACCCCTCTTTTTTTTTTTCAAAATTTACGTTCCTATAATATAAACAATCCAAGGGCAAAGTTTGACAAAAATCTCAGCACAGGTTCTAATTCAGTGAAATGACCTTAAATTCATGATAAGTGCGATCGCGATGTTTCACTCGGGCCTAAAACCTTCAATAGAAATAACTTACCGATCATCATCGTCTCGGTGCCACTCCTTTGCGAAAATTTCCACTCAAAAATAATCTATGGGTGTATATTTTTACCTACAAGATCAGCAGTTAGTCTGATGCCGACAGATTACAGAGACTAGTTTGGATTTGGGTTGTGCGATGGGTTGATTTGTTCTCGTGAAATCACAATCCCATAGGTAAGATGAGAGACTCTGGGAACAAGCTCAGGTTCTTCATCACCCAAAAGAGGTACAGTAACCTCTCTCAGAATAAAGAATATATTTTGTCACTTTGCCATTAGTACGTGCAGCGTTCCCAGGCATAGCGTATTATCATCATCATCATCATTAGCAGTAGCATTATATATGTATACATACTTACGGAAAACATTATGCAGATTCTGTAGATTGCACGAATCGAATTCGAACTGAAACTTCCACTACAGCATTACACAACCTTCCATTTCTAGTACGAATAGCATTTTGGTATGTTCCAGATACTCCCTGAAGCTCTCCGATGCCCAAAGCGGAAGTCGGAATAACAAAAGTCAGTTCACAAAAGATTACATAGCATGCATCCAGAGTCTTTTTCGGAAGGGAAAGGAGAGAGAGCCTAGGAACGAAGCAACCTATCGCTGCCACGTACTTCTGAAATCACAATCCCACGAGACAATACGCACTGAGCTGCAAAGGACAGGCCAAGACAAGATGGGCTGTTCAATTAAAGCTATGCTACTTGTTTCGCACCCACCGAGTTCCACCCCTGAACTCATTATAAACATCCTTGTAAAACAACTTTTTCCATCATTCTAAGAGGATGATGCAACCGGTGATGGAGTTCTACGGGAGATGTATTCGTTGTTTTGGGAGAACCTCCTGAGACAAAACAAAAGTTTCAGCTTCCAATTCTCACTGGCCCTCTCGCCTTAGATGACAAAAAACTACATCGCCATATGCTCCTCTTTTCCAATACAGCTTGCAAGGGCATCTGTCCACCATGTGCTGTTTGGAAAAGTGGACGATGATTGTCTGCAACATAATGTCTTCAGTGGAGCGTTGGAGGGGAAACAGCTGTTTCCCCTGGATGACGTAATCAATGTCTTAGATGAGTACAATGTGAAAACCTTTCCGTCGGCGGAGAATCTGCTTGCAATTTCATTGATCACTGCCATCAACGAGCTCGTAGAAAAGCCTTTTCTAGCACTCCTAAAGATAAGGGAAGGAATGGGAAGCTTTTGGAATGATGTATCCCCACAAGCGATAGATGATATATACTCCATGTACAATCTTAGTGCTGACAGGCTTCTAGATCATCTGCACTGCATACCATTAAATAGGTAAGAATCAAAGGTGTTCAAGTGGCTGAGGAATACGTCACCTCAGCTAGGTTCCTACAGTTCTGCACTGCTTCACAAGTCCTTGTACCAGACAAGAAAATCCGCATAAATCCGCATGTGACCATGTCAGAGATGGCTTTCAGACAGAGAGCACGCATTTGCTTTGGCACTCTTGAAGTGTCAAGCAATTTTCTTTCATTCAACTAACTGAAAGAAATTTTTGACCTATAAATCAACCGCTCAGACCTGTGGGACCTGAAGGACTTAAGTGGCTCACACCTTGTGAAGAGCGCTGGCTATATTGCGAGAACAGTTTCTTTTATTTTATATGTTAGGCTGAGAAAAATGTATTCTTTTTTTGTCGTTGCGTCCTCGGAAATTCAGGCACTTAAGGTGGCTCAAACTAGTTTCAACACTTGAAAGAAACAATCTTATTAGAAGGATTGACACTACAACGCCTTATCACTTTTACCGCAATGTTATGGTACTTCAAAGACCGATTATTGCTGAAAAAGGTTCGGTCATTTTTAGACGTAAAAAGTTACCTTGGCAACAAAGAAAGCCCTGCAAAAAAGACCCCATATTTTTGCTTTAGCTGCTCATATCTCAAAAACGAACTCGGTGACCCCAATTTTTTTTGGTTTTTTTTTTTTCTTCTGAAATGTAATCAGCACGCCAGAATAAAACTTTTTGCCGAGTTTAAAAAAATACGTGGAGCAGGTTGAGAGCCACCTTAAAAGGTCCCTCTCAACCAGTGTGCTTTGCGGATGTTTTCACTTATATCGAAATTGCAGCTCTCAGAGTCGTGGCTTTTTCTGAGGATTTTCTGTGCTATGTGAACGATTTAGGGTCCGGTGTGTTAAGAAATCATTACATCATAGAACTTCTATATGTATTTGTTTTTTTTTTCTATTGAATTAAGTTTGTACCTGAAAAAACCCGATTTTGTTGTGGTGGGGGTCGGGCCGAATGTCGCGATCTTCTCTGAAACGTGGTAGGCCGCCAAGGAATGAAAAAAAACAAGACTATTCGGTTGTGAGAGAGCACTTTCAATCTCTGGAAACAGAAGAAGATCGATCTTGGTTTTAAGGGAAACACCAATACCGAATTTGCGGAGTTTCTTTTACATAGTTTGGTCCAAAGTAAGCAATTTGAACAAGAAGGCCTGAGAATGGATGATGGAGTAGAGGGCAAGAAGAACAGAACTACAGCAAACAGTAAGTGGTTTGTTTTAAGTTGAAAGTAGAGTTAGCATTGCTTTTCCTTTGTTTCATTTATTTACAAATGTTGGTGATTATTTCGAGCCTTGGGTATATCAACTTTTTTCAATACCACGTTTCAGGTAGGAGATCAGTTATCCATTCAACACCAGCAAAAGCTGAAATGGCAGCAGTGCCTAGACTTTCCTTGTCTCCTGTTATAGCAAGCAACATACCAAATGAAACGTACCATTTGCCCTATAGTCAACAGTACATATATACATTGTAGTGGTCTAGTCTTGAGAAACGTTTGCCAAATGTTTTTACTTGCACCTGTAAAGTTACCCCCCTCCCCCCTTCTTACAAGGCATGTATGGCACCCAAGGTCCAAGATTCTGGTTTTTGAGACATCTTGGTTGGAAGTAGGGTATGGACATTGACTAGTTTAGTCTTACATAGGGTTGGGTATGTTGTTTAGATGATACTAATTACTTTTCTATGTTTGAAATCGGGAATTTACAGTACTTCTCTAGTCTCACAAATTCAGTTGTTCCAGTTCCACACCAGTGTCTTAATTTGTAACTACCTTTCAAAGAAGATTCATGGTACCAAACGTTTGTGTACATTGTATCCTGAGTGTCAAATGGCATTCTATGCCTTTATTTGTTTTTGTTTTTGTTTTTTTTCATGGCCTGGCGTCCATTATTGATGATAGCAATGAAGCATCTATGCCGACACATGAGGAGGATGTAATGGAAACTTCAGTTATCAACCAATCTTTAAATAAATCTTTAAATAAGTGATTTGTAGGAAAGGTTTACATCACCTTCGCCTTGCAGCAATTTGTCAAAG
>NC_090888.1:41737292-41759792 GCF_036669925.1 Montipora capricornis | reverse complement strand
GAAAGAGGAAGAGGCAAACACAAGAGAGAATCAACTCCAGTACTTTGTAATGTATCGTTATTTCATCAGTTTTGAAAAGGACATTCCATCTTTTCTTAGGTGCTAACGTTCATACTACCAACTGCTGTGGACACCACAACCAACAAGAGTTGCATGGTTGTGAACATTGAGGGAGTAAGCAAATTTATACACTATGAAGTACAGCCGATCCCTTAAAATGATAATGAGGGAAAAGGCCGGATTGATAGGTAAAAAGGCTTGGTTTCTAATGCCAGATACAAAATTACAAGATGGAAAAGCAATAACCCTCAAGCGAAGTGGGGATGAAAAGAATGCAAGAAACCTACATTTTTCATGATTTCATGGGTCAAGAGGCCTTGAAAGAAGTGAGAGCACGTGAGTAACAACAACCTTTTTTTTTTTGCTTATGCCCTTCAAGTATCTTGACCATCATTGAACGTTTGCTCCATATGTGGACTTCACATGTTACCCAATTTTTCAAAATATTCGATTCAGGGGAAAACGAGTTTGATGAGCATAATACACAACTCCATTATTTGAAAGGTTATTCACAACTGAGGCTATTAAAACTGAAGAAAACAGCAACGAAACAGTTGCTGGATTTTTACAAGGACATGTTAGGGGCCGTCTCAAAGGACCAAATCAAAAGGGCACGAAAACATTGTGCCTAATATTATTCACTGTTCTTAGCATCAAGAAGAAGGAAAGAATAATTACAAGGGCTTGAATTTTGAGACAGGGAAGCTGTTTGGTTCGGTTAATAAACTCAAGAAAGAGCTGAAATGAAAATTTATTTGGACCAACCATGGCCATATTTATTTGAAGAAAGGGGAGAAGGACTTTGAAAACTTCAAGAAAAACATCCTGAAAGGACATCGTGGTTAAATTCCCGATGTTTGCTCCAGTATACGCAATTCAAGTAAGCCATATTTTTATGATTAATTTTTGTTCTCTGTCAGAAATACCAAGTACTTTTACAGATGTCGCAATGACAATTAATTCGCAGTTCTTTCCGCGTCATTGACTTTAGTTTACTCACAACTCAGTAATCGTTATTTTTTGTAGCACCGGATGCCTGATTTAAATTTAGATGAATTACCTTTTTACGGTTTGACTGATAGTAAATTCATGAGAGCTACAGGAACGTGGGTATTCCATTCAGGTGGCCTATTAACAGACTCGAGAGACTTTTTTCGAAGTGTGATTGAGTCCCCTGTCAAGGATGATATAAACATGAATACGATAGAATCAAAGTCTTACAACATTAAGCAAACTGGTGCGCTATTTCAAGACTTTGTCAAAAGGGTTTGCGATATGTAGCTGTAACATACACAGTCTACCAAAACTTTATGTCCTTTAAATGATATCCTGCTGACGGTTAAAGGGAACCTCAGCTGAAAAACAGTTTTGGTGTCAAAACTTACTTGGTACCTCACTTTAACAATCCCTGTGGTTTTGAGTTAATATTTCATTTCATGATTCGAATAAGGAGCGTTTGTTTTTGACTTTCAAATCTCCCGCTCGCCGCCATGTTTTCTTTCGCAAAGGTTTGTGGGAGTTTGTGACATCAGTGCGTTGTCGGATAGTGTCGCAATATGGCTTCCGCAGAGGAATTTGTTGTTACTCCGTACAATTTTGAGCCAGAATATGAAGAAGGCGAAGAAAGCAGTAATTCGAGTGAAAGCGAGTATTCAGATGGCAGCTATGAAGAAGTTTTCGGTCGGTTAGTCACTCTGGACTGGTGTAAATGTTCGCACTGCACGGCAGCAACATTAAACCACCCGCGAGAATGTCTGTGTTGCAAAGAAATTGCTGAAGCATCGGCTTTAACGGACGCAAACAGCGAGCCGATTACGTGCATAATTCACCACGATAATTTTAGAGCAGTTTGTTTGAATCGAGCGGTCTTGAAAACAACCCTTGTTCGCATAAAACATCTGGTGCAAGGCATGGAATTTTCCGCTTCAGAACTCCCCAATGAGTATGTATTGAGTAAAAAATTTTTTTTCGATTCTTGTGACTGGAGTGTAAACTTATTAAAATATATTTTGACTGTTTTACATCAAGTGTATTTGTTTTTGGGACTACTCTGCCTCTGATTATTGGGTTAATGAACATAAAGTAACGTTAATTTTTTGTCTGCATAAACAATTATCAATCCAGACATTGTTCGACTGTCTATAGTCTCTTGTTTAGCTCTGCCATACATTCATAAACACGTACATAAGCCATAAGCTTATTAAAAATATATGTTGCAGTCTGTCTATTGTGTGGCCCTGTCATTTTTTTTTTTTTACTAAAATTACTAAATAAGTCATTCAAGTATTTAATTTCCAAATCTTTCTTGTCTAAATGACATATAAGGTGATTTGACAAACAGGTTTGTTCAGAGTAAAATAAAAACTTACATGTTATTAAATACATGAAACATGAGAATCATTCTCACTTAAAAGTTTTAATGCACCTTAACTGAACTGTCTAAGATGATTTTAACAACCATACAAAATTTATTATCTACATTTGCAGAACTTGTCGTTGGTTGGCATATTCACAGTTTGTTTATTGAGTTCATGGAAAACTGGGAAGAGGGAACAGGAAGATTATACCAGCATGTGTTGTAAATGAGATTCGCAAGACATTTCCATCCGCTGATGGAATATACACTGGCTTTAAGTATTCAACGCTCAACATAATACCAGAGTCCTAGAGGGGTACATTGTGTAAAAGTGAGGTCCTGCCAGGGTGGCTATTCAGAATTTATAAACGTCCATTGTTGGCGATTTCCTGGCCTGCTTGACTGATTTTCACAATCCTGTTGGCATTGACTTGACTCTACTGTTGTTTGTAACTATTTCATTTGGGTGCTGTCGGTACTTTCTGTCCATGTAGCTTGTTGCAATTTACCCTGGCAGGAGCTTGTAGCTTGATGGGGACATAGTTTTTCAGTGAGCTTTTAACCCATTGACGAGTAAAATCGTCTGGTGTTAGACAGAGCAAAATACTAAGTCTGGCCGGTTTCAGCCGGTTTGGTCAAGTTAAAATCAAGTTAAAATCAAGTTAAAGTCAAGTTAAAATATCATGCTGTTTATAGTATTTTCACAAATGACTTTCAGTCCTTGACATTCTGACAAATTAAGAAAAGTGTAAAATGGATTTTTTATGTCTAAAACAGCCAGTAACAAAAAGTTTTGCAAAAATATTGTGGCACAGAATATAACAAAATATTTGCGTAACAATATTTTTAGATAATGCTGTCACGTTGTTGCAAATTTGCAATTAACCCATTGGCATCCAAACCAGCCGAAACTGGCCAGACTTAGTATTTTACTTTGTCTAACGCCAGACGATTTTACTCGTCAATGGGGAACCCCTGGGATCATTCCCCATTGACGAGTAAAATCGTCTGGCGTTAGAGTAAAATACTCTGGCGTTAGACAGAGTAAAATACTAAGTCTGGCCAGTTTTGGCTGGTTTGGATGCCAATGGGTTAATTGCAAATTTGCAAGAACATGACAGCATTATCTAAAAATATTGTTACAGCAAATATTTTGTTATATTCTGTGCCACAAAATTTTTGCAAAACTTTTTGTTACTGGCTGTTTTAGACATTGTTTACCATAAAAAATCCATTTTACATTTGTGAGGATACTATAAACAGCATGAGATTTTAACTTGTAAATCATATTTGTTTTTCAAGCAAAATGAGACCTACTGGTAACAGTAAGAAAATATAGGAAAGTATTTAACTTCATTTCTTGTCTAAGGAATAAACAAAGTCTGACAGTGTTAATGATAACCCACAGCTTAGACAGTCCTTTTTTGCATTACATAGCCCATCTGCCAGTCTACTTGGTTAGTTGATAGTGCAATTACAAGTCATCTTTTTTACTTTTAACTCTAGAAAGGCTAATTCTCTCTTTGATTACATCTTGTCTGGGGGGTCTTTGGAGAGGTGCCATGATGTGTCTAGTGTCACTTGGTTTGCTTGTGACACTTGGACGCTGTCCACCCTCTTTGTGTGATGTAACTTTGCTTGCTGACTCAGTTTGCTGAATGGCACCACACAGCATTTCCTGGAGGTAGCTGTAGTCTTTTGCCTCCAGCACAGGATCAGCGTCATATCTCTTTTTTACCTTGCTGCAGGCAAGTTTAAATCGGAGCTCCCCCTCCCTTTCACCACTTTGGATTTGTGCCTGAAACATTACAAGAATAATCGTAATACAGAATCCTGTATCACTTTTTGTTAGCTGATTTATCAGACTTGTAAAATAAGGTTAATTTAAGTGATAAAGGAAATTTAGCTTCAAGTCCTAATGTTGTAGCATTGAAAAGTAAGAATAAGCAACTATTTATGATTTACATAAAAACCTTCAAGCTCTGTTTCATCACAGGGTTAAAATAAGTGGAGCCATGCCCCCACCCCCCCCCCCCCAAAAAAAAAAAACAAGAAAAAAACAAAATGTTCTTCAGCTCCACAGAAGTCATACATGTGCTGTTGCATTTGGAAAGTAATAACTGATTAACTATCCACGTGAGCACAGACATGTAGTGTTCAATTTTGGACACCATAATTGGATAAAATATCCTGAATAAAAGGACACACAAGTGAAAAAAAAAAGAAAAAAGGTGAACACTACATGCTACAGTCTTACCTGTTGCCTCGAGGCATTGTTATTATGATCAAGAGCAACAAGCTTGGTTGCTTCCTCCATCACCTTGTGGGAATAGTGTGTGTGTTTGGGAAGGTGTTTGAGGTAAAGGGAATGGTATGCTTCAAGTGCTGTGGTACGTACACAGTCAGTGAGATGAGGAAGAGTCTTCAGCAGCCTTGTGTCGTGAACAATTTTTAGCAGTTCATTATGTGGTGAAGAACCTGGAGTTAGCCACTTTTTTCATCGCATGCCTTCATCAAGAGCATCATGCTGACATTTTTTGAACACTTTGTTGCCTGGAAAGTCATGTCTATTTACTACATGGTTTGTTATTGACAACCATCTCTCCTTCAGGTTTTCTGCATCACCCTGGCAAGTCTCTATACTCCACCAAAAGTGATTTGTAATTGAAGGAACCCATTGGCCCAACTTTTCACAACCCTTCTTTTTTGAGGATGTCCTCAGTTTTTTTTGGACGTTCTTGCAGAAATGCCATGGATCAATATGATGTTTTTTATCTTTTTGTTCCTCCCTCATGTATTTCTTAATTTGGGGATGGGAATGAGTTGAAACCCCTGCCACATCTACCCCAACCTCCTCAATGGTGTTGAGTGTTCCTATAAAACCTTTCTTTTCCATGCCATTTGAGTTTTTAACCTCGCATACTGACACAACTTTGAAGTCCACAATCTTGTTACTTTTGACATCTAACATGGTATAAGTCCCATACTTAGCACTGTGACCTGGAGAATCACAGCACCCATCACCGGCTAGTGTCACTGGCTCCCCCCTGTCTTTTAGACTGTTAAATACCCTGTTTTGTTCACTCTGCCAGTAACTGTCAATGACAGGGAAGACATATTTTTCCCTCAAGGTATAGTAGCAATCAGCTCCAATAGACTTTAAATTTATTGCAGAAGCAAACTGCTGAAATTTGGCAAATTGAATTCCACTGAAAAATAAACCAGCAGATAGTGCTAAATTTCCTTCACCTTTCACTCCCGGGATGGAAGGCTGTGATTGCCAGGTACAGGTACAACCATTCAAGCAATTTATTTTGACAGAGTACTGGGTCCCTTCATTTTCTCTTTCCTCAATCTCCTCTGTGTTCACTGGAGAACCACATTTTGGACAGAATTGGAATAATTCTCTAAGATTGTCTTCATAAACAAGCAAAATTCTTTTAGCACCAGAAGTATTGAAGCATTCCTCATTTTCATCTACACTTGGTGCTGTACTTGTTTGAGAGGACTGAGATGAGTATTCATAATCAGGATCACAGTCGATAGCAACACTTTTAATTTCTGGGGATGGTGGGCAGAAATTAAGCTCATCAGAATCAATAGAGACAATTTCAATTTCTTGGTAGGCTGGTGGAGAAAAATTAAGCTCATCAGAGACTTCTGCTTCTTCAGCTAGGGTTGCATGTAAGGGAGCAATTTGTAAGGCCTCGTCGCTGCTGTCTTGTTCCTTTAAAACTTGAAAGGAACAGTAGGAATGTTCACTGAATATTTCCTGGGCAACATCTAATGGAAACTGCATGCCTGCATTGACCATGATCCCACAACGACTTTCACGTTTCTTATACTCGGTCTTTGAATTACATGTTTCAGCTGGGCTTGTTAAATTAGAACTGGTGTGTGTGCATTCCAAGTCACAAGAAACAGTTTCACATAAAACATCAGAAGAAACAGTGTCAAAAGAAGGAATGTTAGAGGAAACAGTTGTTGGACTTGTGGCTACAGGTCTTGGGCTTTGCTCTAGAGAAGTCCCAGGTGAAACATCAGAACAAACAGTGTCAGAGGAAACATTTGCTGAACTTGTACTAGGAATATGCCCTTGAAAAGTGATAGGTTGAAGCTCCAACTTGGTCCTTTCTTCCAAGCACTCAAGCTCATCTATAATCTGTCATCCGCAACCAAAAAATAAATTTAATTTTACCTATTTTAATTTTATATTGATATCAATTCTGTTTAAAATGTCAAATGCTTCAATACTTCCAGATATAAGACAAAAAATACTAGAAGCTGACCTTTCAGAAATGTTTTCAGACTTTCAAAACCGGGCATAAGTAAATAAATAAATAAATGACCAGACAAAGGAATTTGTAACAAGCTTATTTTATTACAGTAAGCCATTACAAGTAACGTCATGTGAGCCTTTTTCAGTGATCAAAAAAGCTTTCTTATACTTCAAATACATTATTTTTTACAAAATCATATGTTATTCTCACCTCCTGATGCTTCCGTTTCGCAGCTCTGGCTACACTAGTAACACGTGCTTTGGGTGCCGGTTTGTGTGAGAAAATAGTTGCAATGGCATCTTTTTTAAGCTTTCGCTTTGATCCTCCCAGCAACTGATTCTGTAGATCTACACTTTCATCAAAACAAGTGAGATCAAAATGATCCGAGCAAAGGTAAGGACACTTTGGTAAATTCTCAATCGGACGGCCAATGGCAACTAGCCATTTCTTACGTAGTTCTTTTTTATCATTACCGGGAATCCGATGAAATGTGACGTTTTTTTCGACCTTTCCTTTTTCCTTCTGTTTTTTTGACTCATTGTTGCACCCATAGCCGCAACAGTGCGGCATGTCGAGTACTTTATCTTACAATTCGGGACACCATGTTGAAAGTCGACAACGCACTGACGTCATAATCTCCCAGCAAACCTTGCGTTAAAAAAATGGCGCCCCGCGGGAAATTTGAAAGCAAAAACATCGACAATTCGAAGACAAAGCATTCGAATAAACAAGCAAATCCGTGACTTTTAACCGGCAAAACGGATTTAGGCAAAGGTAAATTTATAATTTTGGGCAAAAGTGTTTTACAGCCGAGGTTCCCTTGAGGGAATCACCTAGTTAATCACCATATCAGAAACCAGACTAAGTGATAGTAATGTCAATAACATATCCATTCCTGGATATGAATTTATTAGCAAGGCTTCCAAAACAAATGCGGGCGGTGTCGGAATGTATATAAAAGATACCTTAAAGTTTATCAAAAGACCTGACTTAGAAATAACTTTAGATGGAGTCGAAACATGCTTTATTGAACTCCCAAGAGTCAAGTTAAATCATTTTATTGTTGGCTGCATATATAGACATCCGCATAGTGACCGTAAAGACTTCAAGTAAAACCTCAGAGAGAAATTAGAATATTTAAACAGACAAGGCTATGAAGTCTATATTGCAGGCAACATTAATCAGGATTTTTCCAATACAGTACAGACAAGCTGACCTCAGATTACTTGGACATACTATTTTTCAGGCTCCCTACTCCAAAATTCAAATTTTTTTAAAACACAGTCTTTAAACAGAAATTCATCTCATCTATCCATCTCCAGGCAGCACAGACTTGTAATAGGTCTTCTAATTATAACGGTACTTGCTTTAATTTCTTTGCGTCGTTGTCTTTTGGCATGGGTCGCCACTGTGGAGGTAGTCTTTACTTTCACACACGTACAAAGCCATCGTCATCAGCAACTGCCTCCACAACTCGCACAATTGGCCATTTTCCATGAGGGTAATTCTCATCTGCCATCAGGACTACATCACCCACTTTGACATTCTCGCTAGGCGTCCTCCATTTCAATCTTTCCATAAGAGTCGTTAGATACTCTTTAGTCCATCTTCTCCAGAATATACTACTCAGATACTGGGCTTGTCTCCATGCATGTCTACAATGAAGGTCTTCTTTATTGAACACTCCTGGTGGCAAACTTGACGTTGGGCACAAATGTAGCAAATGATTGGGAGTTATTGGTCAATCATCTCGATCACTGTCGCTGTTATGCGTTAAAGGCCGGCTGTTAATGATGTTGACAACTTCTGCCATTACAGTGGAAAGAATCTTGTCTGTCACATTTTGCTCTTTTAAAATAGACTTTAACACTTGCTTTGCAGTTTGGATCATTCTCTCCCAAATGACGCTCTTATGGCTCGCCGCTGGTGGGTTGAACTTCCACTTAATTTCCTTCTGTGCACAAAGGTTACTGATCTTGTGATGGTTCCACTGTTCAATGGCATCACGTAACTCCTTGTCAGCTCTTGTGAAATTCATTCCATTATCGCTTCAGATCTCAATCGGGCAGCGTCATACCCTGATGAATCTTCTCATTGCATTGAGCATAGAATCTGCATTCAACAAGTGTAAGATCATGATGTGGACAGCCCGCACTTGAATAACGTGAATAAAGAACCATATCTCTTGACATGTGATCGTCCTGCTTTACCTCAAGGGGACCAAAACAATCAATGCCCACATACACACATGGTGGTTCAGTAGGTGTCACCCGATCCTTTGGAAGCTCAGCCATGAATTGCTCAGTTGGCTTTACCTTTCACTTCTGACAGTCAATACTTGCTGACGACTTTGCACACTGCTGATCTCCCTTTCAGAATCCAATACTTCTGTCTCAGGGATGAAAAAACTGATTCCTGGCCTGAATGTGCCACTCCTTGATGATGTTCCCTGATAATTAACTCAGTGACATGATGTTTGTAAGGCAACATCACTGGGTGCTTTACATGATAGGGTACTGGCACTCTTCTTACACACCCTCCTGCTCTCAACAATCGACCTTCAATAATAGGATTTAACTTGCTCATTGAAGCTTCATCATTCTTCATAAGCCTCCTTGCCGACCTTTTGCCTAGACCCGTATTTAGTGCTAACTGAAGACTCCGGGCCTCTGGAAACTCCTTCTCTTGAACGAAGCGCACAATTTCATGCTCTGCCTCTTGAAGGTCTTCGAGCTTAAGACAACCCTTATTTTTCGACTGATTCTTGCTCATCTAGAGAGACTCATCTGTGTTGTAAGGATTTGTTTTTAAGGTATCGCTTGTAACACAGCATCCACGAGACCGCTACCGCGACATTATATTTGTAACAACAACAATAATTTTAAAACTTAACGTCAAACGTCTATAGAGTAGAAGGAACCTGAAATTTAAGAACAATGCGTAACTTTTCTGGGGATTTCTTTCTTTCCCAAGATATCCTTTTTTGTGTTTGTCATCCTGTTCGCGTCTCTATTTGCCATACGCAAAATTTTTTCCTCAATCTTCGTTAAACATATGTTAAGACAGACTTCTATTCTCTGCTACATTACAAGGCAACGAAACTCACACTTTGCAAACGAAGCGAACCATTGGACAGAGAGGAACAAGTAAAGTGGGTTCCAGTCTACCGAAGTTCAAGCTTCACACTACCATGGGTAGGGGGACATTAACTGCATGTTGAAAATCAACAGCTTTACTAACTGAGGTAACGTTTCCTCACGTAAACATGTAACAGGTTAATAGTAACATTATTAATTCAAGTAGGGATGAATACAAAAAACCATAGGCGTACGAGCCGGGCGGGGCAGGGGGGGCGGCAGGGGTCTCAGAAATTTTCGGGTAAAACACTCAAAATTCGGGCGATAAAGAAACGATTAAAGATGGAATTAAAAAATACATAAATAAGGCAAAAATATAAAAAAGAGCACTTGAAAGTATAAAAATATTACTTCTGTTAGTTAAAAGATATTAAAGTCCTTGCGATTGATCTGAAAACATTTAAATTGCTCAGCTGCTGATCTGTTGATCGCTGGCATTTGCTGCAGTTCGCGCCATTTTTAAGGCGGCGCGAGAGATCAAAGATGAAAGAAAGTTTTAGTTCCAAGATTCTTTGTGGTCTGTACCATCGACTCTTTGGGCGACACCGGCATTCAAAACTTTTTCAGATCAAAGGGACTATTAAGGTGAGTTCAAGCAGCCTACAAGACTTCAGGTAAATATTTAATTTAGCATTAGCAATTTATTTTGCATAAAATTTATGTGAGGTTCTAAAAACTCTTTGTTTCGAATACCTACAGTTTTATGACTTTTAAGGATTGTAAACGAATGTTTCTTTCGTACATTTTGAGGGAGTAAAAAACGGATTTCAACAATCAACATTCGGGCACTGTGTAATTTTTTCGGGCAAAAAGGGCACCGGGTCGGATCGTGCCCGTACACCTATGCAAAAAACCAACGCAATTAATTAAAAGAAAATCATTAATTGACGTAAGTGCAGTAATCACATGTTGTCCATATAAATGTTGATCAGGTCAAATGTAAAAAGTATGTGCAAGAGCAAATGAATGATTCTGTCCTTCTCCTCATCATAATAGTAAAGAACAGTTACCGATCCTGCGATTGAACGCTTTCGGGGAAACAATAAATCGTCATTAGTCGCTGAAACCTGCTCCTTTGGAGGAGGGGGGATTGTCGGTTTCGCAGTTGTAAACTCGCTTCTGGGGCCTCTGCTCAGGTGACCTGAAGAATCCCTAAAGAAGTTTCCACTGGTTCCTGGGTTTGGTTGACTAGCAGTACTTGCCATGGTGGTTGCTGAGGAAATAAGACATGCTGTAGAATTGTGTTTTTCCCTCTAACCCGTTCTATCAGTTGTGTTTTTTTCCAGCTTTTGCTGTAAGGCTCGCTCATTTCTTCTAGCACCTCTCTCAACAATTGAACAGTCATACATTCTGGGTTGCCTTCCTTCATCCTTTTCCTTTCTTCTATTTTTTCGATCTCTTCCTTTCTCTCTCTTTCTTTGTCCATCAGCTGCAAACGTGGCAAACATCACTCAGGTCCACATTGACTGGCCATACTGGTCGTGTTACACTTACTCTTCCGACCACTTTTAAAATTGAACGAACACGACACCAACGAATGTTGTCACTGGCTTCTAACTTCCAAGCAACAGAATCTTCCTTCAGAAAGTTTAGTACTCGAAAACAAATAGTAACTTTTTCCGATTTCTGTGAATCGGAACGCTGCTCAAAAACAGGAAAGTTTGCTTTCAAGGAAGGTGATCAAACAATTCTGATGACAAGGCCAACATGCAGTCTCTCCGACGGTATACACAAAGCAACAATATCACTGAGGCAAGTCCCAGTATCAACCCTTTGAGGCGAAAAACGTTTTTCCACTTGTTCGAAAAAATCATTTCTGGCGGATTCCATCAAACGTGCTAATCGGGAAGTGGCTGGACGGTATACTTTGCCCTCCTGTAAGGACAGAAATTCTGCAATGTGATAGAATTGACCCTCATACTCCACGTAATTTGGACGGATAGAATAATCAATTCTCTGTGGCACTTTACTTTTCTTGTTTAACTGCAGCCGTTTTGGCATAGGCTGTTGGCTTATGTTTTCGTCTGACAGTGAATGCTTGTCTGTTGACAATGCTGTTACTTTGTTACGAAAGTGCTCTTTAATATCCTTGTGCTTCAGACAGATGCGAGTGTAATCTTCTCTTTCCTTATCTCCTGCGAACTGAAGGGATAGGCACTGTTCGTGATACCATGCATTATAACAAGGATAACTGCAACCTATCCAAATTGTGTTTTTTGGAGGTTTGAATGTTGAATTATTATACTTGCATTTATTTTCCTTGTACAACACGCAATGAGTGGGGCTATCTTCGTCTTCCTCTTCCGACTCTACCTGTTCAGACTGATGTAAACAACTTGCTGCAGCCAAATCAATTAGGCATTGGAGGAAGAAGTACAATGTTCTTCGATTGTGGTTAGAACAACGTCGCTCTCCAAGTCAAGGAGCTCATCGCTGGTTATTACCTCGTTCTCATCAGGAGATTCTCATACTGCAAAGGTTCCTAAGCCTGGTGTATTAAGGATGTTAATACCCTTTACCAAAGCTGGTAGCATTCCGATCAGTTGCAGTGTTTTTAGAACCTCTCGCTCTGCCATCATCATTCCTTCTTTGAGTTCCATGTAAATGTCCTGAGGCCAGTTTGGTGGTTAAGTGCCTGGATTGACACCGCACGATTTAAGATCTTCTAACTTTTGCACTCTATTTGAAAGGTCGATCATATCCAGCAGTGTGAGGTTTTGCTTTCCTCTGCAGAAGCAGCGCAATTTCGCAAAGAAATCCTCGCAACGTTGTGATCCGAATACCCAGGAGTGAAATGCGTGATTTGGGTAGTACATGGAAAACATTTTCATTGCGAGTACAAGGCCATGTCCGGCGAGGATTGTGTCTTCAAAGGTTTGTTGAGAGATGAGGTGCTTCTCGACATCATAGTTTGAAATTTGCAGCCACCTTGACCGAATTCTGTCATTCTCAAAGACCTTCATCAAATGTTCTATTTGAGCAACACCACTACCAATAATGAGAATGCGCTTTATCTTAAGTAACTGATTTCGCCACTTCTTAACAAGATGTCTCCAGTCTGGAAACATAACAGTCGGGACAGGATTATCGACGCCCAAGCCGTGAAAATTTTCCATTACAATGTTGAAATCAAGTGAGTCATAAGTCAAGCCAATGATATCATTTCTTTCTCTAGGGTTTTTTTGAAGCATTCGACATAGTATTTTCTGAATTTAGAGTCGCTGTCCGTCCCAAGTCCAACGATTGCCATTTCATTGCGGGCACCCCACAGAATAGCTTGGTTATACCAATGTCTGATAAGTGTATAATCTTGACCTTTAAAATCTGGACCAACAGCCAATACGAAAGAAGGAACGTGATCCTGCAGTGGTGCAAAGATATATGCGTTTGCTTGTTTGGCCAACTGGTATTCACTATTTTTCACAACATTTACAATATCTTGACAGAGCTAACTATAACATCGTGTTCTCTTGCCAATCGAATTATTTTATTTCACTTAACTCTCATTGTGGGAACGACTGCAGTTGCGTCCACAGGTAGTGTAAAAACTCCGTTATAACCAATGGTATCGTAGAATGTCCTCGAGCGTCTCAGAGCCTCCTCCTTTAATTTACAGGGAATGCCGTAACTACAATCTGGCAGTGCGGTACATGGTTTGAAGGCTTGGGCCGCCAATTTTTTCTTGAACAATTTTGGCAAGAGCCGGATCTCCATAATCAAGTATTATGGCGAACAGAGATTTTGTTGCATCCGACCATCTCTTAACTGGTGTTCCTCGATTTTGAATTAAATCTTTGAGTAAAGAAGCCAGTACCACAGAGTCTTCGTCTGCACTTCCTACTATAGCTGCAATTTTCAAAGCTATATCAGGAACGGCACGATTGACACTATTTTGCTCCATAGTTAGTTTGATTTCCTCTATAACCTTATCTTTGTCTTTTAGTTCGAATTTCAATTCTTGGACTTTGGAACGATACATATCTAGGAAAGCACACCGTTCAACCATATTTTGCAATAAACTTTGGATATTCATTGTACCCATTTCTTTCCTCGTAACGTCTGCCATTTCCAGAACGATCTTGTAAGGGCGCAAAGCTTTCTCTTCGAGGTTTGCAACATCATTTCTTATCAAAGCTAGAATTTGAGTAGCAATGCTTTCTCCAGATGTGGCCAATGAAACCATACATGAAAATACTGCATTTTGTGCAACCTTTACCATAGCCATCTCCTCTCCCTCACACCTGCGAATGTTTTCTCTGACAATTTTCTTGATGGGAATGTCGTGTGGTATTAGTAATACCAGGTGCGGGCTGTTTTAATACGGTGGAGCTACATGCTTTTGATATAGACTTTCCAAGTCTTGCCCCAAACTCTTTTTCCGCTTGACTCTTAACATGAAAAGTGATCTATAAGAAAATCCGAAGCAGTAACGACCACTTCCGAGAATGCTGCTGTTTTACGCAGGATCTGAGCTAATCAGCCAAAAATTGTAAAACATGTCTTTCAATTTACTATCACCAGGGTGAAGGTTCACAAAATGTGGGAGAGGCAGGGGTGTCAGTCTTCATCTATAAATCAATAATAATTTACTTACTGTCTTAATATTGTGCTCGTCGATCACAGACAAGGCTAAAGATCTTCCTTGACTAACTGGACATGATTGAGGTGTTGGTGCACTGGCTGATTCCGGTGTTGATGGAGAGGCACTCTTCGTCGTCTTGGAGAAAAATTCGGCCATTTGGCGACATCCTAACAAAAACAGAAACGAAATTGTTACAGGCACCAACCTCGTAAAACGTTGCAGCTGAATCCTGGTTAGCCCATGCAAATGCTGAGAACTAGCAGTTATCGTATATCGAATACGCCTCATGTTAATTGCACAGGTCAGGTATACTTAATGGTCAAATACCAGTGCTTCCTGTTACTTTTCCTTCCACTCACATCTAGCTGTGCGTCCAGTGTCGCATTACTTCGAGCGATTAGTGTCCTGCTCAGTTTACTCGCCTACACGTATGTTTAGGTCAATTCCTCTCCTTTTATTAGCTGGTTTACTTATTTTGGGTCTGAAAATGTTCGATCATCTGAAGGTGGGAAGCCTTTTTTTAAACTTTATTTTGAATTATGGAAATTCACAGCTGAAATTCAAGATACAGGCGTCGAGATTTTGAACAATAACATCTTCATTTTCTACATTACAGTTGAAATACCACGCAGTGAAGAAGAAAATCTGAAAACGTTCCTCTAACAATGCGGCGGGAAAACTTGTGAGGGTATGTCCAGCTAAGTTATCCAGATGTACTCTTTGTCAAAAATTACTAACACGAGATTTAGGTCTGAATTAAACTTTCTACAGCTTTGTAGAACTCAGAGACATCACAACAGATAAAATGCTGCCCACATTTGATCAATTGTCTCATTGTTTAATATACACTGTTTAATGTTTTAGATGTAGGGGAGATGATAAAAACGAGGAAGAGCTAATCGAAGTTGAAGTCAACCCAGTGTCAATTGTGCATGATGTAAGAAAATGGCTGAGGGAAAAAGCAGTTTCGGTGGCTGTTTTTGCAAAAGAAGTCATCAACCAATCTCAAGGCACTCTCTGTCTTCGCTTCTCAATGGGCCACATGAGGCGCTTCTTTCAGACACTGGACGCGAGCCATGGGAAAGAATGAAAACATTTCTGACAAGCCCTGAAGAGCGGCAAAAGCTATTTGATAAAAAAATCATGAAAGGTAGTATATATTTTTTTACTGAGTTTTCATTGAATTTACAGTAGGTCATTTGCTTATTTATTACTATCACTATTTTTGTCTTTTCGGGAAGATCATTTGACAAAACTGGACAAAAGCGGCACTGTGATCGCAGTTTTGTCAGGTTTCAATGAGGAACTTTCTTTTTTTTGTTCTCCCTTCGCAGGCCAAAAGAAACCAAATGACAATGCCGGCACCAGCCATACTGAAACTTCGAAAAAACAGAAGGTTTTCCAGAAAGTGGAAATTGCAAGCATGGATGCGGTTTTTAAGGCCTCAAATGGCCTGTTATCTACCAGCATGACAGAATGGCTCGTGGAGTCGATGGACGTGACAACGAGCCAGGTAATAAAAATTATAAAGTTCTTACCTTTCGGTCTAGACATTCGTACGTTGTTCTCCTCGTCTAGTATCCATCCTGCTTTTATTTGGTGGGTCTTTTCCCCAGTGTGACGTTTCAGTAACCAAACGTGGACGTATGCACAGACATATGTTGCAGTTAATTTTTCATTTCAGTTAATTTTTTTTTCTAACTAGTTAATTTTTTTTAAACTAGGTTTTTTTAATCAACTGTCTAAAAGAGGGATTTTCCTTTTTTAGGGGTGTAGTTAAAAAGCAGGGGCTTGGTTTTTTTAGGGGGTATGAAAAAAGAACGAAACTTTGCTCTTCTCCGTTGTACTTGTCCTACCCGTCCCTCATCTTCCCCAATTGGCCCTATCCTACCACACCCTTTCTTCACGGATCTCTCCCCCCTTACCTTCTAGTTTCCTCCCCCCTTGAATATCCCTTATGCCCACCCGCTTCTACAACACTTCTCACAGTCAATTTATACTTGTCAAGACTTTTCTTTTTACTCATCCGAACTTGAACTTGAACCCCTATCTCTGGATCTGCTGTCTACTCTCTTATCCACTTGACCACACAAGCAACTCAAGCAAACCCCTCATCATAATTTATAATTAAATATTTTATTATTCATCCCAGGCCACTCTCGGTCCAAACTTTGATTTATTCACATTTAGACACCAGGGCCATGCGCATGTTGTAAATGTTGTAGCACTGATAAAACGTAGGACTCACGCCAATGCAATAGCGTAAATAAAATCGATTTTTATGGAGAAATACAGGAATTGAAAAGATTTGCAAATAAATTGTTATTCAAAAGATGATTTTTACAGGAAGGCCAAACGTTTCTTGAAAGAAAAACAGATAAGAAACTCGGCCTGTCAGGAAACAAAGATCGATTTGAGCAGAAACAATAAACAAACTGGGAACATCAGATGATAACTTAAAAGAAATGGGCTTACAGCAACGGCAAACATCAAGAAAGTAGCTCTAAAATGGGAACTGTTTCAAATCTTGTCCCAACTACATAGTCGAATTTCTCACGGAGGACAAAGGTGTGAAAAAGTGGCTTCAAGAAATTACGCAGAAATCAGGCAGCAAGTTGTTAACGCAAGTGTTAAAATGTGCTTATTCCATGCTTAGAAAGTGCCTACCAACCAATGGCAGCTTCAAAGTTCCTATCTTTGATAGAGATTGACTAAATGGTAAAAGGTCACCATTGTTCCCCAACAGTGGTTGCTTTTAGGACAAGTAACTGATATAAAAAAAAACATTCTGCCCGAGTAGTGACCAAGTTTGGAAAACTCCAATCACTTATTTCTCCCACTAGATTGGATCTGTAGAATGTCAACAGGCCATTTTGCAAAATGAGTAAACAAATTTTCTTTCAAGGTAAATTGAAGGTTATTCATATTGTAACAGTACCAAATAATAATACCATTGTAACGTTATTGTAATGTAGTTACTTACCGGTAGTATACTGCTCTTGTTAATTGAAAATTTGAGAGAGAAATATTTATCAATCTTGTATTAAACAAGTTATATTTCCAAAGGAATCATAAAAAAATATCACTGTTTTTTCATTTCAAAAAGTAGTCCTATTATGTGAAAGACAAAAAAGGGGTTTAGCTCTCAGGAAGGGCTACCAATCAAAATGCGAGCTTTCAAATTTCTTCACAGTGGTCAATTTCCCATATCAACTTCACTTGATTAACCCTTTCTTTTACTTCACTTTCCCACCGACACAGCACCACAGCTTCTTTACAATCTAACCCCTTTATCCTACAAGTGAAAGAATGCTTTACTTCCAATAACCAGGGACCAATATTCTTAACCCAATGACCAAGACAACCGTTGTTTTAGACTAAACACTTCAGATAATTGATTACTCCAATCACTACAATACATGCCAATCCCATGCATGGAATGCAGTGTCTTGCACTTGTACACTGACTGCAGACTAATCCTAACTCAGTTATTGAAAACTAACTATTTTAAAATGGTTGCTTAGACTTAAATACTGCTTATCAGCGCTAATCAAATGGGTGCTCAGACTTAAATACTGTTTAATATCAGCAATATTTACAGTCTGCAGTTGTCATACGCCTCCTGGTATGCTAACTGTTTCAAATAAAATGGTGCGTAACCCTAATCACTAAATTGAAAGCTTAACCCAAATTCCTAAAATGCAGGCAGTCTCCCTAACCTTACATGAAGGCTAATCATTCAAAATAAGTGCTCAGTAGCCCAAATCACTCAGCTGAGCATTTGACCTTAATCACGAGAATTTGTTGGCCTTTAAAAGCACCAGAGAAAAAAAGTTTACCCAGTTTTTGAAAATTTTACCTAGTTAAAAAAATATTACCTAGTTTAAAAAAAAACACCGAATTAGAAAAACACTAACTAGTTAAAAATAAAATCACCTAGTTAAAAAAAACTAACTAGTTGAAAATAAAAATTAACTGAAAACAAACATTGCAACACATATAACATAACAATAAGCTTAATCGTGTTTGAACGACAACTGCATCCCCAGGTCAGTCGAATCTTTCCAATGAACTCGAGGCTAAATCGATCAAGTTTGCATTACAGGCAACAAGATATGTTACTTGTCTTAATTATTTGTGCGGTTTTTCGCGGAGCCACATCGATGAACAATTCTCAAACTTTGCTACTGAGACCACTTAAATGTGATTATCGATTGATCATTGTTTGGCCAATGCCAATCAATGCTAATTAACAATAATTAATCGATTGATTTTCCGAACATCGATTTTCATCGATTGTTGAGGTTCTGTCTTTGAGAGAACCAGCCAAGTACTGCTCATTAGCATCTTGCGACACAAACTCCTTACATGGCTTGGACATGTCACCCATGTCACCCATATGCACCAAACTTGCCCCGCCGCTTGCTCCACAGGGAACCATGGAGGGTTCCACCGCCCAGGCAGGCAACGCATGCCCTGGAAAGATACAGTGTCAAGAGACCTGCAAGACTCTGAACTTTCCTTCAAAGAGGCAACAGTTGTAGCGCAGGACCGCAAGGAGTGGCGATCGTTTGTGTTGGCGCTATGTGGGCTCGGCCCACGGCAGCAGTAATGTAATGTAATGTAACATCACGATAGACTGATGTGACATAAACTTGACTTTTTGGATCGTCATCCTTGATACAAGGGATTTCAAACATTTTTGGCCAATGTAATTCATCCTCCCACAGGAACTTTGGACCTGTTAGCCACTGGTTATTTTTCTTCAAAGCATCAAGCTTCAATCCTCTAGACCCATCATCTGCTGGATTTGCATCCCGGTTTACGTACTTCCATTCCTGCCGTGAGGAACAGCTGCAGATGATTGTTAGACAATTCGACTCGAATGTGTGAAATCTCTTAGTCTCGTTTCGGATACACTTTACTACAGAGGTGGAATCTGTCCAATAAATAATCTTGTTGACAGTCAAGTCGAGCTCCTCTTCAATTACATGGCTTAATTTCACAGAAATAACTGCAGCGGTTAGCTCAAGCCTCGGTATAGAAATCTCCCTGACAGGGAACAACCGACCTTTACCCATGATAAATGAACAATGTATATGTCCAGTTGTATCTTTCAAACGAAGATATGCAACAGCTGAATAACCTTGGCAAGAAGCATCTGAGAACAAAGTAGTTGGCTTTCTTCAACCTTTCCAAATTCCTTGGGCTTGAAACATCGCTCGACCCGGATTTCTCTCAGCTTCTTGAGGTCATCTGCCCATCTTGCCCCACTGCACATATTCAGGCTCTTTAATTGGTTCGTCCCATCCAACCCCCTTCCTACTCAACATCTGGAGCAGTAGCTTCACCTTCATAATGTAGGGTACTAAAAAACCCAGGGGGTCAAATAAGGAATACACAACTGAAACTATTCCTCCTTTCGTCACTGGTATCTTTCAAGTCACACTCATGAGCTTATCTGTCACTTGCCACACAAATTCTTCGTCCTCAATATTCCACTTCAGACCCAGGGAATTTTGGGTTGGAAGTCGTCAACATATATGTTTGCGACTTCTGGGTCATGCCCATTTCTGCTGTCTTCTTCAAGCAAAGGTTTACAACACTCGGTGAAGATGTTGCTCCAACAATATGCTTGACCATTCGGTACTCTACCAGCTCTGCCGACAAATCTCCTCCAGGCCACCATACATCACAGTCTTCCAGCTCCAGACTGGTCGGTCCTCTGGTCGCAGCTCAGCACTCGGTACCCTCTCCGCATGGCCTTCCTTGATATACTTGTCCATTGTAGCCTTGTACTTGGAGAACAAATCTTCATCCCTGAGTAGATGCCTCTTTAAAAGTGCGGCTTGCCTCTCAGCCATGATTTTGTTATTAGGCAAATATGGAGGATTGGCCCGCCATGGCAGCACAACTTGATAATGTCCATCCACTATTTTCAGCGATTGTTCCATCATTTTCAACGCCCTCATGTCCTCAATTGAGGGACTAACAACTGAGCTCACGACAGAATCTGCAAAATCAGTTTTCCAAAGTTGCTCCTGTAAAATCTCATCTCGATTCTGGCACCTAGTTTCCCATTCTTCATACCTCAATTTGTCTTCCAGCATTCCACTTGCATTAGGTCTTTCTGTTTCACTCTCCTCAATGTATAGTTCAGCAGCTCTGAACTCTTCAATTGGTTCATCAACATACATGTAAATCTCCTCGTTCTTTGCACTAACAAAATTAACTGAACAATGTTCTTCCGGCTTCATTTCACTCAACAGACCCATCACAGTCCATCCCAGGGAATATCGCACCGCTACTGGCTCATTATCTCCACCGCATTTGCATTCGAAGGGAACAAACAATGTGGGCTTCTCTTTAAGCCCAGTTATGAGCCCGACATCTGATTCACTTGATTCTGACAATTCGATATCTCTCAAATGAGACCATCCCAAGATGTTGCTGTTGTGTGGAATGCAACTAACTGACATAGGTACGTGCTCAACACTTCTAACATTCAGCAGCTCCTCTGATACTCTATCATCCATGGACACTAGAACAAGGACATGCCTAGGACATGTCTAGGACATGCCCTTTGACCTTCCTGACTCCTGTCACTCCTTGCAATTCATAGGCAAGTATTGAGCCCCATGATCCAAGCTTATTGAAAAGTTCCTCTTTACACAATGTAACCTCGCTGCCACTGTCCAGTAAGGCATACATTTCCACTACTGTTCCGCCTCCCTTGGCCTTGACTCTAACAGGAAGGACCCTTAAACAAACAAGTTCCACGCCAGCCCCAGTTGCTGCAGTAACAGTAACTCCAACTCCCTGACCTTCTTGATTGACTATGTGGGCCTCATTTTGGCGGCCTGTAGCACAGCAGTCTGCCGGTCATTTTCTTCAACGCTACGAGGGATGCTTTGGACATAGCTGACACTTGTGACACCTGCTCTTATGTCTCATTGTACCCTAGGGGTGGGGTGTAACAGAGTATTATGATCTTCGACGCAACCTTGAACTTGGCATTTGAAGGCTCCTTTGGGGCAACAATATTTTAAATATCCTCCATTCAGACATTTACAGTAAAACTCAATCTCTTACTCAATACAAATTTTCCTCTTTCCCAGATTGAGAGTCCTTTAAACTTCTCACATTTCCACAATCCCTGTTGTCCTAAACACGCTGGACAGTTCCTGCTAACACTGGTTTCTGCCTTTGGCTCGCTCCACCTTTTACTGGGATCAGGTTTGAATTTGGTCGCCAAAGTGGTTGATCTTGATAGATATGTCACCCCCATCTGTTCACTTCCCCTCCTTTCCTTTCAAGGACTAATTACATTGTTCACAAGATTTGCTCTATCCTTTACAAACTTTAGAAAATCAGAAAACCTTGGCCTTTCCACGGCTTCGATAATTCTTTCCGCTTGCTCTGCCCACTTTCCTCTGATGAAGAAGGGAAGCTTCCTGCTCAATTCCAGCAAAGTGTTAGAGTGGTTTAAATCATCAACGTAGTCATGACCCATACCTTGAAGGACCCTCCCTGCTACCTTGAGGCTTCTTGCAAATTCTAATAATGTTGAACCTCCACAGTTCTTTAGAGGGGGCAAGCATTCCAGCTTCTTCAAATGAGCCTTTTCTATAATATGGGGTAGACCAAAATTCTGCTGCAGGGTTCGTTTTGCAGATATGTAGCCCTCTGACGCTGGCAAATTAACACAACTTTCAATCGCCTCTTGGGCCACGCCCATGCAACAGTGGATAAGAAGTTGAAGATTCCTAGAATCATCATTGTCATCTTCAAGACAAGCCTCAAAATTACGCATAAATGACGCATAGTTAACTGGATTCCCATCAAAGTGCAGGTATTCTAACTTCCCCACTGGCGCTAGGTTGGGCTTCCTGCTTTACTAGGGCTCTATCCGCCTGAACCGGAATTGGCTGGTGATATTCATGCATAATTCCCCTACTATGTGCATAAGGCAAGTTTGTAGGTAAGGTCAAGGTATCATCCCTGTTTCAACATGGCTCTAACTGCTCATTTTTTATTTCAATTGGCAACCTTGATACATGGTCAGAAGCAGCGGGTAAGGTAATT
>NC_090888.1:41717292-41732292 GCF_036669925.1 Montipora capricornis | reverse complement strand
CACGCACCTCAGTCATGACTGTCACAGTAATCAAACTAGGCTGCACCTCTGAGTCTACAGCAAATTGAATTAATGGCATTGTGTTGTGTTTACTACCTGGGACTGTATAATAATTATACAATCCCACATAGAGACTAATATGTTTAGGCAGTTTGGTACAGTACAATTATATTGAGGTTACACTGTTCTGTGCCTTTTTGTTCTTTTGTCATGCAGTTCACACATTCAAACATTTGGCTGACCTCCTTGTTCACTTTTTTTTACTTTCATGATAAAAATGATAAAATGTATATGCAGGGTACAGTATTTGTACCAGTGATAAGAAAACATCTCCATATAATTTGTTACTTAATATCTTAAGCTAGCTTGCACCAAGAAAACATTATCATGTGTTAAAAGAGTGTAGCTATCAATTTGTATATAGTATAAATAAATGTTTTGGTATTGTTGTACATAATAGAAATAGGCAAGTGCCTGTTTGAGTCATTGATAATAAAACAGTGTAAGGTATACATGTATCTCATATTTTATTTCTGGGGACATAATCAGGGAGGGAGTCAAGTCCTTCTGCCAGCAACATTGAACCATTTGAATTTCATTGTGAAAATAGCGTCACAGCTACGAACTCAGAGTAAATGAAAACGTAAATACAGCCAAATTTGTAAGCTACGCCACCCAACTGATTTTAAAGTGCATGTAAAATACCAGCGAAAAGGAGAAGCCCCAAATGCAGAAAAGGCAGGAAAGTAGGTGCATTCGTGTGACAACACCGCGTTTTCCCTCAAGGCAAACACCTTGGTTTTAAGCATTAACCAACTAGTGAACGCTGAAGAATAAGCGGTTTTTTGGCGTGCTTCGCGCATTCAAGAAAACTCCACTGAACGCGTTGTTTTGAAACTGGAAAACACCAGTAAACAATGGAAAACAACCTGTTTAGCATGCGTTAACCGCCCGGTGAACACCAGGACAATGAGAGAAAACTCTCAAGTAAACTCCAGTTAACATGCTGTTTTGCGACTGGAAAACGCAGGTAAAACAACTGGAAACAATCTGTTATCACAGCATTAACCGCGCGGTGAACACCACGACAATGCGAGAAAACTCCAGTAAACACCAGTTAACACGCTGTTTTGTGACTGGAAAACGCCAGTAAAACAACGAAAACCAATCTGTTTTCAAAGTGTTAACCAGGCAGTAAACACCTGGAAAACGGCTTGTTTTCCGGCTTGTTTTCCTGTTGTTCACCCTGATGGAAAACTGTCGGATAATGGAACGAAAACTCGAGTTCACCAGCTGGAAAACAAACAGAAAACCTAGGATTTTACGATCGGAAAACGCAAGCAAATGTTCGAAAAAGGCCGCATTTTGCAATGTTCACCGATCGTTTTCCTAGCGGGTGAACGCTACTTTTCTTGCCGTGCCACGTATCAACATTGCCCAAATCGATTTCTGATAAAAATGTGTCCATGTGCGTCACATAAAGCATTGATCCCTCTCCAAAATCGTTCTTTGAACGTCGATATAAGTTTCCGCCATACTTTTTCTTACAGCGACTTGCAATGTTTGCCCCTTGGTGATCCCTTCACTTTTTGCATATAAACAGGGATCCAATTACTGGCAACTCATTTATTTCCTAGTGTATTAGATTTCTTTTTTTTATCTTTTAGGCGAATTTACCTTACAAAATAAAGATTGTGGAAATCATCAAAATATTGTCCACACATTAACCGCAAAGTTTAAGGCCTTATGGATTGCACAGTTCAAAGAGCCATACTTACCACAGTATATTTTTGGACTGTGCAGTGCATATGTGAAAGGTGATGACCCAAGGCGGTTTATTCCAGTCAAGGTATTCCATATTTCAAGTTATCCTCTAGTTGAGATTCCCAACCAATCCTGGGTGATTTGTTGAATGCAAATAGGCAGGAGGTGAATGGTTTTGTGATTCTTACATTTCCTGTTTGTGTTTTGCAAATACACAAAACTTGAATTAGACCATTTCGTGCTCTGTGACCTGCTCTGTGACATTGCTCATGCAATTGTACCTCAGTTTTAGGGTATTCCGGTTGAAGATTTTGTTGAGAGGATTTGATTTAGCAAAGTTATGAAAGTGTTGGTCCAAAATGTTTGTGATATTCTTTTAATTTTACAGTTTATACACTGACCATGGTGTGGGTTTATTATTTATAACTGCTGTTAGTTCCTCAGATGGCTCTAGACTTTTTTCTTTATTCAACCGTTTGTCTACTGTTAAGAGACTGACTAATACCACACTGATACCAATATTTATTAACCTTTGATGTTACACAATATACCCTTTGCATGACTGTTTCATGTGACCTTGTCATCATTAAAAAATGGTCATAGTACAATAGATGCCAGAAACGGAAAGAGTGTGATGAGATGAAGAATGTCAATTTTGAGGCCACTCACATTTAGGTTTCTTTAAGTATTATAGCAACTATTTCTAGCATTAGTAATGCTAACAGAATTCACCAGTTTAAAACATTTAAACCTACAATACTCGTCAAAAATCTTGAAACACATGTGGCTGTTTCCCCTTCCCCAATGTTGATTTGGGTATCACAGTGGTCTCAGTGCTTCAAAACACACGTGGCTCAACATTGGGGAGGGAGAGGGCACATTTCAGTTGGGAAAACAGTGTGAAGTAGAAATCTCAGGATTTTTCCCGAAAATTCGAGAGAAACGGTGTCTGTTTCAACGATTTGAGACGAGTATTGTATTTAGTCTGAAGAGAGGAAAGAATAACAGTTTCTGTTCAAGACGAATTTTTCGATCATTGATGGAATATACCTGCTTGGTTCGCGCACAGATGAGAAAGAGAAATTTAGGATGTCGGATTATTGTTCAGTTATATTTGAAAATGAAAGGAAAAGATAAAAATAAGGGAATTTAAAGCAATGTGTGACACATACAGGCAGTAATTAAGACACGCGGGAGAATGTGAGGTCGCTGGTGAAACTTCACTTTCTGAAGACATATATTCCAACTTTTGGAAAGGGGAAATATTACCTATTTACCTAAGCTAATTAGATGTTCTCAGCGCGATAAACGAGGGCATGTCTGTTGCTAAATGTTGTTGATGACAGGGAGACTCAGGGGATGAAGGTTAGGTCGCGGGTCTTCAATTTCTTCCATCAAGTACCCGAGGAACAGCAGAAGGCAGTCCTCTCAAGTGTTCCCAAGGGACATTCAACCCTGAAGAAGGCAGAGTTAGGAGACAAAGATAATAATAATATTGTAATAATAATTAAATTTGGCATCACTTAACTAGAGCAAATCTGATATTAATAGGATTTTTACTTATGATTAATTCCACGTTTTTGTGTCTTGATTTTTTCATTAGGTGCTGCAATTTTTTGATCAAGATTTTACGCCCACAACTTGTTCCTGTGGTCGTTCTGTCACCTTCAACGTGGCAGCAGCTATACAATTTGTTAACGAGCAAATTGGTTGTGACAATGTCCATGCAGGCATCAGTCCTTCTGCAATTCGTTATTATATTAAAGACCATTGTATTGGTTGTGTAGGGAACCAAGTGCGTTTCCGAAACGATGGAAAGAAGGTATATGCTGTCCATATCCAATGATCCTGGTTCCAGCCAAATGATGTTAAAGCCCTTGATGAAAGTGTGTTATAACTTAATGAAGTTTTGCTCTTTATCATGGAAACAATAAAATGAAAATCAGATTTGTCCAGGATTGACCCTAATTAGATTCATGCGGAATTCAAAAAGTGTCACAAAGTGTCCCCTTGCTCTTACACCCACTTTAAACATTACTCGTGTCTTGGAATACAGACAATTAACGTCATAAAGTGTCACCCAAGTTCTGCTCCTCTAGTAAGGATAATCAGCTTTAGTATTTACCCTAAGCTAAGAATAATGCTAACCTTTACCTGTACCTTATTGTTGGAAATATGTAGCAAATGCTTTAATAGACTTAAAGGGACACCTAGTGTTGGATGTCAAAATTAGGCTTGCATATAATTAGGTTCATTCCTGGAGATAACTGATGAAAATGTGATTTTTAGTAACAATGTTGCTTACTATGGTTCAAGTAAAGGCAATTTGGAGTAACTTGTATGTTACTCCCAAGTATCCAATGTTAGGGTTTTGGATGTGACAACTCAATTGCTTAATATCTTGAAGAACTACAGAGCCTAAATTATGAGGTTTACATGCTTGTATATCTGTGAAGAATTGGCAATGTATCCTACTGTGATTAGACATATGTATTTTTGATCCAATGAGCCAATATCAAAGATACCATAATACTCTTTATACTCTCCAGTTTCTCTTGGGACCTACAATTGTACAATGATTCTTATGCAAAATTCTGGGGGGACAAACAAAGAGTATTATGGTATTTTTTATATTGGCTAATGCATAAAAATGTGCAGGACTTCAGGGTAGGACTAACATGAAAGAATCTCCTTTACCACGACATGTTTTTGAACAATGCAATGGAGTAAAATTGGACTTAAGTGATACTAATCCGATATCAAGATGCGCCTTCCATTTTTTAACAGAACTGGGGAAATGAAGTAAAGGGCACGGGAGAAAGGGAAATGGTAAGAAACATTTATCAGTCTACTTTAGGTTGTCACCATATACCCATTGCCATAAATGATATCACACTTATGCAGGTCTTCTTTCAAGTAACATCCTGAAGTGGAACGTTTCAATTTCCATTGCAGTTGTCAATGTTGTGGTTGATGAACAGACAGCTGAAAAACAGGGAAAGGTCAGTGATGCACAGATTACACATGAAGGTAAACTGACTGGATATGAGCAGGTGCCAACACCCTCTGATACCCAAGGTAATTTTTAGCGATATATTTTGTGAATGAAAGAAGTGTTTGTGAAATTTGGTCGTGAACTGAAATCAAGAAATGATCGATCCTCACACTTGCTGTACCTTACAGAGGTCATGGGTTCAAATCTCATTATCATTATATACCCATTGCCATAAGTGACTTCAAACCCATGCAGGCCTTCTTTCAAGTAACATCCTGAAGTGGAACTTTTCAATTTCCATTTCAGTTGTCAATGTTGTCAATGTTGATGAACAGACAGCTGAAAAACAGGGAAAGGTCAGTGATGCACAGATTACACATGAACGTAAACTGACTGGAGATGAGCAGGTGCCAGCACCCTCTGATACCAAGGTAATTTTTAGCAATATATTTTGTGAATGAAAGAAGTGTTTGTGAAATTTGGTCATGAACTGAAATCAAGAAATGACCGATCCTCACACTTACTGTACCTCACAGAGGTCATGGGTTCAAATCCCATCATCATTATATACCCATTGCCATAAGTGACTTCAAACCCATGCAGGTCTTCTTTCAAGTAACATCCTGAAGTGGAACGTTTCAATTTCCATTTCAGTTGTCAATGTTGTCAATGTTGATGAACAGACAGCTGAAAACCAGGGAAAGGTCAGTGATGCACAGATTACACATGAACGTAAACTGACCCATGGCTGACCGGGATGCTACCATTCCCGTTCAAAAAAACTGCGGGATATGCAAAAGTGAAGGATCTGCTTGAAAATGTGAAAAATAGACCAAAGGTAAAGGTGATGTCGGTCCATGTTGACAATTGTTGTCAATCACGAAAGCAGATCCAAGAAGTAATGGGTGACATGTCAGTGAAACTTGATTTGTTTCACGCTGTACAGCATGTAACTAGTGTAGTTCCAAAAGGAATGGAATTTTAGAAGACTTTCTGCAAAGAACTTTCTTTGGTGTTTCAACAAGACGGGGATTTGGGAGATAGTCGTGTGTTAAAAACTCCCATCCCGTCGATTATGACCAGGAATCTGGATTCCTTTTCTAAACGCTGGCAAACAGTCCTGGCTAACAGAGAATTAAAATCTCTAATTAATAAAATAAAAAAATTAAGGTGTCACATCACCAATGGCTGTCTCTCTAGAATAGAACCAGGCACAGGAACGGCGGGACACGAGAGAATTCATCGAACTTTAAACAAATCTCTCCTATGTGGGACATCAATTGTTGGTCCTGAACTTGCAATTGCCATATTAACCGTGCTTTTTTATGGTCTAAACTGAAACGAAAAAGAGAAAACTATCAAAAAAACTTCAACTTTTATCAAACTTCAACTTCAAAGACTATCGCGTAGTGCCCCATGTTCCGCTTGATATGCACAAATCTGAAAATCAGGAAACGGTTACAACTGAGAGTGACAGTGCGTTTAATAATTCAATGAACAACAACGCTGTCGAGGATGCAAACGAGATCTCCGTGTCAGTGTCCATGGACAACGAAAATGATAATATGATGATTATGGCCGATGACATAAAACATCTTACCGATTCTATAACAAAGAGAATAATTCACACAAGCAATCAAAGTTATAGGGTGCTTGAAGAAATTAGTAACTCTATCAAGGACAAATCAGTAAATTTTTTTGATTTGCCTTTCATGCAATTAGATACGCAGAGTACATTAACCAGTGATAACATGAGGTCCCCCAAAATAATCATTGCAGCAATCTCACAAGAAACCTTGCGTCGTTTGGACTGACTGTTGATCCCGTTTTAGGTGATGGTGGCTGTGTGTTTAGCAGTATTGTCAGGCAATTGCAGAGACTCCCACAGTTTATAAAGGAGGAGGCATCTCTAATGGCACACCGTATTTCTTTGGGGCTAGGAGGGTGTGAAAAGGAAGATGCCTACATTTTCAGACAACTCTTCGTTGGTAATGTACAAAGTAATGAACTGTACCTAACGGTTGCAGGGGTAAGCCCCGACAGACTGAATCAAGAAACCGATTTCGAGAGCGTGGCATGTTTTGCAGTAATCTCTGAGACCTTGTTGTGAGAGTCTGTGCAGAAATGCTTGAAATCCCGATAGCTGTGATTACATCACTGGCGTCTTTTCCATACACAAGTTTTGTACCAGATGGTGTCATGGCTACAACACCATTATACATTGCATACGATGCAACAGCTTGCGGACATTATGATGCTACTATGAAGCAAGGTGAGTAAATCCTCCTGTTCTATGGAAGATTAAGGGCTCCTAGTTTAGCGCCTTTTGTCATACACTTTAAACAGCAGGTCTAGCTGCCGTAAAAACCGTCCATTGCATAATACAATTGACAAGGTAAAAGAGAAGTCTTATCCAGTAAAACAACTCGGTATGTTCGAGTTTAGAAAAATAAGAAGTTATGACCGTAGCACATGAAAAGGATCAAATGATGTGACGATTTGAACCTATAAGAGAAGCAAACAGGCAAAACATAAAACTGCCTCATCCTGATTGCCAAGCGCCAAAGGAATCAATAATAATTCGCGCAAAAATAGTGACTCATGTAGATGGATTGAACGTGACGAATCAACAGCCATTTTCTTGTACCAGAACAATAGTCATTCTCTTATTTTGGGAACTGAACTCTATTTTATGAAAAGTTGTATTGTCTGGTACACCAAAATGGCTGTCAAGTCACTTGAGTGAAAACCATTCATAGCTTAAGAACCCTCAAGTAAGTTTTTTTCGGGGCAGTCCCTAGAGCCGTCAAATTGTTATATGAAACATGCACCTCCTGATTGCAGGATTCATTATTAATCATGGGGGAGTAAATCGATGGTTGGTTCATTATCTTTTGGCCGCGAGTGAACATCTCAAAACTACTAGTCCCCATGCCGGTCACGGCTCAATCGCGACTCGAGAATATTTCCGTGATAAAACACGCCTCCAGCTTCTTATGCAGGCCTTAACTTGCCCACGATTCCTTGTCATGAATAATAGCATGAAGTGACAAGGTCGTTTTCACAAAAGCCTAAAAAGGCCCCTGGTAATCATGCAGGGGAGTAATGAGGGACTTTGAAGTAGAGGAAGATGCATTTCGTCTAACTGTATGACTGGTAGGAAGTTGAGTCAGTTCAGGAGCCCATGAGTAGGAGCATCAACTGTACTGTATTTATGCAACGGTGTTGCTACATTCCGAGTTATTTTTAGATCGATTTTCACGCAAAATCAGACCAAGTCACAAGTCTTGCATGGGAAATCATTACCCATGGGATTGAAAATGGTCACTCGTGCAAGCCAAATCTTTGTCAGATCTGTGAAAATGCCGTTACACAGACTTACTATTGGAGTTGTAGGCTCCTGGTTATCAGCTTGTATCATCAAGTGTCATCGAGTTAATTTCTATGACTGATGTATTACTGTCCGCAGAAAATATGTCAACGCTATTTAATTTCGTAGTCATGTCGGGATAGGCAGAACAAATGCTTACTACACCATCTTCAAAAACAGCCTCACAGATAGCTGCTAAGTTGGTTCACTTCGAAAAAAAAAGAGAAGTTGCGCGCACACGTCTACCATTAGACCAACAGCAATAAAACGGGGTCATAAGATTCTAACAAAGGAAGAGATAATATTTGTATAATTTCAACTTCAAGAATGCTTCAAGAATGCTTGAAATCTCTATTCATTAGACGCCTCCAGAACTTCATGGTCACCTTACGTAAGAGTCTGAATTATCCAGGTTATTTAAAAGATATGTTTACCGTACCATGTTACGAAAAATAGCATTGCGTGACTAGCGTTACTTTCTAGAAGCTTCGCGAGAGTTTGTAGTTTGTTTCTTTTTAGGATCGTGCGTAAGCGTTTCTAAATTAGCGTATTTTGTAATCTTTCTATAATTAGATTGATTACTATTTTAGAAAGTTCTAGAAGCTTATTGTGAGAGTATTTAAGTAGACGAGTCCTAGCGAAGTTTTTTAACTAGTTTTTCACAAGCGAAGAGAGTTGGCGTTAGCCGTGTTTAGTCAAGTGTGACAGAAGCTGTGTTTATTCAAGTTGGCGGAGGCCATGTAAGTTTGTCGAGTACGAGTTGTTCAGAGTTCTACTTCGTGGAAACTACGTTCATTTTGGAATAAATCTTCTTTTTGTTGTTCCGACAACCCTGCGTTCAGTTTAGTTTGTAAACTACCTTTCATCAAAACATTGGAACTCGTAACATTGGGGGCCTGTCCAGGAGAGTAATTCATTTGTTTGCCGACTACAGAAACCAGGAAAGGACAGTTCAAGAAGAAGGAGTCACACCTAAAGTAAGAAGAACTGTACAAAGAGAGTATATTGTGTTTTTGCTGTGAAATACTGCTACGGAAATGGAAAAGCTTTTGCAGATTGGAGAAAAGTTCGGTTTGCTGGGAGAAAAGTTTCTCGAGTTTGTGAGGAAAGAGGAAGAAAAAGAAGAAAAACGCAGACAATTAGAACAAGAAAGAAGAAGGGAAGAGGAAGAAAAAGAAGAAAAACGTAGACGATTGGAAGAGGAAAGAGAAGAAAAGCTTAGGCAGTTTGAAGAAGAAAAGGAAGTGAGACGACGAATGCTTGACGACGATGAAAGAAAGGAAGAGGAAGAGAAGGAGGAAAGGCGCAGAAGAGAAGACGAAGAGAGAGAAACTAGACGACAAAAACGCGAACTAAGAAAGTTGGAGATGGAAGCCGAGCTGTTGAAACAGAAAGAGGCTATTGAAGCGGCAAAAGAGAACACGAGTTGGAGATTGCACGATTGGCTGTGGAGAATGCTGACGGGCGTCCTGAAGTGAGAGAGGATAGGGCCAAGGCACCCAAGCTCCCCTCATTTGTCGATGGCAAGGACGACTTGGATGCTTATTTACAAAGATTTGCAGCGACAGCTAAATGGGAGAAGACAGGATGGGCCTCAAAACTTAGTGCCCTTTTGTCTCGACGAGCGCTAGAAGTTTATTCGCAGTTATCTGAAGAAGCAGCCCAAGATTATGACCGAGTAAAGCTAGCTTTGATGAAGAGATACGACCTTACGGAGGATGGTTATCGCCGTAAATTTAGAGCATCAAAGCCGGAAGTTGATGAGAGTCCAGAACAGTTTATAGTGCGACTGGAGAGATACTTGTTGCGGTGGTTGGAACTGTCGCATATTGAACGTTCCTTTGAAGGCCTAAAAGATCTAATTGTGGAAGAACACTTTATTGACTCTTGTCCAAAAGAGTTAGCTATTCACCTTCGTGAAAGAGCCCCAGAAACGCTTGACCAGATAGCGAAAATCGCCGATCAATACTTGGAAGCTCATGGAAAGCACTTGTTTAGCTCTGCGACCAAGAAGCCGTTAGTACAGTTCAAGGCGGAAGAAACAAAGAATGCACAGAGTGACACAACAGCTCTCCAGTGTTACAAATGTAATGCCCGCCGACACAAAGCAATTAACTGCCAAGCTCTAGTAAGAAAGTGTTTCCTATGTGGCAAGCAAGGTCATGAAGCAAGGAACTGTCGATCAGGTGGACGGAAGTCAGGAGGTCAGGGTAAAGATGGTAACCCTGTGCAACGCGGTCAAGTTAGTGCTAGCTGTTGGTTAAGTCACCAGATCTTAACGCTACCCCCAAGGAAGTTAAGTCGTGTATTCAAAATGATCAGCTTCTGTTAGCCTGTGGCAAGAAAGTTACTCCTTAACCGGAGTAAGAAGTAAGATGCCAGTTGTGAAAGGCAGAGTTGGAGAGAAGACTGTCAACGTTTTAAGAGACACTGGTTGCAGTGGAGTTGTAGTCAAGAAGGACCTGGTCGGCGAGGATCAGTTCACCTGAGATTTTAATGTCATGTTGCTTATTGACAACACAGCGAGGAAAGTGCCTATAGCAAGAATTTATGTTGATACGCCTTATCTTAAGGGTCATGTAGAAGGGCAGTGCCTTTCAGATCCTATCTACGACCTAATTATTGGTAATGTACGTGATGCAAGAGACGCACAGAATCCAGATCCCAGGTGGCAAGAGGCTTGTGCAGTAACGACCCGAAGTCAAGCTAAGAAAAAGGATGAACGCACTACTTTGAAGGTGCCTAGTATCCGTGAAAACCCTATTGTGGATAGAGAGAAGCTCAAGCAGATGCAGCTAGAAGATGAGAGTCTGCATAAGTACTGGGATCGAGACGGTGTACTAGTAAAGGGTCAGGCGGAGATTTCCTTCGAAGAAAAATCTGGAGTACTGTACCGCCTGTACAAGCATCCTTACGTGAATGGTGGTAAACTGCTTAAACAAGTTATGGTACCTGAGAAGTTGAGACACCCCATAATGGATGTAGCTCTTGGATCTATCATGGGTGGTCACATGGGCATCAAGAAAACAACAGACAAGATCCAGAGTGCATTTTATTGGCCTGGAATTCAAGGTGACGTAACTCGATTTTGCAAGTCCTGTGATGTGTGTCAGAAAACCGTAAGTAAAGGATCAGTGCCGAAGGTACCGTTAGAGAAGATGCCACTGATTGATAAACCTTTTAAGAGAGTAGCAATACATCTTGTTGGTCCTATCAGTCCCCCGAGAGAAGAAGGACACAGATATATATTGACACTGGTAGATTTTTCGACTTGCTACCCTGAGGCTGTGCCATTAAAGAACATTGACACAGAGACTGTAGCAGAGGCATTGGTAGATATCTTCAGCCGTCTAGGAGTACCCGAAGAAATCTTGAGTGATCTGGGTATGCAGTTTGTTTCTGACTGCATGAGAGAAGTCACCGGCCTACTAAGCATTAAACAGCTTACAACAACACCCTATCACCCGATGTGTAATGGTTTGACAGGAGAAAGTTTACCACGCTAACCTTCTTAAAAAGTACTTTGAGCGAGTGGAGACTACAGCCGAAGGAGCAGTAGCTGGTGGGGTAGGCGCTTCGTGTGTAGACGATGCTGTCGACCGTGCAGCTAAAGCTGATGAAGCAGAGGGCTGACGGATGACCAACCGAATGAATTTATGGATTTGGCGAAACAGTTCACGGATTTGTTTACATATCAAACTCATTTCAGACGAGCCGGTTAGATCAAGACCTTACCCATTACCTTACAGCATCAGAGAGTTGCTGAGAAGAGATATTGCCGACATGATCAAAATGGGAGTTATCAGAGAGTCCAGTTCTCCGTATACATCACCTGTGGTTGTAGTGAAGAAAAAAGACAACACAAATCGTGTGTGCGTTGATTATCGGAAATTAAATAACCTAACCGTATTTGACCCCGAGCCTATGCCAACCGCTGAACAATTGTTTCAGAAGCTTAGCCGAGACAAGTTCTACTCAAAAATCGACCTTAGCAAGGGATACTGGCAGATAACAATACCAGAGGAGGACATACAGAAAACGGCGTTCGTAACACCTGACGGGTCGTACGAGTTCTTGAAGATGCCCTTTGGAATGATCAACTCGGCAGCGACACTGAAGCGCGCATTTGCTACACAAGCAAGAAATTGACAGGTGCAGAAAGGAACTACTCTACAATTGAGAAGGAATGTCTAGCGATTGTATGGAGTATTAAGAGATTTCATCTTTATTTGTACGGAGTCTCTTTTGTTCTTCAGACGAACCATGAACCCTTAAAGTATATGAACAGTGATAAGTTTGCCAACGGACGTCTTATGCGTTGGGCTATGTTTTTGCAAAGTTATTCATTCAAAGTTGAAGCCATTAAGGGCTCAGAGAACGTTGGAGCAGATTACTTGAGTCGTGATGAGGAATAAGTTTGTTGACATTGAACTGCCCCTTATTTAGCAATTTTTCTTGTTTGGGATAAATTTAGGAAATTTCTTCTAGAAGGGGGTTATGTTACGAAAAATAGCATTGCGTGACTAGCGTTACTTTCTAGAAGCTTCGCGAGAGTTTGTAGTTTGTTTATTTTTAGGTTCGTGCGTAAGCGTTTCTAAATCGGTGTATTTTGTAATCTTTCTATAATTAGATTGATTACAACTTTAGAAAGTTCTAGAAGCTTATTGTGAGAGTATATAAGTAGACGAGTCCTAGCAAAGTTTTTTAACTAGTTTTTCACAAGCGTAGAGAGTTGGCGTTAGCCGTGTGCAGTCAAGTGTGACAGAAGCCGTGTTTATTCAAGTTGGCAGAGGCCGTGTAAGTTTGTCGAGTACAAGTTGTTCAGAGTTTTACTTTGTGGAAACTACGTTCATTTTTGAATAAATCTTTTTGTTGTTGTTCCGACAACCCTGCGTTCAGTTTAGTTTGTAAACTACCTTTCCTCAAAACACTCGAACTCGTAACATATCATCTTCATCTTACAATTTGCGCGGAAATCATATCTTCTAGATCTTAAGGCCCTTGATGTTTGACCAATATAAACTTTGTCAGTTTTTACAATTAATTTTATAGATGACTCCTGTTGATAGCTCTTTACTAACTTTGTCTTTAGGTTTTCTTAAAATGGAGCCGACGGTCATTATGGGTTTGTGGGCAACATTGATATTGAAATGATTTAAAGTTAGTGTGATTTTTTCTGAAATTCCTAGAAGGTATGGCAATGTGACAAAACCTCTGTAGGTTTGAAACCGGTTTGAGGAAACAGTGGTACTTTTACAGCTTTTGATAAATTGGTTGGTGTAGCCGTTGATCTTTAGAGCATCGACCACGTGTTGTACTTCAGATAATTTGTCTGCGTCAGTAGAAGGGATGTTCTTTGCTCTGTCGAGGAGCGTTCTAGCTACTGAGCGTTTGTGTTGAGAAGGGTGGTGAGAGTTGAATTGAAGGTATTTGTCAGTGTGTGTGGCTTTCCTGTAGACGCTGGTTTTTATAGTTCCATCGGGATTCCTGGTTGTCATGAATCCGTCTTTCTCTTCTTCCACTGTAAATTTGATGTGTTGATTAATTGAGTTAAGGTGGGAGTGGAACTCTGTAAGATGTTCCCGAGTGATGCAGACATGGCTATCGTCAACGTATCTTTACCACCACTTAGGAGGGTGGGGTGCGGTGATTAAAGCTCTCTCTTCAACGTGTTCCATAACTAAATTTCCCAAAATTGCACTCACAGGTGAACCCATTGGGCAGCCGAGAATTTGTTTGTATAAAGTGCCATCAACGATGAAGTAATTGTTATCAAGTACAAATTCAAGCAAATTCATGACGTTGTTAAGGTGATTCCCTAGTATTGCACTGCGCATCCTGTTCTGCGCATAACACAGTGTAAGTTCGTATTCAGGCATGGCTAAGAGGCTTTATGGTCAAATTTCATGGCTCTTTGTCTCACAAGTCTCAACGGATATTTCTAAACAAAACAATGTTTAAATTTAACCATAAAGACTCGTACCAATGTGTGAATATTGATATATCGAACGTGGCCAAAAACATTTCAAAATGCCGACCTTTCGTGAGGGAAAGCTCGCTAGAAAGAAGAATGGCCGTTTTCAGAGCACAGCAGTAAAGAGCAAAACAAGAAACGTTTTGGACTCTCACAAAACAAAAAGTCGAGTGATAGCCTTGATAATGCTAAAGAAGATTTAAGTCCGACTGTGAAAGTGAAACCGCGCTATCGGGGAGACGTGTTGTCGAGGGGTCGAGCTTGGTTTGCTTTCTGTTTTCTCCTAAACGAGGTTGGTGACCTATCTTTTTTTTGGCATAATTTTATTCTCTTACTCATCTTCTTTGCGCTGTAAAAAAATTACAAAAAATTTACGTCAGAAAAAAAAGTTACAGGAAAGATAGTATTCGTAGCCATCACTCGTGGACACAAAATTGTCTCCTCGAGATCACGCACCCGAAGAACATTTGTAGTCAGTGCCTTTTCAAGACTTGTGCCTGTGCCATAAAACAAACATTAAATTATTCCTTTTGAGCAACACAATTCACCTGTTTTGTTATTTCAAGAATTACGTCAAAGCTGTGCTTCCTGTTCGTGCAAAACGTAGCCTGAACCGATGGAATAAACTTGTCCTTGATAGATGAAGGCGCAATGATTAAATGAGTAACTTGAGCAAGTTATGTCTCTCAAACGAGCTTGGTGACCTACTTTTTTAATTGCACATTTCGAGTCACCATAATATAGGGAACAATCGAGAAAAGTTTTAAAAAAATCTTACGACAACTTCTATTACTAAGGAATCACCTTAACAGACATGTTTGTTCTTTCCGAGATGGTTGGATCAGCTTCAAGTCTGTTCTTAGTCACCTGGAGTGCCAAAATTGTCGGTATAGATGT
>NC_090888.1:41707292-41709792 GCF_036669925.1 Montipora capricornis | reverse complement strand
TGACCAAATTATTGCTGCAAAAAGGCCAATTGCTACTTTACCTTTTTCAATGTACTTCGTGATTATACCTGTTTGCTCAACTTCTACAATCTATGCTTCCAAACTATACAGGAAGGATACAATCGTTCACCTTGACTTTGGAGGAACAGGTTTTAAATTAAGAAAATCAAAGTTTGCTGTTGTACGCTCACGTCTTCCTTAGAAGAACTTTTCCTTAGAACTTTAAATTTGGTCATATCACGGTGTGGATTAATGGAGAACGTTGAAGGAATGTACCAAAATTCAAAACGCACATGCAGAGTCATTGCTTTTCGCAGTTAAAGTTGCTTTCCATTTGACTAAACTAGCCGGCCAACCGGACATTTGGAAGGGTTAACTGTACAAGTGTACCGAAACAAAAATAACACACCCGAGGATGACATATAGTTCTTTGAAGGAATGTGAAGAAATATCATGCAACTGTTCCTTAAAATTAGACATGAGAGGAATTTACATGGGAAGAGGCACAGGTCCCCTAATTGCTCTTCCGTGGGCAAAATTGCGAACAACTTTTGAATAAAATTGCTTCTGTGAACGCCTTTGTTTAACCCGAGTAGTTTTCATAGATGGAGAGGTTATGAACATAAAACTCTGTGGAATCGTCTTCAAAGACCAAGAAGTTTTTCGTTATCCAAACATTATACAGCAGGTATAAAGTTTTTACATTAAAAAGCATATTGTATAAGCCTTATTTTAATTTGTTCCTTTGCTTGGACATCATAGTGCCTTGGACATCAAAAAAGGTCGCATCCTTCACCACCTATATGGAAAATTGGTTCGAATCTGCATGTGAGCCTGAATAGCACAACAAAGAAAGCTGAAAGGTTGGACCTAGCAGAATACAACAACAACATAGCAACGACAACATTTATTTATTTATACCAACAGGAGACAAGAAAGTAATACATTGATTTTTGAAACTGAAAAATAAGGTATTAGCTGCCTATAACAACCATAAGGGCTAAGAAAATTAGGCAGCTATCTATGAAATACAATTAGGAAAGATTACGGTCATTTATATTAACTAAAGTAAAAGTAACCTAAGAATAGAGATATAAATAAATACATGACAACATCACAAGCTGACATTACACCAGGGCAAAGACAAAAAAAAAAAACAAACAAAAAAAACAATGGTATTTACAACATAAGAATAGTGACAAGCAATTCTTGGTTTTCACCCACGTGACCTTAGTCCTTGACAACCGTCGTTAACCGCCATTGTGGAGCCCCTCGAATCGTAAACAGAGACGCGTAGAGAGAGATGTGAGTGAGTTGTAGTGCGATGGTTCTCTGTGTAATACCTGGCTGTGGAGTAAAATCTGGAAAGAAGGAAGGTATTAGTCTATTCCGTATACCTATCGTTGTTGATAAGAACGGTGAAAGTTATAAACAGCTAACAGAAGATCGCCGAAACGTGTGGATTTCACAGATAAGCCGAGACGACACGAAATCGAAAGACTTTGTTTCTGAGAAGCCTGCCTTACTCTGGGACAGATACAACGAACAAAGGACAATTTAAAAGCTTTCGCAGTGACTGCCTCACGGTTTAATGTTAGATTTTAACTTTAAGTGTGGGGTTGGACTTATTTTGCTGAAATTGTCTTTACAGGTTTAGCAATTAAAGCTTTTGCGGTGATTGCCAGTAACGGCTTTTGCTGTGAACAGTTGTGTTTTATCCTGTAAAGCTTTCGCAGCGATTTAGCACGCGTTGGTTCAGGGTTTTAAGGTAAAAGGCGAGCGAGTCAGAATTTTTCGAAAGTTGGCTTTTTTTCGATAAAGCGTTTCTCGGCCAGGTTTCCACCGATGTCTTCCCAATTCACACCACTGAAGCGCTTGAACCCCTCGAACAAGTGTGCTCAATTTCGATCGATTAAACCACAACGTCGCGGAGAAATTCATCTTCGAAAATTCATCTCATTAAATATGCCCGATGCAAATAAGGTGCTCCGGTTTTGAATATTTAATGAGGTGAATTTAAGCTGAGTATCAGGCGTTTGTGATACTCAGGTTAGCAAATGTCTAACTCGGAGGTGTTTTATTCGATTTCGCTGAAATTCGACAGGCGAATGCGAGGGGTGGAGCGCCCAAATTGACTGAGTTTGAAGGAAATCGGACGAATTTCGAAGGAAAAAAGCTTCTCACCTTCTCAAGGTGAAGGACTGAGACTCTAATCGACCAAGTACTTTGACAGAAGAAGAGGGAAATCATCGAAACAAAGGGAATGAGGAGGCCTTTTCTTCTCATCTGGCGGCCATAGCAGTTAGCGAAGGTATTAAAAGAAATCCAACTGGAAACTGATACAGATAAGGTCGACGCCGAGTGTCAAACTTCCGAGTCACCTTGGCCACAAACAACACCAATCTTGCCCGCAATTTCCTTCCCTTGCTTAAACGGACGCAACGAAACCAGAAATCATCTGGTTGTACGCTTTCAAAATTTTGAAGGCCTTAAACTGCTT
>NC_090888.1:41679792-41699792 GCF_036669925.1 Montipora capricornis | reverse complement strand
TTTCGGGTTTTCTCCTTTTAGGTGCTGGATCTTCGGCTCATAGTATTTCCCTCTGCAGGTTTTCCTCTCTCGGTTGACAAGGTTATGAAAATATGTGCTGAACGCCTTTTGTCTCTTCATAATAAGAGATTTCAAACTCTCGTTGATCCGAGGGACGTCGGCAGAGCAGATCTTGACTGGCTTGACAGGCATGATGGTATCAAGGCCTGAATGTATGACGTCCTGGAAGCTGTGGTCAGGACACGCTGGCGGCTACGTAGTTATTCAAAATCAAGCATTGGAGGGATATAAACTTAAAGCTGAGTGTTAGTGTTTATTTTTAATTAGTTTTGTGCTGCTTTTTGCTCTGAATTGCAATTTTTGGCATGAGTCTTATCTTAAGATTTTTAATTTTGAATCTACTAAGGTGCCTGGAGGGCCTACGACAGAAGAACAGAGAGGAAAGAGGAGAGAAAGAGAACAAGAACGACAAAACGATACACCAGTAATAGCTACTCCACAAATTATTTTCTTGGACACTAAACCATTCGTTATTTCTACGGATGAGTTATTTCAAGTGGATGAATATTTCTAAAAAGCGGTTTAGCCGTTTTTTCCTTTGTTCAGGAATGAAACTCTAATTTTTATCTTCAACTGGAATAAAATAACAATCATCTGCACTCTTTTTGGGCAGAAATAATTGATCTCTTTGCTGCTCTGTTTGCCAAATTGTCTTTCGATGTGCCTTGACAGTGACAAGACAGTGACAGTGTTAGAAACATGTAATCTCAATGAGTTGTCGTAAAAGTGAGGAGAAACATCACCAGCTTGTGTTTTCAGAAGTTTGTTTAGCGAACGTACAGGTAATTGTTTAGAGATCTTGTTTGAAGTTTGTCCTTTCTAGCTGATTCTGGTTCTAAGCCAAGGTAGCGTGTTTCAATGAAAATACATCAAAATGTAAATGATTTCGTCTTCAGGGATAAAGTGGAATAAAGTACATCAATAAAACTCCTTGTTTGATCTTGAACCGACAAAGATAACGTGTCACATCATGAGCTATAGTACATATATGATTTCTAATTTTAGAGTGATTCCTATTCAATGGCTTTTGACAGTCGACTCTGAAATTGCTTCCTCTCTTTTCCATTCGCTTACTGAGGATTTGCTTGTTTTCTTTCAAAACTCTTGCGATTCAAGAAAAATTAATTGCCTAACTGGTGAATTCCACAGTAAATTTCGGATGAAAAACCAATATCGCACTCATCCCTTTATGATTAATGTGATCAGTCCGTTTTTCAGGTGAAATTAACTGTGCAATCGACTAGTTAGGTAGTGAAGAAACTGACATAATTAAGCAATATCTGTGAAAACCAAAACGTGGACAATTCCAAAGCCTTTTATTTCCACTAATCCTAAAGCCAGTAAGAATAAACAACCCGGACCTCCGCTTTTAGGCTTGGCTAAATCTATAAATTAAACTTATGACGTTGTATTTTCATTTCATGTGCAACACTATAATTAATCTAAACAAAAGGATAGCAGAAGACCTTATGGCATTTATTTTTTGGTTAATTCAGACACAGAAAAAGACATTTGGGAAAAAAACAACTCAGAGTCCAAGGACAGTTCCACTGATAACGATGAATCCACAAGCTCTCAAGAAAACCTTAAGAAAGGACAAGGAAAAAAAAAAGCAAGATCAATAAAATATATTACTTTTAAAGTATGTTTCTAGGTGACTAAATCAGAATGACATGAATGAACAGTGAGAAGTTATGGTCCTGATCGAGCTAAAAAAATTAATTCATGATAATCATGATAGTGACTCTATGTCCCTATATTAAATACTGCTTAGAACAACTAAAATAGTGACTACAGTAGACATTTCGTTGATCAAGGGAAAACAGTACTTTGGCGAAGTAATTGTTTTAGGGGATTCAACAATTAGTTTGTAAAATTATTCAAATGTTTGATTCACTTGTTCAAGACCACAAAACTGAATATTTTCTCGTTTTCTTGGTGTATTAAATTGGGTTTTCTTTTTGTTGCACAGGGTCTTTTCAAGGATAGCAGTTGCAACCAAACATAAGTTGGGGGAATCCATGATATTCCAGTCAAAAATGAAACCACTGATAGAAAGAGCCATCAAAGTATTGGGACCATTCTCGAATTAAGAAGTTCTAGAGTTGAGTAATGAGCTGAGTGATCTTGACATGAGAGCTCAGTTCAATTTGTCCTTGTTGCTTTTCTCAACTGGAAAGGTATGTTTATAATTTTAGGATGTCAAATTTTGAGCGAGGTTATAACCACAAATTAGTGTATGGTATCATTTTTCAAATAAACACCATGGCCCGGTTTTTTTGCCAGCCGATTAACTTAATTCAGGATTAGCGTAAACTTTCTTTCACGTGTTCCATTTTTGGTGAAAGTTTCTTTTGCTTATTTTTGTTTTTCAAGATTGACTTCCTCAGATGTAAAGTTTTGCCGAATATCAGCGTTGAAAAAGATCTGGGAGTAGAGAAATAAACTCCTTGGTTAATTTTTAATCAGGGATTAGCATTAATCGGCTTTTGAACAGCCAGCCCATGTCTATGCTCTGAGTTAATTAATAAAGCTCAACATAAATCGTAATTACCATTTCTGACAACCCGAATATAAACTCCTTTCCTTTGTGCATTAAATAGATTCTTGAAAAGCTTGACATGAAAGATGACTACTTCCCCCTAGTTCAAGAGTGGATGACACATGGGGTAATCCCAAATCACAGGGAGATTATGACTTTAGGGGGCCCAATGGTGACTGCATATGAAGATCAGCCAACTCATGAAAAGGAGACAGAGGACCTTTAAAAATTATTGTGAATAAGGCTTCAATAATTTAGTTATATGCCACTGCAATAGTTTTTTCTTACTATGTGGCGAAAATTAGATTTTTTTGTCTTAACATATGTCATTAGCATTAGATCACAGAGTGATTTAGAAAATATAAGAATTATAACACCAATCCACAATCCATTGAAAGCTGTTATAAATTATAATACATATTGGTATAATGAATCTGCTATAGATGTATGTTACATAATTACTAAAACAAGGAATGACCTACAATGATCTCCAATCAGCTACAATGACCTACAGTGATGTACAATGACCTACAGTGAGCTCATTGTAGGTCATTCCTTGTTTTAGGAGGGGAACATTGGGGGTTGCCAATTCAGCATTTCCACGCCAAAAATTGCCAAATATCGAGATACTGCATTCAAAAACAGTTAAATACTGAAATCGAAATTAGTGTTCTAAATTTTATTCTCCATGTTGCTCTTAAAGCTCGGATTACCTTTGCCAGTACAGCACAAAACGAATCGCGCTTGTAAAGCGTGATCCTGCACCAAGGAGGAAGGTTGCAGAGTTTTCAATTTCTTTCCCCCTGGAGCAAATGGAAGTCTGATAATTTCGTGATGTAATTTCTGCACCAAATACTATGAAACAAAACATACAATAACCGCTTTCCCTAGGGTTGGATCATACCGCAAATCCGAACTTTTCGGGCTACAATTTAAAGGATACTGCATTTCCTCAGACCCCAATGTCCCCCTCTTTTAACTATATAATTTATGTTAATAGTCTGTATGTTACTGTTACGTCACCTGGAAGTGCAACCCCAAAATAGATATTACTTTGAATCAATAGATATTCACATAGCAGCTATTGGGATGAAAGGACGTGTGCTACTGTGGATAAAAGGCAAAATCTGTATCTGTTCATGTTTTTTTACATCTCATGAACAAAACGAACCACATTGTCCACGTGTTTCTAACCAAACACAAACGAATTAAAAGCTGACCAGAGATGTAGATGTGGTGAATGCAACTGAAACCAAGCCGACAGATCCAGGACCCAATCATATGCGGACATCCCCAGCACAACCCTGTTATCTTGACTAAGGCATGTTGCTTATGGCTATAACAACAATAACAACAACAACAACAACGTTTATTACATACAATACTAATACAACGAAAAGTTTGTCTGCCCAAATTTAGCAAAGTTAATCGAGTTGGGTGGAGCAAAGATAATAGTTAATTCGTATATTTACAATAATACAGGGTGTCCAGCGGCATGGTTGCTCAAAAGAATAGGAAAATAGGAATTTCAGGATTGAGAAAATAGGAAAAATATGAAACTTTGTACTAAAAAATAGGACAAAAATAGGAAAATCAATAGTACTTTCGTCGACAAAGATAGCCTCCCCGCACCTAAGCTGCTATCCCGATTCACCACTTTAGTAGATCAACAGCAGTGAACGTAAATAGGACAAAATGAGTTTTTTGGTTTGAATTCGTATTCTTTTTGATATCCCTCACTGAGATAAATCTATCAACGAATCTGTACAACATAACTTTATTTACTTTGATTTCCCTAGTTTTAAAGTAACTGAACTGCTTCACCTTCACTTTTGTTCAGAAACAAAGTTGGCTATTCATTATGTTCATAACTTCAACATTAATCCAGCAGATGATTGCTAACACAATATCATTTTAGTCTTTACTGAGCTGGCAGAGCACCTGCTTAGAGGTGTAAAATGACAGTTTACATTTACTTTGACTTTCTTTTCTTTGATGGTACAGCAGAAACATCCGCTGGTAGAGCTTTCTCCAGCAACTTCTGATTGTTTGTGTTAACCTCCTTTTGCTTCTCCCTTACTGCTTCAAGCTTCCTCTTTGCCTTTGCCTGATTCGATTTGGCCGTTTCAATCATGAGACATGCAACTTTTGCACCTTGTGAATCAACATTGGAACCTGAAGATAGAGCATCCTCCAACTTACTTGTGTCCTCTGACAGTAGTTCATCAGCCGTTTGCATTTCATCCATTGCCTCCTGCTCCTTCTTGTCTAGCCTCTCTCCTTTATCTCTCAACGATCTTCTCTCTTTTCTTAACTTCTCCTGGTCTCTTTTCCTTCGTTCTTCCTCTTCAGCTTTCAATTTCTCATCCGCCTCCTTTCCCTTTTTCTCGGCTTCTTTTTCATCCAGCCTCTGGCTATGATGCATGTGCGCAGATCGCACAGCAGTTAGAAGACCATCTGTCAGGGCAATTTTTTCCGGACTCAGGTTTTCAGGATCATAAAACTTCACAGCATCTTTCACAGATCTAAGGCCAACAATGGTCCTCTCTCCAAGAAGTGTCCTTTCTTGTGTCACAATGCGGGCATTCACTGACAGACTTCGTTCTGACTCAGCATTTGTTTGCGCCAGAATAAGACCTGATTTTACTACTTTTGGAAGAGTGACATATCAAGGCTCCGTCCCATTAAGAGACTTGAGATTGAATACTTCTTGCCAAAAATGGTCAACACGTTTTTCTTTGTGTAACTGCTCAACATCTTCATCGACACCATAAACTCACCATTCATCTTGAACAATGCTGACATCCAACTGAGGCTGCAATTTTTTAGCCAGTCTTGCAATTGCCTTCACACTACTTGCCTTTTCTCTCTTAAAAGGACTGAGACATCCTAATGCTTTTAAGAGAATGTTCTGAAGAGGGAGATGAGACTGTAGATATGTAACGGATGTGCTATAAAATGTGGGTAAAATTTAAGAATCCGATCCCACCAATGCGTTGGCCCACACGTCGGCCAACGCGTCGGCCGACACACCACCGACACATGACCGACACGTCCGCCAACACACTACCGACACGTCGGCCGACACACTACTGACGCGTCGGCCGACACACTACCGACGCGTCGGCCGACACACTACCGACACGTTGGTCTAAACACTACCGTCACGTTGGTCTAAATGCTTACTCTTTATAATTTTGTTAGTTCTTTCAGTTGGAAGCAAGAACAACTCCATAAGGAACGATGAAAACACCATTGGCAAATAGCCGCCATTTTCAAAATGAAACACTAGTACCTAGGTCTGCTCGATGTTTTGGCAAGGGTCGGCTACCAAAGCGGGGAGTTAATTTGCAAGTTGAATAACATGCTTATTTTTCGTGCATTATAAAGCACTGGGAAGCTTAAACTCTTTATTGATCATTGACTTTTAATATGTGGTGGCATTATAAAGGACTGGGAAGCTTAAACTCTTTATTGATCATTGACTTTTAATATGTGGTGGCTCCTAAAGGAGCCGTTTGTAATTTCAATTTTACTGCAGTGGAAACTGTTCAGCGATGTCTTTCAGCAACTGCTCAAATGCTTGGTCTTTTCCGAAGTTCCGAAACCAGGTGAACTCATCCAAGTAGCTGGGTATGTATTCATACAGCGTACCACACATCCACTTCAACTTCTTCTTGACCAAAGCCCACACGCCTTCGATGGTATTGGTGTGTGCACCACTGTCGGGGTCAACAAAGTTCTTGGAATGATTTACTGATACATGGATATATCCTAGCTGGTTGAGTGGTATGTACGGAGTGAATTGATCTGAGTAGATGACAGTTCCAGGTTGGATATGTGTAGTGATGAGACGATGAACAAGGGTCTCTCTAGTTCGGTCGGGAACGCGGAAAAGCAGCACCTTCTGCGATCCTTGCTCCACCACGCCAAATACCCACGGACCTTCCTATACTCTCCCTCTCTTATACTTTCGCTTGGCACCAAACTTCGACTCGTCTATTTCCACGGTCTTCCCTAAGCCCCCAAGCTTAATTCCGGCATTCAGGACTTTGTTGGAACAGATTGTTCTTAGCTCACCCAGCGCACGGACCACAGTAGGCTTTGAAAGGCTCGTAAGTCGCGTGATTTTGCTTCCCGAAATCTGCATAGCCCAGAGGAACATCAGATGCAGCCAGGAAATTAACGTGATATTAGATCCCTCGAAGAAGGATCCCGACCTTATTGAAAGCCACGTTCGACATCGCTTATTCGTACAGCGCCACATGTATCCGTCTTTAACCCGTGTTGTCTCTGTAAGTTCCATCTTAGAACCACATCGGGAACACTGCTGACAGCTCGCTAAAATCTTTTGACTCACGCAGAAATTAAAAAGATTCTGAAAATTTCCCAGTGTAACTAAAAGATCACGGAACTCCATGTCGTATAAAGTCGTGATCAAAATGCTAGAGAATAATGAACTTAGGATCAAGAGATTTCATTAGGATCGAACTTTTGTTAATTAAACCAATCACCGTTGCTTAAAAACAGCGAATCACAACGCTTCTTATTAAACCAATCAAAGTTAGGATTGAATTAAACCAATCACAACGCTTCTTATTGAACGAATGAAATGAAAGGAACATGTTATTTAATGTGACAACTCAATGTAGTTGATACCATTAGCATCTATTTGCAACTGTCAATACTCGATCATGTCTCAACGTCTAACTAAGTGTACTGTCTGCGGACAATCTGGTCATACAAGAATCCACTGTTTAGTGATGTGCGGTTCTTGTAGTGGCGACAGTCGTAAATGTGATTGCGAGCAGCCACCAGCTAAAAAACAGAAAACTAAAAAGGGGAGGAGGGCAACAGAAAAGGAGCAGTCGCAGGTAGCCGCAGGGTCTCCAGAAGCTGAGCCTAACTACAAATCAATTTGTCGGCAGTTGCAGCAGAAAAATCAGCAACTTGGCAAGGCTTACCAAGATCTGAAGGCCCAGTTTGATGAGCTTGAAGAACAGCTAGCGCAGGCCCAACAGGACGCCGATGAGATGGCAGACTTGGTCTGGCAAAATGAACTGGAAATGGCCACCTGCAAAGATCAACCGAAATCCAAAGATGACCGCATTAAGACCCTGGAGCAGCAGCTGCGAACCTTGCAGAACTCAGATCCACCAGCTGCAACAAACCATGAAAGTGCTGCGAAGGTCGACCGCAATGACCTTACTGAAATCCATCACCGATACGCAGCAGTGCTCTCCATTATGACCGAGAAAAAGTGTAGCCTGAACAACGCGTACAGACTCGCAGGCACAGCACGCAGCACGGTTAGAGACTTTCTGGGTATAGCGGAGCTGCGAATTGTAAATGAAGTAACATACGAGAGCACCCTCGAGAGGCTGGGAGACCTGAAACTTTCAGTTAAAAGGATCGAGCAGGAGTGCCGAAGGCAGCTGGGCGATCTGTTGCCGTTTGTGATGCGACTTCGCATCGCGAAGAGGCTGTTGCCGATGGCGTTGGACGATGCCTTCTATTCCTAGCGGGTTTTGTCAACTTAAAAAAAAACGGCTCCTTTAGGAGCCACCAAGTTTGCAAAAGTCTATGACCAATTCAATTGCATTATGTTGTTCCCTTGTGCTCAAATATATTCTTGCCGCTTAATGATACTTCAAAGTCCCGCAAGTCCAAATTCGCACCCTCTTAGAAGCCCTGTAATAATATATATAAATAGCTGATGATGACGAAGTCTCGGGCAACGAGTGAAAACTGGGTTCTAATAACACTTGTCGTAATGGGAACTGGGTTCTAATATCACGAAATACAATATGGTAGTGAAAGTTTTCCGTCGAAGACAGTTCCGTTCAGTTTGAAAAAGGTACGTTTAGGTTTTCAACAGTTCAATAAGGCCCAAATGAGTCACCGACACGCCACCGACGCACCACCAACGCACCACCGACGCACCACCGACGCACCACCGACGCATCTTGTATGTTATAAGTTTAAACAGCGGCCAACGCGTCGACCGACAGTCGGCCGACAGTCGGCCGACGCGTTGGCCGACGCGTTGGTGGGATCGGATTCTTAAATTTTACCAAAATGTGCGGATGCCAAGATATACAGACTTTCTACGATCTGGGTTGATCTGGGCTAAAGCCTTCTTGGTGGCCTCTCCAATTCTCATGTCAGCATCGGGCAGCTGACTGTTTTCACTGCAGTCAATACTGACTAGATCACTTCCAAAGTTCTTCTCATACGCATCTTTCTTTAGGAATCTATTATAACATCAGAATCAACATACTACTTGCCTTATGATAAATCTCACTATAAAACACATTCAAGTATAATTCCATTTTCAATTTTATTACAAATTTTGGCTTCACCAGCTAAAAAATAAGAAAAATAGGAGAAAATAGGAACTGGACACCCTGCAGTGAATAACAGAGATTACGAAAAATGGAAATATTTAATATTTAGGAACAATGCAGAGCTCTCAAGTCTTAAAGTTTCCAAAGAGAGAGATGTTTGCTGGATATTTGCGCTAATGGCTGAAGTGGGCTGTGTTTCCCTATTTTCTGTTGGATGGATGAGTGATATCATTAAAACTATTGAAAGAAGTTGCAAAGTTGGAAATTTGTTGCTTTTTAGTGGCGCCAAAACGGTTTAAAGTCGGCCAAAATCCCACACAGTTATTGTAAATTTAGCGGTGTTTGCCACCCAGTCAAGATGGCAGTCAGAAATCGTGGAAGGGTCTCTATTCATTATGAACCACCTACCATACCTTTCAGGCACCACAAGTTTTTTTACCAACAGTTTGCCTGACTTTTATAACTACGCAATTGTTTCATCTAGTTTCATCCACGTATTAAATATACATCGCATATTAAGTTACATTTAGTGACATCTTCTCGCTGGAAACACTTGCTATGCAGGGTAGTTCCAGGGCTCACTAAGCTCACTACGGACAGGGTTCGAAATTAACAGTTGTCCCAGACAACCAAAATTACGATGGGGCAACCAAATTGTGCTAAGTGGTTGCCCCTCAGGCAACCCAATCTGTTGTGGCACTAGTTTGTTAATGAAGACTTGATAGATTTGAATAAATATAACAGCTTGTTGTCTTTGGAGAGTAAGCAATACCTAAACTAAGTTAGTGGAAAGAAAAAAAAACGCGGAAGAAATACTAAAGTATCACGTATACTACCGTTGGAACTGAAGTTCGTTTTTCGCATGACATTCTTATTTGAATGAGCCTGTTGTGCTTTAATCAGTGGTTGGTACCAGTAAACATAGTCCATGATGCATTAGTGAAATCCACTCTGTGATGCCGCCATGTTTGTTTCGACGATGGCAATTTACCATTCATCTTATTATTATCATCTTAGTTAACATGAGCCTCTTCCGCTACTTCGGCCGTGAGAAACTGAAGGCCGTTGGCGATAACAACAATTTGGAAGCAACAAGAAAGATGATGATCAAAGCAATGCTATGGGTGTCAAAAAATCTACAGCAGAATTAGGAGAGGCGCGAGAAAGTTCAAGAAAAAGGTGTCGTAAATTTCAAAAGTCGTGGAGGACTAGAAGACCCTGGCTGAAATTTGACGAGAAAGAAAACGCTATGTTTTGCAGCTATTGCAGACAGTTTTCGAAAGATAAATCTGCCTTTGGGAGCCAAAAAGGTAACAACAGTTTTCGTCTTGATGGGATCAAAAAATATGAAATAAGTGAGGCGCATAAGACAGCCAAATTAGCTCATGATGCTAGCAATGCTCAACCTGGAACGGCACCACTGGAAGCGTGTCTGATCAACATTGAAACGGAAGCTCTTGATCACCTAGTGAAACTTTTTCATACCGTGTACTATCTGACTCGAGCAGAACGACCTTTTAGGGATTTTGTTGGACTATGCAGCCTCCAGGAAAGAAATGGTGTTAACACTGGTAAGAGTTACATGAATGATAAACAGGCAGCAACATTTACGCATTATATTGCTAAAGCTGTAAAGAAAGATTTTGCTAACAAGCTTCGGCAGGCCAAAATAATCTTTGTTCTGATTGGGATTAGAAATGGTGTAGTTACAAAGATTAAAGCTGATGTACCACACTTAATTTCTGTACATTGCCTTGCACGTCGATTAGAACTTGGTATAAAGGACAGTATCAAGCACGTTGCCTACCTGGCTAAGGTGGAAGACTTCCTTTTATCTATTTACAAGTTTTATAGTAATTCACCCCTCAACTGGCACAACTTGAAGGATTGCATTGAATATCAAAGTTCTGAAACCAGCCAATGTTAAGGGAACACGGTGGATACCGCATCACGCGCAAGCAGCAAAAGCAATCAAGCAGGATTGGCCTTGTCTTCTGGCCCACCTAGACTCTGTGTCCATTAATGGCCAATCAGCGGATGCCAAAGCAAAAGCTACAGGCTTTGTGAGGCTCCTCAGGTCATTTGAATTTGTTTACTTTCTTCATTTCTTTCTGGACCTTTGCCAGATTCTGGCTAGAATGTCTCTCAAGTTCAGGCTAATGACACTTCAGTGGAGAATGTGACCACATGTGTTGCAACAACTTTGTCTGGTGTTCGTGGCCTAGGTACAACACCAGGAAGTCATGAAGCTGTATTTTTGAGGGAAGTTGGAGATGGAACTGTTTATAAGGGACAGGAACTTGTAGGTGACAGAGATAGTGCAATACTGAATGTCAGCCGTAACAAGCAGGCCGTACTCAACGCAATTGCTGCTCATCTTCAGCATAGGTTTTCTTCATTTGAAAATGAGGACATATTTAAGAATACGTCCATTTTTAATTTTAAGAACTGGCCCTTAGGTTTAGAGGAGCTACAGGTCTATGGCAATGAACAGCTTTCATCAGTAGTAGATAATTTTGAAGAACTGTTGATAAGGAATGATTGTGACATTGATTCTGTTCCTTTGGAGTGGGTTGAATTGAAGATATATGTTTCCAGTTTGGTGGCAGCTGAACCAGCAGTTTCTTACTTAGACTTATGGCAAAGAGCTATCAGACAAAATGAGGATAGATTCAAGAATATCATCCTGGTGCTTATGATCGTGCTGCTGATTCCAATCCACACTAGTGAAGTTGAGAGAGGCTTTTCTCTTATGAACAAGATTGGCGGGCAAGGCTAACAACCCCCCACTTAAATGAACTGATGCCCGTTTCTCTTTTGGGTCCTGCATGCAATGAATTTGAACCAATGGAAGCTACAAGGCTGTGGTGGCAAGGTGGGAGAAGTGCTAGAAGACCCCAAATTCAGCCCCATGGACCCAGAAGAAGACAGGCAAGATGTGAACATGATCTGGATGCTGGAGACAGCTCTGATTCTGAAGAAGAAGAGTAAATTGCAAGACTCTAACGACATTTGAATTAAGTTTCCCAGGAAGCTTTTGTGAAAAAGTGTTCATTTGTCAGGTTCCAACTTCCAATTTTTTTCCTGTTATTATACTGTAATGTTTGTTGATTTTTATAATACTAATACTAATGGACAAAAACAACGAGACAGGCTGGTCAAAACATTTTATTAAGATACTCTTGAATACATTCCACTGTATTTGTATTTCACTTTCTTGTTCAAATTAATAAAAGCTACCTGTATTAGTTTCTTGGCTTTTACTGGGGCAAGAACTTGGACAACCAAAATATTCTATGGGCAACCAAACCAAGTCTTGTGGTTGCCCCAGGGGCAACTGGACATAAAAGTAAATTTCGAACGCTGTCAGACTGGAAACCATCTTTGCAAATGGTCAGTGAAAAATGTAGACTGCAGACAAGGGGAAGTGTTCATCTCTGAAGAGATATTGTAACTCCATACTTCCCCTCTAAGCAATATCCACACAGTTACTTCTTCCAATGTCCAGAATTAAGTTTTCAACTAAGTTACGGCAAATTTAATCAAAACAGACTTATTATCACCTACTTCCAGCTCATATTTTTGCCTTCAGTTTAACTTCTATTACATATTACAAGTGCACTCGTAAGCCACACATGTACGCATTGCGGCCCTATTTTTTCCATTGTGTTTGGTCTTCTTTTGCATATTCATAGCATGTTAAACAATAGCTATTGCTTTAGTGTTTCAACTATAATTGCCAAACTATCCACATCCGGTGCTTTCAGTAAGGGTTTGAGTGCCTCTCAACTAGGTTTCAACAACTTGTATTAACGAGGTAAACATCAAAGGAAAAATAAAAACAAGTGGAGAATCCTAATATTAATGGCAGTTAATCATAGACCTTTTTGCAGTTATGGCGGCTATTTTGATTTCTATTGTTTCCAAATACATTATGGGAAACTCAGGGGGCAAATTAATATGTATTCGCCTCCTGGGCATCCAACAAAGGCTAATTGAAACAATAGAAATCAAAATGGCCGCTGTATCTGCAAAAAGGTCTACAGGGGCAGTTGGTCACATTTAGGGATAGACTCCATCAGTGCTAGGGACAATTTATCAGTACTGCGGACAAGTGACCAAATGCCAGGGACAGTTGATCAGTGTTCAAGCGATTTGATCACAGCTAAGGACAGTTAATCAAAGCCTGGAAAGGTTGACCAATGCTACGGACGATTGATCAATGCAAGGGATACTTGATCATACCTAGGGATAATTTATCAGTGATAGGGACAGTTGATCAGTGCTCGGTACAGTTGATCACAGCTAGGGACAGTTAATCAGTGCTAGGGACAATTGATCAGTGCTAGGGACAGTTGATTATAGCTAGGGACGGCTGATCTTTGCTCGGGACAGTTGATCAGTGCTAGGGACAGTTGATCAGTGCTAAGAACAGCTGATCAATGCCACCGACATTTGATAAGTGCTATGGACAGTTGATCAGTGCTAGGGGCAGTTGAACGGTACTTACGACAGGTGATAAGTGCTAGGAACAGGTGATCAGTGATAAGGACAAGTGATCAGTGGTAAGGACAAGTGATCAGTGGTAAGGACAAGTGATTAGTGCTAGGGACAGTTGATCATCGCAGAATGGTATACTGGCACGAAGTATATACCACTTTGGAGTATATAACAGACTTCGCAATTGCTTTGATTGAATTCTGTAAAGGAAAAATGGCAGTGGAAAGATCTTCTCATTGTTGGTCGAGTTTAGAACGAAGGCAGTCACATGTTATGTCAAATGGCTACCATCACCATCGACTACTACAAGGCGTTTGGTCTTACAAAATCTCCCCTCTTTGGGGCTGCCTGCATTAATCAGGTCTCCTCCTACTCGAGCATTTCCCTTCTCATTGAGAACGACTAGTAATACTAGGTCACTGTATATGCATGAGGGGAAGGGCAAGCTTATTTTTTGACTGTTTTTAACTGACAGTCTGTGCATCATGGTTTACTGGAAAATTTGTCCAGATGGATGAATTGTGTTTTGAGTATTCTAATTTATCTGTTCTCATGACTGCACTTATGTCCAGATTTGACCCTAATTAGATGCACGCCCAATTTTGACATCCAACACAAAGTGTCCCTTTAAGTCTAAGCATTTGCTACCTATTTTCAACATTAAGGTAAGGGTAAAGGTTAGCGTTATTTTTAGCTTTGGGTAAATGCAGCAGTTAATCTTCACTTAAAGAGCAGCATTTGGGGGACACTATGTGACATAAATTGTCTGTATTCTGAGACACAAGTGATGTTGAAGTTGGCTAGAAGAGCAAGGGGACACTTCGTGACGCTTATTGAAATCCGCGTGCATCTAATTAGGGTCAAACCTGGACATATCTCCAATATTGATGTTCCACATTACAAAATATTTTTGAGAATGGCACATGTAGGGCAATTCTCTGTAGTTATCATATGCGTAATGTGTCTAGTCCATGAAATAGAAACAAAACAACAACAAGAAACGAAGCAAAGTACTATTTGTCCTCTATTAGTTGGGGTACATTGTATATTTGTCTGCAACATTACTTCACCAAGACTTAACTAGTGTAGTAAATATGCCCTTAGTCAAGAACTAGTCAAGCTTAAGTTTAAAATTGCTCTTTTTTGGTGCTTGGTACAAATTGCAACTTAAGTGGTACCTTATAGACGTCACATTGAATATTTTTGTTGCATGATATTTAACAACTAGACCCGTAGCCCGCAAGAGCTTCTCGTGTTGAAAACAAAGAGAAATTTTGTATCCCCGAGCAGCCATGTAATATCCTCCTATATATTATGTAGTAATATTTGTAGCCACAATGTTTAAGCTGTGATCTGACCCGACCTGAAAAAAAGAAACTTTTGATTTGTTAGATGCCACTTCTCTATACTTTGCCTTCAACAAAAAGAGGAGGAAACAGATGAAAAATGGTACATATGAGCAGAAAAGAAGGCAAAGAATCAAAAGGGCGAGATTTCACTTGCCTTCCGCTTCAAAAAAGTACAGTAAAATAATGGTTAATGAGAACCATTTCATATCATGTCTTCATTATTTTTGGAGGGCAAGAGGTCAATAAATAATGATCTGGTGCATATGCAATGTAGTAAAAGTAGTTTTATGCAGACCAGCAGCTTGCTTGAGAAGTATTTTATGTAATATTCCATAGAATCAGAAAAGTAGAGATAGAAAAAAATTCGGTTTCAATGCACAGTATGATCCTTCAGTTTTTCAGTTTTGAGAATGCTTGCTGTACCCCGGTATGTTACTCTAAGCAACACATGTAGTCATGATGGCTTTCACCACTAAGAACAATTCTCTCGTACATGTTAGGTGGCTTTGTGTTACCTCTGTCTTTATACAGAACAAAGTTAATTGACAAAATTCCTTTGTTCCACAGTAACTGGAGAGGTTTAAAGCTCTGCATTCCTGCTTGATTTCATCCGATAAATCAGATGAAGAGCAAGACACACTGGTGACGAGGCCTCTTGTCTGGAGAGCAGAGGAGGTATCCACTTTCTTTCATGGGTTGAACTTGCGCCACAAAGAAAGACTGTCGAACCAGCATTGGGTTTGATTGGAAATTCGAAGATCCAGGATTTCCCAATTGAACCCACCCTTAGTCATCACTGTGACAGTAATCAAACTAGGCTGCACCTATTAGTCCACAGCAAGTTGAATTAATGGCGGTGGGTTGTGCTTACTACCTGGGACTATATAATACAATGTAATTATACAATCGCACGTAGAGACTAATACATGTAAGTTTAGGGATTGTGGTACCATCTCTCCAATGCAGAACTGTATGGAAATATCCCTCGTGTCACTGCAACAATTCGCCAACAAAGACTACGCTTTGCAGGACATTGCTGGCGTAGCAAAAATGAACTGTCCTCAGAAGTGTTACTCTGGGAACCGTCTCATGGTAAACGCAGCCGTGGAAGACCAAGAAAAACATACGTTGACCAACTGATTGCTGATACAGCGTGCACCTATGAAGATCTCACAAACTTAATGGACGCAGAGATAGATGGAAAGAACTTATCAATGAGAGCCGAACTAGCTCGACCTGATTGATTGATTGATTGTAGAATTAGGTTGGGGTTACACTGTTCTATGCAGTTCACACATTCAAAACATTTGGCTGTGACATCCTTGTTTACCTTTTTTAAACTTTCATGATAAAAGTACTAAAATGTATATGCAGGGTATAGTATTTGCACCTGTGATAGGAAAACATCTCCATATAATTTGTTACTTAATAATTATGTTAATTATTTTCATACAGTATAAGTAAACGTTTTAGTAATTTTGGCATAGAAATAGGCAAGTACCTGTTTGAGTCATTGATAATAAAACAGTGTGGAAGTTATACATGTATCTCATATTTTATTACTGGGGACATAATCAGGGAGGGAGTCAAGTCCTTCTGCCAAGAACATTGAATCATTTGAATTTCAATGTGAAAGAAGCGTCAGAGCTATGAACTCGGAGTGAATGAAAAACGTAAATACAACCAAATTTGTAAGCTACGCCACCAAATGATCTCAAAGTGCATGTAACATACCAGTGGAAAGGAGAAGCCGCAAATGCAGAAAAGGCAGGAAAGTAGGCGAATTCATGTGACAACATCGCGTTTCCCTTCAAGGCAAACACCGTGTTTTTAAGCGTTAACCAACTGGTGAACGCTGAAGAACAAGCAGTTTTCTGGCGTTCTCCGTGCATTCACTGTTGGAGAAAATGCAAGAAAACTCCAGTGAACGTGTTGTTTTGTAACTGGAAAACACCTGTAAACAATGGAAAACAACCTGTTTAGCATGCGTTTAGCGTGTATTAACCACACAGTGAACACCAGGACAGTGAGAGAAAACTCCAGTAAACACCAGTTAACGCGCTGTTTGGTGACTGGAAAATCCCAGTAAAACAACAGAAAACAATCTGTTTTCACAGCCTTAATCAGGCGGTGAACACCTGGAAAACGGCTTGTGTTCCTGTTGCTCACCATGATGGAAAACTGTCAAATAATGGAACAAAAACTCTAGTTCACCGGCTGGAAAAGAAACAGAAAACCTTGGATTTTATGATCCGAAAACGCAAACAAATGTTCGAAAAATGCCGCATTTTCCAATGTTAACTGATCGTTTTCCAAGCGGGTGAATGCTACTTTTTCTGCCGTGTTTTTCATAAATAGAGTTTGAAGTTGGTCGGTGTTTGCGTGTCTGATCAGGTTGTATGATAGGGCTGCCTTTAAAGTCTCGCTGATACCTTCATTCAATCTCATTGTTAATGAAAGTCACCTTTGTGTATTCAAAAGACATGAAGTAACAGGCCATCATTTTTTTTTTAGTACGGGCTTCAATTGATCTTCACACTTGGGTCAAATTGAACTCTCAATATATGGCGCCAGGAGCATCCAACCGGGTGAACGAAAAATTCCTGAAAACTCCAATAATTTAAAAGACCCAATTAAGTGGATTGTGGTTTTAGTATAGCCACATGAAAGTCTTGCAACACACAAGAAATGAGCAAAATCCATTTTTCACACCAGACCAACCAGACGGCTTTTACAGAGACAGCTAGAAGAGCTAGTTCCACAGATCACAGTGAAGTTAAAAAAAAAGAAACAAAAGGTTAACAATTACACCACATGTACCTTTCCAACCCACGATGAATATGTCATCAGTTATGAAGGCACTGTATCTCCGAATGAAATGAAAAATTTTGAGAGGCCTCAATATGTCCTTGAAAACAATAACAAAGACACAATTCTCAAAGGTCAAATGCTGACTGATCGGCACATTATGATGGCACAGTCCCTTTTAAAGATACAGTTTCCTGAAATTGATGACTTGCTATCTCCAACACTAGGTCCAGCTGGACAGTTTCCACCAATAGCTACTGAGTTTGTGCATACTGTCAATACAAGGAAGTCGCACTGGGTGTGTTTAAGCACAACTGGCTGTGTTGACCCAGAAACAATAAAGTACTACAGCAGCCTGAATAGCACAAACCTTACGAAGGACACAAAAAACAAATTGAAGCCTTATAACATGTGAATGTCTACAACAAAAATAAAAGTAAATGTTAAGCCTATGCATCCACAGAGTGGTGTGGACTGTGGTGTGTCCATGCCATACACATTGCATTGGTGTTGTGGTCTGGTCTTTCTGGTCTGGATAGGGTAGGGTGGAGCACCTCGCATAGGACCTCGAGTCCTGTTCGTGCTCCTTCCCTCTGGGCAGGTTTGCCCAGTAGAAAGAGACAAACCAGATGTCTCGTAAAACAAAACAAAACTTGCTCTGTGCTAAGGAAATGATCCAAGTGCGTCTGGTCATCTGAAACTTAAGTAAAAAAACCAAAACGACAAAGCATAATGTTTGAAGAACCCTTATGGTAAAAAATCTGTACAAGGTTGGACATTGGGCTACTTACTGGGCTTCTTTTAGCTGTTTGATTCCATGTGTACTTTCAAAGTCTTTGTAAAAACTAGGAATTATAAATTATGTTACAGGTCAAAAAATTAAATTCAGGTTGCAATGGTTCTCAATTTTCTTTGTCTCCTAGCCCAAATTATTCATAAAAAAGAACGCCTTAATATTAGTAAACTTGCAGCTGGAAAATGGTACATTTTGAAGTAAAAATGGCATTGTCTTTGCCACTTGGAATCACAAAGCTAGTGAAGGATGCATTCCAGTGTACGATCTGTCATGAGAAGTATTGCAGTAGCCCCTTAGAATGTGAAGAGTGTGTGAATATTTGGTATGACGGTGTCCAAGGTCTGAGCGAGAAGTGTCCTCATTGTAATGAGCTCTGGGGATATGCATTCACGCATTCACCTTCCAGTTGAAAGGACTTGATGATTTCATGACGGAAATGAGAAAGGCTCTGAGATCTGAAGAAGATAATCAACTTTCTGAATGAAATACAAATTAAGTACAATTCAGCATCTTTTCAAGGTTGGGTTTCTCTTTGTTGACAAAGAATTAAACAGTTGAACACATAGAGATGGTCATGGCTTTCTAACTAATAATCACAATTTGCTGGTTTAATTGTTATAGGTTGCGATTTGTTAGGGCTGTCATTAATTAGGTAAACACAGAAATGTTGATATTTCTTACAACATGTTCCGCTCATACAGTATTTCTGCTCTTGTGCAGTTGGGCGTCAGCAGGCATATGTTTATGCTTTCCAGTTAGTAATTGTTACATACCATGGACAATTCCTAGTTATGAAATTACTACTTCATAGGCGTTTAGCGACAAACGATTTTCTAAATAAAATAGGCATTAGAGAAAACGATATTTGTACCTTTTGTAGCAAGGAAAAGGAGTCTCTTTTTCATTTATTTTGGTCGTGTAGCGAAACGTCTTGCTTTTGGTGGGGCTTTACAAAATGGTTGGCCGAAAATCAAATAAAACTAAAATCCAACATTTTCACTCCCGATATAATAATTGGCCTGAGATCTGACACCCTATCTAACATAAAGCAATACTTTTACTTCCTTGTTGCCAGATATTACATGTGGTCCTGCAAAACAAAGGAAGTACTCCCAAAAATAGAAAGATTTCCTTGTTTTCTATCTTCTTTAGTATCTTTTAAATCTTAAAACTCAACAAAATAAATAAATTAAATTAAATTAAAACATGTTTAATATAAACGATTTAAAAGGAAGCCATGCATGCACGGAATAGATTAATAATTTAGCTGAGAAATCGTAGTAATAACTGTTTTCTTTTTTGTTTATAGCTTACTGAATACATGTATATTATGTAATGTATTGTATTATTGTATTCCGGTGTAAGTAAATGTTGTTATTTAAGAAATAATTAAAAAGAAAAAAAGGTTTTAAAAGTAATCATATTGTTTTGTAGAGTAAGTATTGCAATTTTATTATTTTAAGTAGCACCTGTAATTGTAAGTGCATTGTATTGTAAGTAGTGTGTAAGCAATTCAATTGTTAAATAGTTTTGATGGTAATATAACGGATTTAGTTGTTGTAAATTGTGCGAGTAGATGTACCAGTGTCGTAAGTAGT
>NC_090888.1:41664792-41672292 GCF_036669925.1 Montipora capricornis | reverse complement strand
ACTGCGTAGCCACCAGTGTGGACCACAGATATCATATGTCAAACTGGATTGAAACCAGTGAAAAAGGCAGAAAGAAAACATCTTCCAAACCGTTTTCCACCTGACCAGCGTTAACTGTGTAAGAACTTTTGTTTATATATAGTATGGCCGTGTAGCCACGTTGAGCCACAGAAAGCGTGTAAAAAATGAAGCCTCGCTTATGTTCAGGTGAGTTAACCTGGGCTGAGCCTGCAATCCAATCGAAAATTAGTACCTGCTCAGCACTCACCTTCAAAAAAACAGCTGAGTTCGGTGAGCTTTAAGCTTGAGCCCCCGATATGGTCATGTGATACTGGTCAGTGGATAACTTGTTTTGACAGGTGTCAATTAATCAAAAGATGGATGTCCAATATCAAAGATGTATGCTGCAGACTAGCATGATACTGGTCACATTGGCATACTTGGAGAGGTGGACGTACGGACGGACGTTCATGACGTCATGGCTATAAAACCAAATTTTCTCACACTGATGGGTTACCACATTTCTTAACTATGGTGCTCGGCATGCCCGGAGCTCCGCTATGAATGCTGTTACACACAACAAACAAAACACAAATGAAGGTGTCAATTAATCAAAAGATGGATGTCCAATATCAAAGATGTATGCTGCAGACTAGCATAATACTGGTCACATTGGCATACTTGGAGAGGTGGACGTACGGAAGGACGTTCATGACGTCATGGCCATAAAACCAAATTTTCTCACACCGATGGGTTACCACATTTCTTAACTATGGTGCTTGGCATGCCCGGAGCTCCGCTATGAATGCTGTTACACACAAAAAACAAAACACAAATGAAACAAAAAATGAAAGGAGAACAACAAAAACATCAATAAAATAGTCCATTGCATTAAGTTGATGATTTTCAAAATGCCTTATTCTGGTAAAGTGATCAGCTTAGGTTGCTTTAAGAAAAAATAGATTTTGACAGCATTTCTAGATTGCCATTTTGTTACGATGTACATTTTTTGCGCCCTAGTTTGTTTTTCATATGTTTCAGCTAAAAGCTCATCACCCTTTTAAAAGCGACATCAGTAATAGCACATGACAAAAAAAATGGCTATTCTAGCATTACTGTAAACCAGGTACTGCGGGCTGGGAAACCCGATACTGATAATTGTGATTTTTGAGGAAAGGATTTTTTTAAAAAAACATTACATGAGACTACTATAACCCAGGATATTAAGACGTTGCTACTTTCCAGAGAATTCGAAATATTTTTGTGAACCGCATTCCCCCTCACACCACTCCAAAAAAACAAAAACAAAACAAACGTAAAAATTGAATCGGCTCATGTAGTTATAGTAGTATGATATGAAAACTGCTTTAACTTGACATCTGTCATCCATTGGCATCAGACAATTGGAATGCATAATCCCAAGTTCTTAAGGTGGCAAAAAGCTCTGAAAGGCCTCTTGGTTCACCTATTATGGGATATATCAAAGGATCGACTTAGACATTTTCACGTCATCATTCTTGACAAATTCCAGATACTCTTCTTAATTTAAGACCATTGGCCACCTCCCTCAACCACCAGATCAAGAGGGACTCTGATCACATTGTTGCGAAGGCGTAACCAAATCTAAGATAAAGTTAAAATATATCTGAGAGATCTAAACTGAGAACAACACCCAAAGTAAAGTACGCTGAAAAAGACCGAAGGATGTGCATCAAGAGCAAGGAGAGAAAAGAAGGGAAAAACCATCAACACCACTAAAGCAGTCTCCAATTTTGTATTCCAGCCAGCAACTCAAGTACTAGGCCAGAAAAATTGGTTCACATTAACATTAAGAGAGTTTTACACATGGCATCAAAAATTGAAAACATTGGCCAATTTTTTCAAGTTTCAATTGTTTTCCATCCTCACCAACCTGGCCCGAGTTGCTGGAAGCCTGGTTAGCACTAACCAGTGTTAGCTACCATGGAAACGTACAGGTTTTGATACTTGTTAACAAATGGTTAATGCTAATCATTGCTTTGAGCAAGCATGCCCTGAGCTATAAATAGCAACAATTGAATTTAGCATACTAACAAAGTTATTGCAAAAGAAGGTTCAGTGTTATTTATTTCCACTGATTTTACACGCATATAGTGTTACACCGATCCTTAGGTGTTGAATATACTATGTCATTAACGTTGACACATGCTGACATAACTTAAGTTGCAGTTTTCTTTGCGCGAGTTGTTCAAAGGATGAGATATGTGATCGGTAGTGGTCTTTTTATTGTTAGAATAGGCCATTCCGAGTTCACGTCTGCCTCCTCTTCAAAGCGAGTCTAAGTGCGAAGTTTTTGTGATGCTAATTAGTTCTACTTTACATACGAATGAAAACTAATTTTCAGAAGAAAAACTTCGCACTTAGACTCGCTTTGAAGAGGAGGCAGACATGAACTCGGAAATGGCCTATCGTAGTTTTATTTGCGCAAGTTGTTGAAAGAAAGAGATATGCAATTGGTAGTGGGAGTAATACTTGCGTGACCCCTATTCTAGCTTCACTTCTAGTTTACTCTGCAAGTGCTCCAGTTGGGTCCTCGCCAAATTCAAAGCATTCTTGCTGCATTGTGTCATTACAGATACCCACTATTGTTAAGAACATGAACCGGAGACAGAATCTATGAATCAACTATTCTGTATTTATTTATAGCTACATTTTTTTACCTTTTTGCTCCAGGTACCAAGAATTTATTCCATCCAGTCCAAAAAGAGAAAAACTTGCAAATCATGCTCTCACCAAACAAGGCAATGGTGGGTTGCTCACTCAATGAGAATACTTTCAATAGCCTCAGTTCTGTTGACTATAGATCCAGGGAGGGAACTATGCGCATAGGAAAAGTGGATTCTAGCACAGAGAGTAATGTGTTTGTCCTCTCAGAAGAGGTAAGGACTTTAATGTTATATCGACTTAGTCTCGTGGTGGAATCATTTCTTCAAGTTGAGTGACTTTTAACTCTTTATTCCAATCATCGCAGGTGCACATAGACTTGAATGGCGATTTGATTCTGCTGGAAAGCCCAAAATTTGTCTACCTTCCAGGCAAAGATGACTTTAAGATTCAGATAAGAACACCTCCAAAAGCAGCAGCCGTTAAAGAACATTGTACGGGTAATTATTCTTATTATTGTTAAGTCAGCGGAGAGTATGTAAAGACAAAAAAGACTGCAGCCCTTAACATGACATGCTCGTATTTACAAAAGAACGAAATCTCACAGTTGAATGGGTATATTGATAGACTAAAACACTAACAACTAAACCTTCCTAGAATAAAACAGAACCTGATGCTTTGATAACTAATTTATTTGGGAAAATTGTTCTTATTAATGGCTTGATGACAAACTAGACGCTCCATGGAGCATATACTAGGTTGACTGTGGTACCTGTCATGCAAAAACAATTGGGTTCAGTGTAGAGCGTTCCAGTTAATGTTTTCAAGTGGGGGGTCATTAAGACCATTTGAGGGGTCACCCAGACGTTGTGCCAGCAGATTCTGCCAAAGCTTGGCCTTCAAACAATGCCCTCAATGATGGAAGCACTCAAGCAAATTATTCACTAGCAAAGACTTCCAACTTTCGTCGCTCCTTGGTACTTAATACGACTTTTTCATCGATTTTTGTACAAGATTTAACTTAAGGAGCAAGCTCCTTGACTATCTCAAGGGTTTTAGCTGGCCAGCAGATTTCGCTATTATGCAAATACAGATGCCTCATTTAAGCAATATACCGGTAAGCCAGTGAGTTAGGTCTCATTATTCATAGTGTTATGTATTTAGTAAATTCCCTGAGGCTGCAAACAGTTACAAAATTGGTTTTCAGGAAGTTACTTTGTGCTTGTCAATTACAACATTTCTAGTACAAGTAAAAGCTCCGCAAATTATTCACAATTTTTGTTTGCAAAATGAGGACATACAGTTATAAATTTCCACCTTAGAATGCTGGAAAATGCATTTGCGAGAGTCTAATTTTGAAAAATTTTCCGGGGGCATGTTGAAACCCCCTATAGACTTGGGCCTTCGCCCCCTCGGTATATGGGGCTGCCCGCTTACTCTACCACAAGAACCCTGCTACTTCAAATCTAAATGAAACCCCTGTGTTGATGTTGTTGTGATTCGGGACTTCGTTCCCTGTTTGTGATTTTGTGATATTGTGTGACAAGTGAAGGGATTTCAACATGGGAACTTTCACAGGCCAAAAACTTACTCAATTTGTAAGACGTTGAATTTAATGGTATGACGAAAATGTTCAGTCACTTAGAGCTAGTTTCATCAAGAATATTACTATATTAGCTACTGAAAAAGCTAGTGAGTATTACAAAATACTACTATTAAATTTTGAAACGGACATATATAAAGATAGCAGAGAAACAATAACTGTGATGGTTGTTTTTTTATAATAATAATAATAATAATAATAATAATAATAATAATAATAATGTTCACTATATTTAAGTCTCAACGTTATTTAGGAGAGGTTATTTATCAGAGCACAAGTGCTCTACTAATTGGGGAGAGTACAAACCAAATGAAATGTTGGATTTTTGAGGACAGGGGAAAACCAGGGTACACAGGGAGAAACCTCTTGCAGCAGTGTAGAGAACCAACAAACTCAATCCACATAAGGCATGGAACCTGAGAATTGAACCTGGGCAGCATTCATGGAAGGCACCACTGCAGCAGCCCTGCTCTCCTTACGGGCTTTCATACTACATGTACAAAAGAGTTCAAAAATGTAAACCTGTATAAAGTGAAGCAGTTGAAACATCACTGAAACATGCATACGATAATTCCAGGTAAATTCAGAGAACCACATTCTTCTAATAAGGGCTACAAAAGAGAGGTTCCTAACCCCGACTGGGATCCTACCCTGAGTGGAACTTCCGATAAAGGTGTTTCAGACTACTGAAACATGTTGACATTGTACCTTCATCTTTGTTTTGAAGATCGTTTGATTACTGATGACTGCAAAAAATGCATCAAAGGTATTCCGTATGCACTATGCCTGTTTGCGAGGTAAAATACCCTGACAACAGCAATGAGGGAAAATTGGGCCTTGTCGAACAAAGCCGTCTTTTAATATTAACCTAATGAAGCTAAAATTACAATCAAAGTTAACTCTGCCTCGCAAAGGCGAGGGCAGGAAATCGCCAATACTCATGACACTTGATAGGATAATGGTCACATTTAAAGTAAATGTGTAAACTGCAACAGCATTGGCTATTTTTGCATTAAAAACAATGCCAAAGCCGAGCAATAATACAAAATGCCAATATTTGTTTTACCCAAGGAGGTGATTGGGGTGGTGTTGGGCAAAATTTTGCAACAACCAAGGTACAACTCAAACACAATCTGTTTCCAAAACCGTTTGCACGCCATATACGCAACATGCATGTGTGATCAATTCAAATCTTGGATGGGGGGCAGCATAATTCAATATTGGCTGGATTGGCTAACCCAAATGTCTTGACCCAATCTCCTCTAGGTTAAGACAACACAAGTTTGCCGCGAGGAAAAGGCATAAAAATCTTTATTCAAGAAGCAAATAAATTCCTTTATTACCTAGTTTTACGATTCACATATGAACTGAAAATGAGGGTTTCTTGAGATAAGTGTTAATTCAATCCTTAAAGCTAATGTTCAGAGTTCATGTATGCACCTCTCTCATCAGTTTAATTTTGGTCCCATTTAGGGCATTTTGGACCACAGTATCATGAGGCAGGCACAACAGGTACTGACAGACTGGATTGTAAATTGGTTAAGTCAATATCAGTGGAGTTGAATTTTTATTTGTAAATGCCAAAAGCCTAGTAAAAACCAAACTCTACCTAAAGCGACTGTCAGTGTTGGAGTCAGACTAAGTTCGAAAAAATCAATGGCTATTTACAACCATTATTAAGTAGTAACAAACCGACACACATGACCTTGAAGCGTTTAACGTAATACAACTCTCCTTGGAATAAAGCTGGGGATTTTAGGACACATATTTTATGCCCAAATATGGATAAAGTGAAGATGCATGCACAGGAAAATGCGAGCTATGTCAGACATAAGTAATGGAATTTTTAAATTTAAAAAACCCAAGCCCTGAACCAGAGTCAAACGTTTCAAGGTCATGAGCTTCTCGTAACATAATAAGATATTGTTGATATCTCTTACATTTTGTTTTTATTGGTTTTTGCAGTTGGTTTAATCACAGTGGACAACTGTGATGATGGGCTATATTACCCAGGTAATTCCATAAAAGGGCTTTTCTCTATCTTTCAATCAGTTTAATTAGTTTCTTCTTTTAGTGTCTAAATGTAATCACCACATGCAAAATAACATTTTATTTTCTTTAGGATTGTTGCATAGATCACAAATGCAGCCAATAAATGTAGCAATGAGACATGCAAACGTAACTTTTAAAGGTATACTCACTTTATAACCAGGCTGAAATTTTGTTAAAATCCATGCCTTGTATCAACCCAACCACCCAGTTTGAATGAGTGTTTACGTGATCACTGGGAGAGAGGGGCTTGGGGATAGGGATTTTAAACCCAGTATTTTTTCAATTGTTAGTTAAGAAAGACTTCAAATGCCTAGTTCTCCAATCATTTTTTTTTATAATTACCAAGGCACATTTCTTTAATAACCTATAAAAAACATGCTTGTAGAATTATACTTATTTATGACTAACTGTTACATTTGATGATTTAAGCTGTCAAAATCTATGTACTCTTCCATTAAGGATTAAAAAACTATAATATACTCTTCCATTTACCATTAATCGACTCCCAGGAGTGAGACTTAACAGATTGTACTCTGTTTAATACCAGGCGTTTGAGGTGTCAATGGCTCAATAGGCAGTCAAAAACTATATACCCCGATATCTCTGTTCAATAATTATTGTAACTATAATAATCCTGTTTTAGCTTTGTCAGCACATCAATAAAGGGCCACAAATTGGTTTAGTGTTCATCACTAATCAAGCAAGCTATTTAACTGTAGAGGAAAGTGAGATGTTAAGGTGAGTTTTCAAATGAACTATTAATTGGCCAAAGATAATAATGTTCTAATTTGATACATGTTATGTGTTAAAAAATACAATATTTTATTCCATCATTGGAAGTATACAGACGGCCAAGTCTCTTAGTTTAAACTTAAGGACGTTAGTACCCATTGCTACTGCACATTTTTTCCCGCATGTCATGCACACATCATGCATCGCAGACCACGAAAGTAAACATGATGCTAAAACATTTCCACAAGAATGGAACGTGAAAGCATGTGGCATCATGGGATAGTTGTGGGCTCTTGTGCGACTAATGTATCGTTTTTCAAGGTCTATTTCACCTCAGAAAAAGACATCAGCTGCAAAGGTTAATTTAGTTATATTAGTTATGTTGAATTGAGTGTGTTTACCTGATCTAAATTTCACTAATGTAGCTTTTCTATTGCTAACAGTTGTAAGGTAAGATAGTCTTAAAGTAA
>NC_090888.1:41619792-41629792 GCF_036669925.1 Montipora capricornis | reverse complement strand
ACTCTGACTGAAGGTCAAGCTTGCAATGTTTTGATCCTCTTCATAGCCAAAAAGCGCTTTCACTTGCATACCAGTAGTTCGAAAATGTGAATGATTTCAGAGGAACATAGAATCAGTTCAACAATTCACCAACGTCAAAAAATTATGAGAAATGTCTATTATTTGCCGCGGGCTGTAAAACTAGTGTCGTCACACAACGCGTGACGACACTATATTAAGAACGGCTGCGTAGGAGACTACTGTAAAACTAAGTAAATGTAAGAAACAAATCTTGATGCATCATCTGGTTTATTTAAGGTTTACATTGCATTCCAAAAACAAAGAAAACGAATCTGAAATCTACCTAGATTACATGCAAAAATACACACACAGTTGCTAACAAATTAATCTTGCGTAGTTTGTTTGTCGGTACTTTTTCTGAAGTTTTGGCAGCGTTTGTGTAGTCTGTTTGAATAAATTTGTTTGTAGTAATTATTAACTGTTGAACTAGTGCAATGCAGAGTTTATTTTAACGCATTTCGGTGTTAGTCAGAGGAATCTTGAGCGTTCGAGTCTCTGTTAGTTGCGTTGGTTATCTTGACGGCTTGCGCGTGCCGCCTCTGCTGTTACAATGTACTTACCTGATTCAGCCTCGAAATTTCGCTGCACTCTTCAAAACTTCGAAACACGCTTCGAGCATTCTTCAAAATTTTGAAACATTTCCTTCGAAATGTCGCGAATCTTCTCGAATTGTTGTTCGAATTTTCGCTGGAACATTCGCATACAATTTCGAAATTTCGAAAGTGTCAAAACAATAGCGCTTTCGAAAATTCGTCGAAAGTTCGGCGATATTTCGTTTCGTTTCAAAAATCGCTGGTTTTCGTCGAAAAGTGGCGAAATGTCTCGAAATTCGTCGAAATTCACTCTCATTACTTTTGCACAGTACTGTATTTTGTTGACCTCACGATAATTTCTCAGAAGACTTGCTGGATTACACTGGCAAGCCGCTGGAACTATAATGAGTACTTCATCATTCTTTTCGTCAGCAAAAAAGGATTTAAATTTTAAATTAAGAGAAGCGCTATAAATCCCAAGGCTAAAGCTCGCTCTAAGGGCCAGAGTGAGTAGCCATCTTATGAGCCACTAATTACAGATTAATTGTTAAGATCGTTTTCCTTAAACTCGTACCTAGACCTATTAAAATCATAAAGAAGAATCCCGATTACCTTTAAATATGTATGTTACTTCGAAACTAAACATCAAGCATCAAGCCTCTGCTGACAGTGTTTCTAGCCTCGCTAAGCTAAGATGGCTGCAGAAAAAGAGTTTGCTTGTTACTATATGAAAAAGGTGATGTTCGATCAGTTATTATCAGGTTAATGTGGTCAATTTTTTGTAGCATCTTAAATTTCTTTATCGTGTTCATATCCCTGAAAATAATCAATCTATAAGTAAAAAAATTGTACCAACCATTGAACCATTATCATAATTCATTTCCCAGGTGCACGAACATTGAGTGAACATTGGTGTATGGTCATAGTCATCACGGTGTTATCGTTTTCTCTTTCTACGAGCAATGCCATGCATATTCTCGACAGTGAATCCATCAATTCATACATTCGGAAGATTGTGGATGAGTTTGAGAGAAATCCTGAAGATGGGAGGTATCTGAATGTGATAAATCCCCCCGTAAATGGTGGAAGAAAGCGTGATTTTTTCCTGCCAAAAATTTTTATTTGGAGCCCACAGGAGCAGTTTCCCAAGTGCAAAATGATATGTCCCGTTCACAAGTGTGTCCTTATCCCGAAGAAGCTTACTTCAGACACTGCGAAACAGGACAAAATGCCAAGGCTCATATTTGATTTAACTGGCAACGTCCTCCTCGTACAGCGCATCTATAAATGCAACATAAGAGGTCATCCTCATAAAATTGTTGCATCTTCTAATGATGTGTTGATATCGTTGCCAGATCACCGTTTGAAACATGTTTCCTTTTCTCATTTTCACTCGCAGCGGCTGCACGAACACGTTGCTGGATTACATTAATTCAAACGTTGTCCGAGGAATGAACTTTGCAAAGATTAGTGAATCTATAGCAGGGCTTAATTTCCAACACTTTTGTAGACGCGGAATGATCTTTAACTGTGCGTTTCAAGGATGTTGGGCGTCAGGGGACCCTTTTACAGAGTGTGAATTTTATACGGACAAATTGTACTCATTTCCAAGTAGTGATCACATCATGAGCATATTCATGACTGATTTCGATGCTAAAAAAGAAGCTTATCAAAATGAAATGAAGAAAGTGGTCGGATCTGCTATCTCGTGTGATCACACTTTCAGGGTTAGTAACAACATCGGGATGGTCCGACCTGGAAACGACGATAAATTTGTCACTCAGTTTAACAATTTATTCATCATGTTAAATGAAGACGGGATTGTTGCTGATGGCGACTGACAAAGACGTCGTCATTCGAGGACATAAGGGACGCCCTCCATCAGTACAAATCACGTCTTGAGAAGGCGAAGAAGAAACTTGAGCTCATTTGCATTGACGACTGTTGCAAAGTTCGAAACAAGTACCAGACCGTATTCGCAAATACGCCAGTGAAACTGGATTTATACCATGCCCGTCAACGCGTCTGTAAGACAGTTTCTAACAGTAACCATCCTCTGGCAGGATCTTTTAGAAAAGAGTTCGGATTGATATTTTGACAAAACAACGACCAAGGAGAAAGGCGTCTCCTTGAAATGCCCTCTCCTGAAAAGATCAGTCAGAACTTGAACAATTTCATCAACAGATGGGGAACTTTACCCAACACACCTTTTACAGAAGAAACAACAGCCGAGATTGAGAGGCTAAAAAAGCATATTTTGAAGGGTTGCTTATCAGGCTTGCCTCCAGGATTTGGAACAGAAAAAAACGAACGACTTCATAGGTTGCTAAACAGGTCAATGCTTACTGGGGCAACTAGAATTGGAGTAGAATTAGCTGTCGCAATTCTGACGGTGCTTTTTTACTACCATAGCAGCTGCACATCCCCATTAACTCACAAATGCAACAAAAAAGTGGGATGTGCGGTACCAATAGAAGTAAGCATGGTCGGCAACAGTCAAAGAAAAAGCGAACTAGGTTATTCTTTCCGAAAACGGACAGACGTCTGAGGTACTTGAACCTTTGAGCTCAAATGCAGATAAGGAAAAATTAGAGAACGTAGTTATTGTTGCCGAGAATATTGAGGATGTTTAGACTGAAGTTGTTTCTAAAATAATTCTCGACGTTTCCTATGACTTGTTTAAAGTGGCATCAAACTTAGAAACAAAAAAATGTAGTCGAGGATTGGAAATCCTTGATCTCTTGTTCTCGGCAAATATGCCAGATGTAATAAGTGCTGCAAGCGTATTTGACAAGGAAGAGAACGACAACACCATAGGGGAGTTCGTTGACGTGCTAAAAAGAAATTTAGCGGCATTTGGACTGGAACTGGAGACCGTAATCGGTGATGGAGACTGCGCTTTTAGAAGCTTAGCAAAACAAATTGCCAAGATCAGCAGACAGGATGAAAGATTAAAAGAACACTTAAAAAGCTTGAATTTACTCAGAACTGAAGATGAAGATACCCTACATTTGAGGCAGCTTTTTGTAGAGAAGATCGCCGAAGGCGACAAAGAGCTTCTTGCGTTTTTACTGCTGGAAGAAAATGAAGGACACATCAAAGAGAAGGCAATTGAGTTCCGAACTCCAGGGGTATACAACAAAACGTTAGGCAATTTGATCATGAAAGCTTGTGCAGAGGTTCTCCAAATAACGATAATCGTTATCACATGCAATGAGTCGGTCCCTTTGCTCTTGTTTGTCCCCAATAAGTTTTCAAGCGAAGAATCAATCTTCGTTGCATTCCACTTCTATGGTGCAGGCCATTACGATTCCACCCAGAGAGTAGACGAAGGTAAGCCCAGTAATAACATTTATTACACCAAATCGCTGGATGACGTGCTTTACATTTATTGTTTAACCGGTATGTTGGGAAATTGCACCTCCACGTACGAAAACAATACTATTCCAGAACCAAGTAGAACAATAAAATCAACGAAACTCCTCCCAAAAATCACCGTGATGAATTGCTTTGATAGCCCCATTGACTAAAGTATCTCCTTTAGAATCTCGTAAACCCACCAAAAAAGTTGATGGTTGCCTTCCCATTTAACCAAATAAACGTGTTTTTGACTCAGTAGACCCAGAAAAAGTGCCAACAACGACTGATGCTGGAGCTAAGGAAAAGAAATTTTGCAGTTGTGGGAGAAATAGAACTAGAGCACGGTCCTGTTCAGAAATCCCATCCTTGCACAATAGAGCCAGAAGGTGCCCGTGTGTTGCTGCTAAACGCAAGTGTAGCAATGAATGCAAGTGTCTTGGCTGTACTAATAAGACCAAAGTTCATGACAGTTCTTGCAGATGTGGAGAGGGGAAAGGAAAGGAATCTACATTTACTTCCTGTTACGACAAAATAGGACAGCGAAAAACAAAATGCCCTTGCTTCTCCCAAGGGACAGCCTGTGATAGTGATTGCCGTTGTCTGAACTGCCACAATGATTTTGGTTCTAGGAATGTGCTCTCTGTTAGGAAAAGACGAGCACCAAAAATAACATTGAGTTCGCCAAGTAGCAAACAAAAACCCAGCTATGAGTACCTTGACCATGCAAAGGCGACAATGGAATTTGGAAGTTGGACAACAATGGAGACTTGTATTTTGAGCACAACTCAGTCTTATATAACCTCAACCTGCATCGTGCCAACGACCGAAAACATTCAAAAATTGTACAATTTTGTTGTCAAAAGCAGGACCTCGCAAGAAGAGAATGGTTCTACTAGATTGAAGTCCTTAAACCAAGTTAGAGCAAAGTTGCTGCACAAACGGAAAAGGGAAGAGGCGTTTCGAGGCTTCCTAGGTGCAGTAAAGTACTAGTATAGAGCTGACCGAATTAGAAGCCCATGATCGAATCTTTTCACGTATACGCAAAGTAACGCGATTTCAAGGAATAGCGAGTTAATAAGAAACGTTCACACCTGTGGCGATTTTGGCACACATTTCGCAGAAAACAATAACTAAATACCTACCAATTACTGGATTGCGTAACAATCCTTACAACGTGAGCTGTCTGGCCCCGACAGTTTTAAAGTACACGTCATTACTCACAGGTCACTAGTGACAAAACCTTTACTAATGCAAAACGTAGCCTCATTAGGCCCAAAAATGGCGTTTAGGCCTAAAGGTTAGCCTGTTTGAAGGTTTTGGGTTAATTGAGAATTCGTAAAAGAATGACCTGTAACGAGTCACCGGTGGAATATGACTTGTGTTTTAAACCTGTTGCTCTGGCCCTCTGAATGAGAGAGACGGGAGAACCGAACACGTCACAATTAAGAAAAACAAAATCTTTTCGTCAAATTGCAACTGTTCTTCTAAGATGTCCTTTTGTTATTTAATTTCGAGAAATTAGAGCGACTCATAAAGATTTAAAATCTTAACAGAACACTGCTAAAATTCTATATCCTACTGTTTGGTGTTATGGGAGCCATATACACTGTATCACCTTGTTAAATAAAGCGTCAAGGGAAGGTAACCCTAGCCAATTACTGACAGCATTAAGGGTCAATTACCGAAAAACCATACCCTATCAGGTTATTGTACTTATATAGGGTAAATGACAACAGTTGAAAAATGGAGGCAATGAAGGAAGGTTTAGTTTAGCGCTAAAGCTTTCACCAATCGGACTACATTAAATCTTGCAATTTTATTAATGATACGAACTTATGCAATTACAGGGAAAACTATCGAAAGAAGATAAAAGCAAAATAGAGAATTTTTTAAAGACCATCTCGAAAGAAACAAACTTTGTTTATCAAGCTATTATGTAATTATTAGTATACTTCATAGCACGATTTGTAGTAATGTTTGGCATAAACACAACGAGTGATATTTCAAAATTGTTGTACATAATTTGAGACAACGTTCAAATATCACACACAAAACATACTATTAGTTGTTCATATTACAACCTGAGAATTCATGTAACGCGAAGAACTTTTGCAACTTTTCGTCGAGTTGTCTCACTTCCGTCGTAGTCGAGCAAATTGGTTTCGAAGTTCTCGTTCAGCCCAGTTGGTCCAGACATTTGGCCACGTCTATGTGCGTTGCTTAGTATTTTGGTTTCATGAATTTTCTTTTAGTTCTTGACTTTCCTGATTTTGAAAATCTGGAAATCTTGTCGCCATTTTTTCGTATCTCGCGACGAGATTTCGTGATTTTGGTTACCATAATTTTTATAATAACTTTTAGGGTAGTTTTTAGTTTTGTGGTAAACCACGTATTTTATTCAGTTCTGTAGAGTTTTGTTGATTTTTTGTAGAAAGATTCGCGAGGTTTTTTTGGTTACCATAGCATCTGTAATTTTCACATGTAGGTATTTCAAATTAAGCTGAAATACCTCTGCTCTCAGCCGATCAAATTACAGAAACTTCTCAGACAGTAGTATAACTAGTGAATTACCTCAGGTTCATGTTAGCATCCAAGCTTAAACAATGGGACTAAATTGAAATTAAAAATTGTTCTTTGGGAATGAACTTCGATGTTTGCATATACATGTAACAACAATAAAGCATTACACTGACGTAGGTCAGTGCATACAAGTGTACGTAAATGTATATTAGTGTAGGTTAATGCATATGAGTGTAGTGTGGATATAGGTTCGTGAAAGCGTATAAATGTAGGTGAATGTGTATGAATGTAGGTGAATGCATATAAATGTAGGTGAGTGCGAATGTAGGTGAGTGCTTATAAATGTAGGTGAATGCGTATAAATGTAGGTGAATGCGTATGAATGTAAGTGAGTGCATATGAATGTACGTGAATGCGTATGAATGTAGCTGAGTGCGTATGAATGTAGGTGAATGCGTATAAATGTAGGTAAATGCGTATCAATGTAGGTGAATGCGTACAAGTGTAGGTGAATGCGTATAAATGTCAGTGAATGCGTATGAATGTGGGTGAGTGCGTATAAATGTAGGTGAATGCGTATAAATGTAGGTAAATTCGTATAAATGTAGGTGAAGGCGTATAAATGAACGTGAGTGCGTAAAAATGTAGGTGAATGCGTATGAATGTGGGCGAGTGCTTATAAATGTAGGTGACTGCGTATGAATGTGGGTGAGTGCGTATGAATGTCGGTGAATGCGTATAAATGTAGGTGAATGCGTATCGATGTAGGTGAATGCGTATCAATGTAGGTGAGTGCGTATAAGTGTGGGTGAGTGCGTATAAATGTCGGTGAATGCGTATGAATGTGGGTGAGTGCGTATAAATGTAGGTGAGTGCGTATGAATGTGGCTGAGTGCGTATAAATGTCGGTGAATGCGTATGCATGTAGGTAAATGCCTATGAATGTAGGTAAATGCGTATAAATGCAGATAAATGCGTATAAATGTAGGTGAATACGTATGAATGTAGGTGAGTGCGTATAAATGTAGGTGAATGCGTATAAATGTAGGTGAATGGGTATGAATGTAGGTGAGTGCGTATAAATGTAGGTGAATGCGTATAAATGTAGGTGAGTGCGTATAAATGTAGGTTATTTTTTGTGTTATTACATATGATGTATCCACATCAGCCAATGGCTGCCAGTTTTTTTAACCTGCAAGACCAAATATTATATTAGTGCTCTATGTGGGAGCTAGCATGACCTTTTTGCCGATCGTTGATACACGAACGAATAAAAGCGCCTAAAATCTGTAGGAGCTGGACTGGTTTCCAGTGACTGCTGACCAAAACGAAAAGGGCTTACTAGTTTCCAGTCCGGTCTCTCACGTGTTTATAATTCAAGATGGCAGAGGATGACAATCTTTCCACGGATTTATTATAAATGGGCAAGATTTGAAAGATACTGGAGTTCATTGAAAGGATTATTAGTACTGACTTGGAGTGTGTAGATTTCAAGAGTAATGCATCATGTTCCTTTTGGAATAAGGCCGATTATGAGAGCATCAAACAAGGTAATCCGTTGATGATATTTGTCACATTATCTATAGAATACATCAGAATAAAAGATCTCTTTTTCATTTCTCCGTGTACAGAGTGATTTTATGTTCAAAGTTTGGGGCCTTTAAAGGACATTGTTTAAGCAAAGTACATATATTACGAGTAGTGAATTAACTCGAAAAATATCGCATTCACATTGGCATCCTTTGAATAAGACCAAACCTTGTTATATATACATGTATTGAAGGTTGAAGTTAAAGCTCATTTTTTCAAGGCACCAGATGAAATCAAATCCTAAAAGCGCACTTAAACGTGGATTATTGTCTCACTGGCACATTCAGTACTATTGCACAAAATTTTCATGAATTTCAACTCGCTCAAGTGACCCTCAAGTTGAATCATTGAGTGGAATTCTTAAAGATTCCCATAAAATCTTAAGTCCACATTGCCCTTTTAGCTTTTACTTCCAAAAAATTAGACCTGGAAATCCAGAAAAGCCTGGCTTAAAACTCTTGGAAGGCCGGGAAGGCCAGGAAGGCCAGGCTTTTTGGCTGAACAGTGTGACTACAGCTGTACCTTAGCATGATAGAATGAGAAGGACTTAAATCATTTACATAGCTCTTTTATCAGAGACCCTGTACATCTAAGAATAATCATGCAAAGGTATAGTGTCAGGTGTCAAATTTAGGAACAGTCAATATAATAATTTTTTATTCATGTTCAAGTGTGAGATATAAAATAATGTGTACATTGCTACATAAACTCTCTCCCCTAGCCCGCACCGAAAATGATTCTTCAAAGAATCTTTCCTTGTAAGATTCGTAGCGCAGCGTCCTTTTCATCGATCGCGCTGAAATTTGGCGTGTTGACTGGGGAGATATATCCCCAGTTTCCCTGAAAATCTCGGCTTTCTAGCTTTCATGACGCCTACATGACGTCCATTCTAATTTAGGCAATTTGAGCCGATGCGATGACCAAATTTTCAATCGATCGCCGAGCTCTCGCGAAGCGGTTTTTCTAAAGTTATTCAGCCAAAAAATTACACTACATGCTTCGGAATAGATAAAGAAAAGGATTTGTGGTTCATTGGATGGGATTTCAAGCGTTAAAATCGCTGAAAAGGTAAGATTAATTATTTAGCGAAGCAATGCGTGTCTGGGAGCACATGGTCCTTTGATCTCACAGAATTGTGTTTTTCCTCAAAATATTCGCTTGTTTTCGCTTTCGCTCGCACATATTTACCTTTATTACATGTCCAGTGAATAGTTTTATCCTCTGGGATGAATTTTCCGTCGAAAAATCGGTTATTTGGGTGGTTTTTGGCAAACAGATGTTCATTATTCGTAATGCGATCGCTTCCGTTGCCGTTAGCAACGGGTCGCAAATTTGCCTCGTCATCACCTTATCACATTACGCATTGATCGCTAATCCGATTATCTCAAAAAAATCCAAAAATATTCGTGCCTCATCAGTTTTCGGTCAAATTTATGGCCAAGAAAGCTGATAAATTGAAGAAAATTTTATTTTCCAGCCAAAAATTCGTAATCAACGCTAAAATGACCAATTTTTGCCTGGAAAACTTTTTTTTTTGTTATTTTTCTTTAATTTTTTCGTTCAACTTTCGCTTTTATAAAAGGTTTCAGTTGTCTGTAAATAAGTTATATGCTGTTGGAAAGCTTATTTTCTTAGCTTTAAAATGATGTATTTTTTCCCCCTAACTTTAAATATTTTTTGAGAAAAATAACTTTTTTTGGCGATGGCAGATTTACCGCGGTTTTCTCGCGGTTGGGAAGGTAGGGCAAAGTGTTAAAGATAATTGGCCGTTAAACCATAACATCATATTTTGCAAGACATCATCAAGGCCATTTAAAGATTGTTACTTCAAAGACAGTTCAATTGAGCCCACAGATTTTGGTTAAGGTCAGTGATCACTGAGTAATTACAGACAATGTCACACTAAATTGGAGTCAATGTCTGTAATCTTGAAGACT
>NC_090888.1:41607292-41609792 GCF_036669925.1 Montipora capricornis | reverse complement strand
AAAAATTCAGTTATACTTGCTTTCAGTGAGGTATACTGAGTGCCACATATTTTGCGCTGCGTCTGTTATGAGAATTGAAAGTCATGGCTCCTAGGATTACAGCTGTGCGAAAGTCCACAGCGAAGACATTGGTCAACAACGCTACTAAAAATTCATCAAGTAAGGCGACTAGTAGGAGGGGGAGGCCAAGAAAAGTAAGTGATCGCAGTAAGCGAAAGCTACTGCGCACATTGAGAGACATGCAAACGAGGAATGTTCACATAACCGTGAAAAACGTGGTAGAAAAAAGTGGGCTGTCTCTTGAAATGGCAAGCAGAAGGACATTTTCGTGTGATCTGAACGAGGAAGGGTATAGCTACTTGCAAGCGAGAAAAAAGGGGCTGTTGAGCGAAAACGATCGAAAGGTGCGGTTACGATTTGCTAGGAAAATGAAACGCAAAGTGAAGCAAAATCCAGATTTCGGGACAAATGAGGTGGCATTCTTTCTTGATGGAGTCTCTTTCATCCATAACTATAACCCGCAGAGCGGTGCTTCCTGCAATAAATCTCGTGTATGGCGACGAAAGGGAGAAGGCCTTAAGTTTACTTCAAAGGCTTCAAAGAACTTAGCAGGTGGGAGGCGCTTGCATGTCCTCGTTGCTATCGCTTATGGTAAAGGGGTGATACTGAAAGTTCCTTACCAAAAAATGAGTGGGAAATCCTTGCCATTTTCATACGCAGGCATTTCAACTTAGCGTTTGCACAAGCAGGGCTGAAAGCGAATGGAAGAAGATTGTTTGTAATGGACAACGATCCCTCACAGCGAAGCAAGGCTGCTGCAAAAGCTCTTGAAGGTATAGCAGCTGAACTTTTAGAGATCCCTGCACGCTCACCTGATGTGGACTGTATAGAAAATGTATTTCACCTCGTGAAACGCTTTTTAGAGGAAGAAGCAATAGCTCTTAATATTACAAAGGAATGTTTCGAAGAATTCAAACAGCGTGTGTTTACAGCTTTTGATAGTATTCCAGTAGCCGTGATAGATAACATCATTCTGAGCATGAGTAAGAGGATAGAATCAATTCTCACCTGTAAAGGCCATAGAACCAAATATTAGTGGCAAAGAAATAAAAACTCAAGTAAACCAATAACTTCCTTTTTTTCTTTAACTTTTAAGCGTCACATTTACAGAAAAATGAGGCAAAAGTATCTATTTGTCGATAAATAAAGCGCTACAAGTTAATAACCTTACATCGTCTGTGACTGATATATCTCTTAACTGACACCAAAGTCATAAAACCCAAATAAAAGGAGTAAAAACATCACTGTTATACCTTGTTACAATGATGTCATTGTCCACTTTTACACTTATAAAAAAGAAAAAATATATAAGGTTTAACTAACAATTATATTTGATACATGGCGTGCTTGTCATTGTAAATGAGTGTTTATCTCCTATTGCGTCACACTCAAAATGGCTATACATTTCTCGCACGACATTTCTCACTAACTTAAATGATTGTACAGAGAAAACAATGAGTTGATTTGAAAGATTGTATTTGCAAAAGAAAACGCTTATTCATATCTATCATTTCCACCCCTTTATAACCCCACAAAAGGGGGTTTACGTACTTCGCCAACATTTCTCACCCCTATTGCAATAAAAACTATGAAACACTATTGAAGTTATTTTTAGGTACGGGGTGAGAAATGTGAGAAAATGTACTTAGTGACTGCAGTGGGTTCAGGCTAGCATTTGAGAGCAAAGAAAGGATGGCAATGAAAAACTTTCGAGGATGAAATGGCTACTATTGTGCAAAAGAGCATCGAAAAATGGGTTTTTAGGGGTGACAAATGTGTCTGAGAGATGTAAACAATACTTGACGCCTGTATGTCATTTAAGTAGTAACGCCATCCTCAGTGTTTTCCAGGATAAATCGGACAAAACAATGACCACAAGGCACTAATTCTTGCTGCTCCTCGACCGGTATTTGACGCCAAAAGTAGAAAAAGCGCCACCTGGCATTCATCATCTGGGTGTTGGTGTGGTCAATGGAGCCTCCTTTCACTAACACTATGGGGGTGTCTGAGGTTGCGAAAAGTGTGTCCCTTTGCAATTCAACATCATGGCTACTTAGGTTTCTGGGAGCACGCAAATGAATGGTATCACCCTCAAGGGCAAGTAGCAGATCTGCCCAGGCTATTATCTTGGGATGCCATCTGAGATCATTGAGATAAATAATCTCAGCATCCTCTGCGCCGATCCACGCAAATGACCCCGTGGCAGGGTTGCAAAACGTTTTGTAAATCACCTTCAACAGAGACAAAATAAAGGACTTACCACAATTTGTTGGACCATGAATGTAGATATTTTGGTATTTACCTCTCCCCTTAACTAATGCGGTGTAAATTGCATCACAGAATTCCCCTTTCATCATCCCCTGTCTGCCTAATAACTGCGTGGCGGCCGTTTGCCAGTTCCCATCACAACCAGTCGCACATTCACCCACACGTGCTTCTT
>NC_090888.1:41537292-41594792 GCF_036669925.1 Montipora capricornis | reverse complement strand
TTGATTTAGGTGGAAAGATTCTGGATCGTTCTGAATAAAGATTTGGGTATGTACCCCCTTCAATGATGGATTGGGCAGAAGTGAACGTAGAGACACCATTTAGTGAAAAGCCTTTGAAGGACATCTTACCAGTAAGTACTATGCATGTATGAATGTACAAACAGTTCTTTTGTCACACCCAGTGGCGGACCAAGACCTTGAGCTAAGGGGGAGCCCGTTTTTCTTTTGCTTGCCCTGAAGGCTATTATTTCTTTTATTATGTCTTCTTTTTTTACCCAACATAACGGGAGGGAGGGAGGGGGGGGAGGGGGGCTCCCTATGTCCGCCACTGACACCCATTTATTTTCATGTGTGGTTTCTTGGTGAATATTTCTGAGAAATATAAAATAGAAAAATCACTTTCCTTTTTCTAAAATACTAGTAATTTTCTTTTCTGTTACATCACATATTGCACAAGTAGTGTTCAAACCAACTGTTGGAGCAATGGTGCTCTCCCTAGCCTGTGTGGCTATGGGTTTACACGCAGACTACATCAGGAACACTATTGATGGTTGTCCTGTGACTGTGTTAGTGGGAAAATCAGGCAGGGGGAAAACGTATAGCATAAGGATGGGTCATGCTCTTCTTGGTAAGTTCCTGATAGATCATTGTCACAGGCCTTAACTAAATGTATCATGTGATAAGGGGCACTGCAACTCTCAAGGGTGAACAAAACTCACTAACGCTAGAGTTTCCTCTCAAAATTGACATACCATATGGTAATAAGGCAAAATTATGACATTTTGGGTGGTCGCTTACGGGAGGTTCGACTGTATCATTCAAATACTAAAACATAGAATATGACACTGAGAAAGATGAAAGGAACAGGAGGAGGAGGGAGGTGGAGCCATGTTCATATATCTATCTCTTGTGGTAACCACAAGCATATGCTACCATAAGTACATTGCAGTGTATTTAAGTTAATGACTTTGGTTGACAAATCCTGAACATAACTTCATTTTCAAGTGAGGTGAATTAAACATTGCAGTGTATGTACATCGCAAGTAATGATTCTGGACGACAGATCCTGAACATAACTTCATGTTCAAGTGAACAGATTAAAACATTCCAGCGTATTTACATCACAAAGTAATAATTCTGGATGACAGATGCTGATCATAAGTTCACCTTCAAGTGAGGCGATTGTAACATTGTAGTGTACCACATATGTACAAAAATCTTTACAATTGCTTTGCCCTTAGGTTTTTAAACTACACAACGAAATTTAAGTACGCCACTCACTCGCCATCTGGCATTAGATGTGGGCCATAGGTCGAGTCAGAGTGATTGACCATGAGGCCATTTTATTAAAGTCATCAATTAAACAACGAAGAAATTTTAGCACTTGTCACTTGCGATCTGGTACATGTCCAGTCAGCATGTGTCTGCCAGTATATAGTTCAACCTGCAATCAGGCGTGCTATCATTCTCTGCGCTCCAGTTGACGATTCAGGTTGTACATTGCAGCAATGCCAAAAACAAAGCATGTGCAAATAAACCTGAGAATGTGCATACCGAGTAAAGAAAAGAAAACGAAAAAACGGTTGTGTTCAGGGCCAAAAACGGCTACATAATTCTCATCAAAGTGTTCTGCAATGAAGAAGAAAGCTAAGTGTTATCAGTTTGTTAATTGTAAAGGTATAATAGAATGATCCAAGTCCCCAAAACAACTAAAACAACAGTAATGTTCCAAAATGTCAAGAAACTTGGCCATAAATTAAGCCAATACTTTGCCTGAAAATTCCTGAAAATTCCAGAATACATGTCAGAATATGTCCGCCAAAATAAGTTCAGCATCCACATGCAATTTATGAGAAGTTCTCTAACCTTTCCACTGCTAACAAGCCATTGACATTTGCTTCGTGTTCTGAAGTGAATTTGACACGAATAGTCAACAAACTAACACATGGAAATATCCAAAAACAGGAAAGTAACAATGCTGGTAAGACATATGTCATAAATGAAAATGAAAAAAACACCACTGCCCTTCTATTGTGCGAGTAAAACTTTTGCATTTCGCGAAAAGGAAACGAAAATTTCTGGAGAGAGCAGTGGAGGAATAATGCTTTTCTTCATCGAAGAGCATGTTGGTTATTGCACTTAACTCTTATAGAATTTAAAACCATCGCCCAGGGGTGGAAAGATGGTTAGTTGGGTCACACAACTTTTATAACAAAAGATCATTTATTTTTTTTCTGGCAAACTTATATATATTGCGTGGGGTTATTTAGGTGGCAGCCACAACACAAAATTGAAAATTTAAGTGGTAAATTCCGTAGCCATATGTTCCTCATTTTCCAGTATTTTCCACGGGGAGGGGTCAGGGGTATACAATGGGAATGCAGTAAAATTCTACAGCCTCTATACAACACCCGCAAGAAAACTTCAGAAAGAGGGCCACACCCACCCCCCACCACCGAGACTTGCATGTCCATGTCGAAATATGCCGTGTTCGGTATTCTTATAAATTGCAAATTACCCTATAGATGCATGTATTCGGAGCACAATTAGGGTCACAGTTTATATCAGTCCCTATGCAGCGTTAAAATCCGAGTCCACAATGGTTTGATCTCTAAATGGTTGTTCAGATAGATATGAAGGGTGTAGTCATAGCCTCATCCTTTCATTTCTTTACACTATAGGCATAGAGCTTTCATACCTGCAAATCCTAAGTGAGACAAGTTCGTCTGGTATGCCAATGCAGCTCTCCAGAAACAAGGGCATGGTGATTTTCTGTGTTCACTAGGCGAGGCTTTATTTAAAGACGTTTTAGTTCAAAAGATAAAAAACTTTCTGGAGAGTGAGGAGTATGTGTCCAGAATTGGTACCGTGGCCATCAGAAAGACGAATTCCAACCTGGATGAAAACGTATTTGTGTTGTCGGAAGGGGTATGATCAAGTCATTTTCTTTATTCTTTTTTATTTCGAAATGAAATGACTGCTGTCATACACTTCCATTTGAGGGAATTTCCATGACTGTCACAAATTGAATATGACGTAATTTGTGTTCAGATATCTTCTTTCACGACAAAGATAAAATCATGCAAAAGTCAATAAAATATAATTGAAATTTCATGTGATCAATATTTTTTCCTATACGAAATTCGAAACATCTTGAGCACTTCAATAACATATTTTTTTCAAGAATTTGTAAACAAAGATGCACCCTTGATTATAAATGAATCCTAAAAATGTCATTTTTTTTTTTAATGAAACCGGTTAAAGAATGTAATACTTCTTTTCAATATGTATGTTTAGGTACAGGTTGATTTAGGTGGAAAGCTTTTGGATCGTTCTGAATAAAGATTTGGGTATGTACCTCCTTCAATGATGGATTGGGCAGAAGTGAACGTAGAGACACCATTTAGTGAAAAGCCTTTGAAGGACATCTTACCAGTAAGTACTATGCATGTATGAATGTACAAACAGTTCTTTTGTCACACCCAGTGGCGGACCAAGACCTTGAGCTAAGGGGGAGCCCATTTTTCTTTTGCTTGCCCTGTAGGCTATTATTTCTTTTATTATGTCTACCCAATATAACGGGAGGGAGGGGGGGGGCTCCCTATGTCCGCCACTGACACCCATTTATTTTCATGTGTGGTTTCTTGGTGAATCTTTCTGAGAAATATAAAATAGAAAAATCACTTTCCTTTTGATAAAATACTAGTAATTTTCTTTTCTGTTACATCACATATTGCACAAGTAGTGTTCAAACCAACTGTTGGAGCAATGGTGCTCTCCCTAGCCTGTGTGGGTATGGGTTTACACGCAGACTACATCAGGAACACTTTTGATGGTTGTCCTGTAACTGTGTTAGTGGGAAAATCAGGCAGGGGGAAAACGTATAGCCTGAGGATGGGTCATGCTCTTTTTGGTAAGTTCCTCATAGATCACTGTCAAAGGCCTTAACTAAATGTATCATGTGATAAGGGGCACTGAAACTCTCAAGGGTGAACAAAATTCACTAACGCTAGAACACTGGACTTGTAAGTGATCAGTATCAAAGGTTCCCATGGAGGACTTCATGAAGTGTTTTATACCACAACTGAAAATTTCCTAGAGTTTGTGGGGGTGTGGGTGGTGGCGGGGGGTTTAATCCTTTTATGGGTTACATAGGTACTCTACTCTTGAGTTGGGTATGTATTTAAGGAGAAGTTACTTTTTCATCATCACTAAGACCATCAACAAAAGCCTTTCACAATGCCAATAGCATTGGTCTGAACTAGGTAACTATTTAAAGGCCTCTCTGAAATAGGGTACTGATTAATGGGTCAGGTCATAAAACATAAAATTAGTAGGGTAAGGAAAAGTGCAGATTTTGGTTATAAATTGGGTAAGGGTGTCGGGAAGCCAGCAACACATCCCCACCCAATTTTACTGAGAGTACACCACTTGCGCAAAATTAAAATTCTGCATGAATAATTAATATCTACTGTATTGCAAGTGTTTATTCCCAAGTGGGAACAAAACAGTACTCTAGAGCATAAAGTACATACCATAACAAAGATTCGGTCACATGCAAGAACCAGGTTCAGCTCTTGACCTGTTGTCTCAAGGTGGGGGAAGGTACTCCCAGAAACATTCAGGTGTCACAAAAAATAAGACCTCACCACAAAGTATTTGAAATGTGTGACTTCAAATAAATGTGATTGTCACTGTTTGGTAGATATGCTGAAACACTGCACCAAGACATCCTTGAAGGACGCAATATTGAAAGCAGGCAGTGTTAACTCCATGGGCATGTTCATAGATGACCCACAAAGCTTTGCTTTTGTGGACTTCTACTCAGGCTGTACAAAGTCAATCATAGCACGAGGAAAAGGGGCAGTGCATTCGGCACTCTTTGTGACATCTAATGAAGTTGTGAACGGAACAGCAAGGTAAATTTGAAAACATTTAGCAACACATTTTTTGTCCCACTAATGACCCTCACAGGCAGGCTGAATACTAAGAAAACAATCGAATACAACAGGAATACCACTTCAAATTTAAAATGGAAAACCAAAGAACTGAAACTATTAATGAAGCCCATGTGTTTTACACTGATGTTTGGCATATAAAGGAAATATCTGAGAGGCTATCAAATCAAATAGTCATGCAAACCAAAGGAGAACATCATGAAAAAATTAACACAATGCAAGGCATGCAATTAATGCAAAGTTAATGTTTCCACAGGTAAAACTAGTAGACATTCTTGGGCAATTAACACAACACAGGCCCTCAACTACATGTAATGAAATTCATCAAAAGCCATATATGATAGCTAAAATGACATACACTTTATATCTTCCAGGGAGATCAGACGAATTGTATACATCCCATTCACTAGTGCATCTATAAGAGGATTACACTGGACGAAATTAGGGCACACATGGACTACAAGAGGAAACTCAATTCTGGAGAGCTCTCGGCATTCATTGGATCTTTAATCTCATTGGGAACTCGCTTTACAACAACTGGGGTGAAAGAGGTTACGGATGAGTACATAGCCAATGTTGTCCCTATTCTCATGGGCATAATGACCAATCTAGTTCACAGTTATGCCATTGTATCGTGGTTTGCTAAGCAAGTATGTTAATTAACAATTGGATAAATGTAATTATATTTAACAATTAAGCTCATTCGCATTAGGCTCAATGAACATTGGTGAATATAATTTACCTCAAATGCTTCTCGGTAAATATTTACCAACGCTCACTGAGATTACTTCGAATAGCCTGCGTAGCATGGCAGTTTTGTCGAACCAGGTACACGAGCGGCGAAGCTGCGAAATTCGCGCGCAAAGTGCGCGAGAACGAGCGGCAAACTGCCGCCCCCTTCACCTCACTTTGACACCCGGGGTGACAACTTGTCTGGTTTCAATTTCCTCAGCCAATCATAGGCTTGATAGTAATATGAAACTTTGCGCGAAAGTGTGGCGCATTTGGCAAGAAATCAAAACAAATCCTCATGCTCTTTCGTCTGAAAAAGCTGAAAAAGCCTGCCAATGTTCAACAGGCTATTTCAAGCGTCAATGATAATTGTAGATTGTGTTGTTGTCCGCTAAAGATGAAATACGGAGAATTTAAAAAACATTTGTATATTTCAACGCAAAACCTTTTCAAGGTCTCGAAGCGCGAAGGATGCATACAAGGTCGGACTTTGGCAGAACTCTGTTCACATATTGGACTGGAAATTGAAAAATCAGACACGTTCTCTGATCGAGTATGTCATGCCTGTGGTAGGAAAATACGGATTTGATTTCCATACCTTCATCGCCTCAAACTTGAAAAGAGGGAAGGATAACTTGGCTGTGATGGAAGTTGATGACCATTCTGGTAGATTCAAGCGGCTTTTGCCAACAACTATTTCATCGCCAGATAGAAGTCCTCAAGCCAGAAAAGGGAAAAAAGCAACGGGACAAAAATCATCAGCGAAAAAATCCTTAAGTTTTAAAGACGTTTCGAGCTCTGTGGTTAACACTGACAGCGTTCACAACAAACTCTCTACTTTAAATGCAGCAGATGACTCACCTCAGGAAGCTGGCGAACTTTTTCTCTCATATCTAAACGTGGAAGACTTACTTGAAAGTTCAAGCACCGAAGCTAAAGTGGTAACTGTTAACACGGGTGGTCGCGTTGAAACGTTCAGCTTGTTTCACGATAAGACGAAATCGATAATAGTAAATCTGTGCAGAAAAATATGGAACACGGTTGTGAATTTGACATTCCAGCACCCAAATATCCGGGAAGAGTTGCCGAATCCTCTGAGAAGAACTGTCAGCAAAGAATTCCAGGAATATTGTAACAATGCGAGAGATTCAGTTTTGAAAAAGTCAAGACCCGACGATCTGGCCGCGTTTTCAAATAAAGTTTTGGTTCATGAGGCACATGTGTGGTGTCCATTCTGGATGAATTGTGTCAGAGATGCGTGTTATGTGCGAGATTCCTCACAACTGGATGTCAACAAAATCAATGCAATGTTCTTGACAACATTAGTTGCTGCTAGAGGAAGAAACGAGACCATGTCAGCAGTCGCATACCGTGTTCCTGCAATTCTCTTTCACAGCGGAGTCAAGCATGAAGATCTGCGAATTCTAAATAAACTTGGAGTATGCAAGTCTCCAGACATGATTGTACAATTCCAAGGGAAGATGGGCGAGTGCTGTGAATCAAAAGTAGGTCATTGGAAGAGGGAGATTGAAAAGGCGAAAGTTGCTAGCCTGTTGCTGAATGAAGTTCAAGAAAAGCAGGTTGGCAATCACGAGAACGATGTGATGCTTGTCGACATCGATTTTTCAGAGGAAACCATCAGGAAATATTTTTTTTTCAAGCCAGCCGCTTTCCAATTCTGCCTGGAGCACATTAACCGCTTCTTGGATGAACAAGATATCATCACAGACCAGCAGAAATTGCCAAAATTCAGCTTCCTTACAACAGGTATATTATTTTATAAACTGCACACGATTTTTTTTGGTAAAATATGTTTTCGGAGGACAAAAAATGGCCTGCCTTAGAATTATTTTTAGCTAAGGTGGAAGGCTAAAATTAACTTGATGACCGTTCCATTCATGGACAATTTTGGAACATAAAATAATTTTCTTTTTTCTTTTTGCATTTTAATTCCCCGGGTTACGCTATTTTTCGGGAAAACACATTGAAGCCCATGTAATTTCTAAAAGAATTAAGTTGCCACGGGAAGACTGAACAGACACAATTTTTTTTAGCGCTGGTTTTAGATCTATAGCCTAGAAAACTGTTTTTCAATAAATTTAGGATGAAACTGTCGTTAGGTACCCTGAAAGATTAAATGATTATTTATAAAATAGGTTTTTAGAGGTTTTAATAACTAAATTTCAGAATCGCACAAAAACGGTAGAGAGGTGTTCTTAGTCCTTTTTTCATTTTTTTTTCTCTTAGAGTTATCCAAAAAAACATTGATAATCAATCATCTTGGCAAACAAAATTTGTAATCTTTAAAGAAACAAGTAAACTTTAATTGTTTTTTTTTTTCAAAACTCTAGGTTTGTTGGCGACAATATAGATTTAATGGTCAATGCCAGGATTTAGAGTGTTGAGAGCAGCAACCGCGTTATTCATTGGACCCAGCAGTATGCTGTCCTGAACCGTGTCAATGAGGTGGCATTGGACACAAATAGACCAAGAAAATCCCTTAAAAGAATTGCAGTTACTTGATCTGCTTCCCGACCAAGCAAGTTTGGAACGCCTCAAACACAGATGGGCAGTGTTGGTGCAGGATTATAAGCAAGTACCTCACAAAGTTCCATCCATTCAGTGATGTGGTCATTCGTCACATTCCACATCACTACTCCAAGGAAATGAGGACAAAATCACAAACCGTGAGTGTAACTTACATACAATCAATTTAAAAACCTACTGGGAAATATACCCTGTAGTAAACCTGCTAGCAATGTAAGTATGGCATACACAATGTATAAGGTTATAAGGGAGGGATCAACTTGTATATATATATATACAACCCTCCCTTGTTTGCAAACCATAGTACATGCAAACAACAAAAAGCAATTTTTAAATTAAATATTACTTAAAAATAAACAAAAATTGGGCATTTGGCATTCAAACTCTTTCAATCTCTTGAAGTGTGCATCTTTTAGCCCAGGCCTTAAGAGCCTTAAATTGTGGTTCCTCTGATTTTTTTCCATTGCAGTGCAGTCTGGGTGTTCAATTCTTCAATCCCAACGTTGCAAGTGAAATGGCACAACTTCTTATGATAAATCATGAAAAGTATGTGCCATCGTTCAAAACCACAGATGGAAAAGCAGTCCTCAAGTCAGTGCCATTTCATGGAGACAACCTATTTGAGGAAAGGTCAAGAAACACACAATGGGTATACCAAGATGGTGACAATGAATACGATAGACTTGTGGGCCTGAAAAAACAGAATTTGCAGACTGGCATGCAAAGTTCAATTTGTATATGCTTTGTATTTAGAATTAACTTATTGAGATCAGAAGGAAAACTTAAAAAAAAGGGATGCTGTTTAGCAACACACAGTGATATTATGACATCGTTAACTAGCCTCAAGGCAAAAATGTTTACTTCAAAATTTAGTCTTTTTCTCTGAACTCCATCCCAAATAAAAAGGATTTTGCCATTTCAAAGGAAGTAAAAGAATCTTCTTTGAAATCTTTGTGGAGGTGTGCACAACTGCAGCTGCTGAATTGCTGAGTAGCAGTTTACATTCCATTTATAGGCAGCTGGGAAAGACATTTCAAGGGAATATGTGGGACAGGGACCTGTGATAAATTCAATGACATCAATATATAACACATAAATAATACTTAGAATTGTTTGTTCTAATTTTATACAACAGATTGAAAATGAGCTCTTTGTTGACAACTCCTCAGCTAGCATGAACAGAATGTTTAAGACCAATGCTGCGAAGGGCGTGAACAACCATTATAATGAATTTCAGGAGTTTCATGCACGTGAAGTAGAGGCTCATGTCTGCGCTTCATTTATGGAAATGTCAGGAATGACAACATTTGATGGTAAATATAAATACAGTCAAACCTCCACTTAAACTCCACCTCACCACAATGGCCCCTTTTTTGCAGGACTGGGTCCGCACAATCACTCTTGCGTAAACCTCTGTACAAGAGCCACTATCCCTTGTCCCCAAGATGGCCATATTCATAACTCAATTGAGTTATTAATTACAACTGCAACTCAACATTTGTAAAGTTTATCACAGCAATTGGGCTGAAATCAGAAGAACGTATTAATATTTTGTGTCATGTGAATGTGCCATGTTAGCCTTTTGATATTGGATGCTGTAAATGTTCTTTTATGTCATCGTTTTTCTAAACAGATAATCCACATTATGATGTACCAACCAAACAGGACTTGAGCAGAGAAAGTCGTAGGAAATGGCTACTTGAACTCTGCCTTAAACATGTAGAAACATACATTATGACAGGCAGTGAAGTTGAACCTTTGGTCCAGCAAGTGAGAAAGTTGGAGAGTGCAGTTGCCGTAGCAGGTTTCTTGTGACGGGTGGATGGGTGTGACAAAAATTACAGTCAACACTCAAGTAGAGTCAAGTAAGTGCAAATGGGGAGCAGCTGTTATTCCAAGCTTATATGACTTTTCAATTTCTATGATAACTCTGGACTGTCATAACAGGCCAGGGCCATGCAGGGGTTTCCCCTGGCTATAACTAAAAACATGATCCCGGCTACTTTTATAGTAAAATAAAGGAAAACTATAGGACCCAAAGACATCAATTATATCTGTTTGAATCCCTGCCTACACTCCTTGTATTTTGCGGACAGCTTTAGTGAAACCCTGTTGGGTTAACTGCACTAAATGGGAGTACTCTCAAACAGTAGGATTTTTTGTTGTTGTTGCAAAGGGACCAGTTGTCAATTTGGATTTCTCCTTCCAGATTCAATGTTGATATTTCTTTTTGTAAAAGGCATGACGTTACACAGCATTGTTTGGGAACAGTATGAGGCAGAGAAAGAGAGGGATATTATGGGATTTTACCACTGTAGAATGTCATGTGGCCTGGTGTACTCAACAAAATCCACCAGAAACAGGTATGAAAAAACTATAAATTTGACTCTTAATATTGTTTTGCCCTCTTATCCTCCGTTCATTTCAGTTGACTAATGAAAATGTAAGTGTCTTATATAATTGTCACAAAATTAGTGGTCATTGAAGATGACAATTAAAAGCCTGGTTAATAGAAGCAACATAATGTTAAGAGCAATTATTAAAAAAGCTCTTTTTTCCTCATCTAGACATGAAAGCACAGCACATTCAGGCACCGCTGTTCAGACAGAGCAAGATCAGCAAGATGGGTCAGGGAAAGAGGCAGCAAAGGAAGACTTCCTATTTAACTATCATCACGCAAAGCTTACCTTTGGACTTATCTTATTTGAGTTTGATGATGCCATTAAAGAAGGGGATGGTGATAGGCTCCATGACTTTTACAGGTTTGGCTTGCTTTTGTTCAAAGCATATGGCAAGACCAAATATGCTAACGTAATCTTGCTTTACTTGGCCAAAATTAAGGCGATATTGTCAGAATCAGATGCACATGATCTTAAATGGAACAGAACATTTAACAAACATGGCTTGCCATTTTTCAGAGTTTTCTCCTGTTGTTATTTTTCTCAAAACGACTTTTGAAATGATTGCTTCGCGATTTAATGAACTTATACAAGAATTTAATAGTGTTGATTTTGAAGAGAAATTGAAGAAATTGATTAAGGAAAGAGAGAATATTATCGGATGGGTGGAAAGTTTCAAAATTGTTTATCATGAAGGTTATTTTAAAGTGAGTGTAGAAGAGAGTGAGCTGATAGAGAAGGAGATTAAGAGACAGGAAACAAATGTAGAAGAAATGTTGGAGATACTTATGAGCTGCTGGTTGGTTGAGAAAGATTTAGTACAGCCGTTAAATTGTGAAGAAGATGAGTTGGCATATTATTTACCTTTGACGGGTGAGTTGTTCTATTTTTGTCTTTTTGTCTTCTGCCATGGAGGAAGGTAGACATGATTTTGAGAGTGTTGATCAATCGCAGGCTTATGAACAACGAAGATTATTTCAACAGGCTATTTGTGGTTTCACTTCATTAGTGAAGGAGCTTCAAGACGGTGTTTGTTTTGATGCTGTTTTGTGCGATCTCTTTATCGAGAGAGAAAGGGTAATAAGGTGGTGGAAGGATACAATTAGTTATCTGGAGGATATAGGTGTGATTGGAGAGAATTCTATTTCTCTGAAACAAGAACTGAAGAGAGAAGAAGAAATTATTGACGATTTATTCGTCTTTTTATTGGAATTGAGGAACCTACAAATTTTAAAAGAGGTGAAATTGTGATTGTGGTAAGTTGATATGTTGTTCCTGTGTGGACTTTGTTCTGTAGGTCGTATGTGTGTTATTGAGTAGGATTCTTGTTCCTGTATGGACTTTGCTTTCTAATTAGAGTCGTCTGTGGTGGGGATTAGATTTTTTCTAGGAAAAGCGTTACTCATTTCTGAGAAAGAGTCATTTACGTTTCATATGTTTTTCGATATGACATCTTCTTCGAGTACTGATGGACCTTCAAAAGAAATGCGTGCTATGTTTTTCAGAGAGACAGAATACTTTAGACGAACCAAAAGATATTTGGACGTTAATAATGACCACGAATTTTTTTTCTGGTTTGAACAGATGAAAATCGAATTGTTAAGAATCAGTCTTCATCTTCTTAAGCGTCAGGAAATTTTAAAAGATGAGAAGTTAAGGAAAGATGAAGAGTTGATGATGGAGACTCGAAAACAGATGGAAAAATTAGAGGAGTAGGAAAGATACATGGAAAGTGTAGAAAGGAAGAGATTGTGTGTCGAGGGTTTAAGTAAGTAATTTGATATGTTTTGAAGAGAGAGATGGCTGAAGGTGGACGTGATGATTTTAGGGAGGCGAGACGTGAGAACCATCTGAATACCTTCAAGGAAAGATTTGAACATATATCATCTAGAGTGGATGATTTTCAAAGAGCTTATTATCTGTTACAAGGATTTACTTCTTTATGCTTGCTTTGTCCAGAATTTATATCGATTGTTGATGAATTATCGAGTATTCTTTCATGGCTTGAGACTAGTATTTCGCAAGAGTTTGCTGGAGATGAGGAATTTTTGGTGGAATTGAGAAGAGAGAAAGACGAATTAGAAGAACATTACACTACAATGTATCATTTTGCTCCGGGGGTTGCTCAATATGTTACATCTTTCCCCTATAGGAGAGGAAGTGTTGGATTTCAAGTAGAAGATGGAGGGCATGAGGAAGATTGATGAATATTTCACAAAGGAGGAAGAGAAAGAATTTAAGGGAGCAGTCACAAGGAGGAGATTCCGAGAACAATTAATACATTTAGTTTTTGATAAGATTTCGTCAACTGTTTTTGAAGACTTTTTTGATTGAGAAAGATATGTACGTCTTTTAAGATTATTGTTGTCAGGAAAATCGTACGATGATTTCGTTTTTTCTACAAGAGAAACATATTTTATTGATGAGGTTCAGTTGATGGAAAATAGAGTTAGGAGGGAATTTGAACACCCTATGTGGCATTATCAATTTTGTAAAGGTAATTCTACCTGTTCCTGTTTTTATAAAATGAAAAGCTGAATGTAAGTTTTGAATAAAAGACAGCGATATGATATATAGTGTGTCATTTTAAAAAAGAAGAATGGATGAGAAGAGTGTGTTGTGTGAAAAGGGAGAGATTGACCCTACTTTTTCAGAATCTCTGTGGCCTCCGCCGTGGGTGGGTGTTCCTAAGTTGAAATCTCGCGAAGAAAAGTGGAGGTGGAACTTGGATTTCATTCGAAACCCAACTAAGAAGGAACCTTTTTGAAAAGATGACTGCCCTTTGTGCTACTTGTTATTTTTGTAATGTGGATTTGGATGAGTATAGGAGAGATGTTACAAGTTGTTGTGGAAAGTATATCCATCTTGAGTGTGCTACTCGTTTTCTGGGAAAGGAATGCAAGTGTTGTAATTATCCTTGGTCAAAGGAAGCGGTGAGACTATTTCGTAATTACATAGAATGGACTAATGTGAAGAATTTGACCTCAGGAAACCAAGCACGGGTCAGACGAACAATAGCCACTATTGATCACGTAGACGAGTTTTATTATAAATGGATGGTCACAGATAAATGGGGTAGAGAAAGCGTTGCTCATAACCATGAGGATTTATGGATGACTTTTTGTTAAAAAAATAAGAGTGAGGAGTTTCTTAGTCATTTTGAAGAAGAACTGGTCGTGAGAACATTTCCATCATGGAAGACTTAACGGACTATGATACTAAGCTTTCTACTTTTCGTGAGATGGTGTGTTTTATTGATTGTATTTTTGTCGACTGTCTAGAGCGTGTTGTTTTCTTTTCTTTTGTTTTTTGCCGACTGTCTAGAACGTGATGTTTTTCACATATTTTAGGAGAAATATAAGAAGATTGGAAAGGTCGTGACTTCGTTATCTTACAGTCATGAAGTCATGAGAAGAACTTTGGATGGAGAAGGGTTAAAGGAAGAAGATGAAAGAAAGATCAGTCTAGCAATGAGACATTATAAGACCGATGTTCGTGCTCGTTTTTGTGGTGTTTTGACTGAAGAGTATATAGGAGAGATAGACGAGTTTCTGAGATTAATGAGTATTGATCCTAATAAGTTACCTTCTTGGTTTATGAGTGAGACGAAATTTAAGATGTTGAGATTAGGAATTTTTAATCTTGTTGTTGAGGCTTTAAGTGGTTTTGATTCATACATCTGTTTTTAATTAAAGAAAAAGAAAATGAGATAACCTGTTGTTGTTTTTCTGTGTCGGGTATAAAGAGGGTGAGACGCAGTTCTTCTTGATCATGGGAAACAGAACATGATTGCGTTTATAATCACTTGGTTTCTCATTTTTGTTGAGAGAGCTTTTTCTTTCTCTTTTCAACCTGATAAAATGCTTTTTGAAGTCGAAAATGAAATCGAAGCTGTGAAGGAAAGGAAAAAGTTATACCAACCAACAGTTAAAGAGGCGCTTTTAATGTTTAAGGAAGAGGAGGAGGAGAAAAAAAAGAAATGGCGTCCATCTATTGCTGTGTATTTGAACGATGGAGAGGATGAGCGAGACCTTGTTGTTTCTAATTTTCTTGCCTTAGATGAAGATGATGATGAGAATTAGGTAAGTGTTATTCAAAAAGGATTTTTACCGATTTTGTTTTGGTTATTTTTAATTTTTTTTTCTTGTGTGATTGAAGGACAGATGGGGGACCTTCAAGATTTGGTTAATAGCATTTTACAAGATGAAGATGATTTGGAAGATGTGGTTCAGAACATTTTACGAGAAGAAGGTGATTTTGAACTAGATGAATCTTTAGAGAGGCTGTGAGTCGAATTTTGTCAGAAGATGGTGATTCGTCGTCAGAAGACGAGTTGACATTGGAGGATCTTGTATTTAGACTTTTGACGGAAGATGAGGAAGATGAAGAAGATGAAGATGAAGATATTATTCAAATTGGTGGTAGAGGAGACATTAACCCTGCTCGAGTTCACTTAGATTTTAATGGAAGAGGATTTAATTTGAGATCGCATTGGATTTTTCACAATGAGAGGTTTGGTGTTGACGGAATAGCTTATAATTTTGTTGTTTCTCCAAATTTTTCTCCCACAGAAGTTTTTGAGTCTTTTGATCGATTAATTTCTGAAATTTATGATTTTATGCGTTCTAGATTTCACCCCAATGATTATGTAGAGGTTTTTGTTACCTCAAACGAGTTTCGAGATGGTGGTTTTTCTGTTCCTTTAGTTCAAGTTCGAGATTTAGATGAAAGAGTTTTGTTTGATAGTTCAATCAAACGAAGATATATCTTTAGATGATGGGAGTTTAAGAGTAGAGATTTATCATGTTAGTCTTCCTAGTGGTGGAGGGTATTCTACAAAATATTTGTTAAGTTCATTTAGTTCTAAATTTGAGAAAGTATTGAGCGATTCTAAATGTCTTTTTAATGTACCTCGAAAGTTTGATCCATTTTGCGGTGTTGTTACTTTAATTTTAGCTTTGAGATTAGCCAATGGGGGGCGATTACCACGACCTGAACGTATAAAAGCTCGTCGAATGCATCGAATGTGCAGAACTTTGTTGAGACAGGCAGGTCTGCCTCTTGCACCGTTGAATTTGGAGGGTATAAAGAAAATAACGAAATTAGATGATTAATACTCCCAGTCTTAATTGTAATAGAGATGCTAGGGGGAAACCGATTATTTTATACCTTGCTGATTCTCACTTTGTCTTCGGACAAAGAAGGGCGAGAAGTAATTCAGTGTCCTTCTTGTTTCAGAATTTTTAAGAGTAGAGAATGTTTTGATAATCATTTAACTTTAGGTAAATCTATGAAATTTTCAAGTAAGACATGTGTTTGTGAGAATTTGGTAGCTTGTAGAAAATGTGGACGTGACTTGAAAGCTAAGAATGGGGTTAGTACAGGTCAAAATGCTTATGTTTCATCTTCTCAACATCAGTGTTATATGTCTAAATGTTCTGTCTGTAAAAAGCTTGTTGATTTACGACATAATTTTTGTTATTTACAGCCTTTGAATCCCTCAGATGAGGTGTTGAAGAAACGTATAGATTTGAAGAGAGGGGAGTACTGTTTTTTTGATATTGAAACTATGAAAGTTTACGATAAGGAAAATGATAGACATGTTCTAGTACCTATTTTAGTTGTTTTTCAGTTCGAAAATAGTGAGGAAAGAGTATTTGTTGGGGAAAATTGTATGGAGGACTTTACTGATTTTTTATTTTTTGGGGAGGAAAGTTTACTTAGAACTAATAAATATTATACTTTGATAGGTCACAACACTGCTCGGTTTGATAGTTTTTATTTGTTGCAAAAAATTTGTGACGTTAGTTGTAAGGATCCGAATATTTTCTTTGCTGGGAAAGTACCTTTACAAATATGTTTTGCTTCTAAGATTCAAGTAATCGATAGTTACAGATTTTTTCAATGTAGTTTGGATAAGTTACCTAAGACTTTTAATCTACCTGTAAAGAAGGGGATGTTTCCTCATGAGTTCAATGTACCAGAGAATCAGAACTATGTGGGGGTTATTCCACCTCCACGTTTTTTCGGTACAAAATTTATGAAAAAAGAGAAGTTTGAGGAGTTTAAAGAATGGTATCTCGAATGGGGGAGAAAGTATCTTAATCAGGAAATCGGTGATTGGGATTTTCAGAAAGAGTTACTCGATTACTGTAGAGACGACGTGAATGTCTTGAGACTAAGTTGGTTGATTCTTTGGAAAGCCATGTATAAAATTACTGGTTTTCACATAGGTATTGAGAACTGCACTGCAGCAAGTTTCACAAATATAGTGTGGAGAAGTACCATTCCTCCTTTTAAGATAGGATTAATACCTAAAGGTAATTATTTGAAGAATCATACGCAATCTAAAAGTGCGAAGACGTGGTTAATTTATCAGGATTTGTTATTTTATGCCGGAGAATTAGAGTATTCGGGAAAAGGTAACGGGGAACGAGAAATCAAAGTTGGAGAAAAATTGATGAGGGTGGACGGCTATCATGAAGAATCTAATGATGTTTTGGAATTTTTGGGGTGCAATATTCATGGGTGTAATAAGTGTTATTCTGATGATTATGTTTCTTTTTTTACTGGGAAAAAAATGATATTGAGTCGAATGGAAACACAAGACAATTGCAAAATTGAAAAATGAGGGTTATAATGTTCATTACATTTGGGAATGTGACTGGAATAAGATGATGAAAAATGATGAAGAAGTAAGAGATCATCTAGAAATGATAGATCCTTATTTAACTGATTTGAGAGCTCCGATTAACCCTCGTGAAGCACTTTTTGGGGGGAGAACTGAAGCAATTTGTTTATTTAAAGAGTGTGATTTGACAAAGGGTTGTATTAAGGCTGCTGATTTTACTTCTCTTTATCCTAGTGTAATGAAAAAAGAGAGGTTTCCTACGGGACATCCAGTTGTTATTAGAGGAATTCCTGATGATTTTGACTATTCATTAGATAAATATTTTGGCATTATGAGATGTCGAGTTTCACCTCCTGACAATTTATTTCATCCTGTTTTACCGAAAAGATTTGAAACAGAGGGTGGGGATGAGAAATTAATCTTTTCTCTTTGTGGTAAATGTGCAAGAGAACAGAATTTTACTTCTAACTGTTCTCATTCTAGAGATGAAAGGTCAATTGAGGCTGTTTGGGTGACTGTAGAAGTTTATGAAGCTGTTAGGATGGGATATGAAATTCTAGAAATTTGGGATTATCGAGGGAGTGAAAAAGGGTTGTTTGCTCCTTTTGTCGATAAATTCTTGAAGATAAAACAAGAGAATTCGGGTTGGCCGCGAAATTGTGAGAGTGAAGAAGACAAACAAGACTATATCAAAAGATATGAAGAACATGAAGGGATAAAATGAGAATATGATAAGATCAAAAAGGATCCGGTAATGAGATTTGTCTCTAAAATATTACTTAATTCTTGTTGGGGGTTTTGGGCCAGAAATCTCGATAGGCAAATTACTCGTTTAACTCACGAGCCAAAGGAATTTTTTGATTTTGTGACTGATGAAACAATGAGAGAAAGGGTTTTTCGTATTCTCAATTCAAAAACTATTTTATACCATGGGTATAAGAAGACTGATTGTACAGTTCCTAATCGTAAGGGTAATGTAGTTCAGGCTGCCTTCGTGACTGCTTATTGCTCGTTTGCGTTTATATGAGTTACTTAAAAAGTTAGATTTCAGAGTTTTATATATGGATACCGATAGTGTTTTTTATTATTCGTCAAAAGATGAAGAAGAAGAGTTTGAACCTGAATTAGGAGAGTATCTAGGAGATTTAACAAACGTATTAGAGGATGAAAAAAATTATGATGAAAGTTGTGTCAGTTCAAGATTTTGTAGTGGTGGACCTAAACATTATGGTTATGATGTTTTTTCTGAAAAAAGAAATGAAAAGATCGCCACTAAATTCAAGATTAGAGGGATAGGGTTAAATAGGATGACAGAGAAAAAAAGTAAACTTTGAGAAACTTATTGATCTGATCATGAAATCACAATCTTCTGATTTACCAAAAGGGAAAAGTGGGGTTGTGAAGTTTTGTGAAGTCCCTAAGTTTGACATTAAACGTGGTGATAATAAAAATCCTTTTTCTCTCGAAAGTAGAGAGATTTTGAAGAAATACAAAGTAGTTTTTGATAAAAGAATTGTAGATTGGAGTAATTTTACGTCATATCCCTTTGGATATAAGAAATGAATAAAATGATGAAGATGAAGAAAAGAAAATCATTTGTGTGTTGTTTGTCTTGGGATGATGACTGGGGTCGAGGAAGTAGCAAGTGTGAGTTGTTTTCATCGTCTCTTAAAATGTTGTCTCAAAGAAAATGATGAACCAGATGGAGACACATACTGAAGTGAAAGTCGAATTGAATTTTGTATGTTGTGGTGGAAAAAATAAGAAGAAAAAGTCAAAGGTCAAATTAGAAAGATATAAACCAAGGTCTGTTCAATCTTTATTCTCATTTCATCGAAAGAGAGATGATGATGATGCTCCAGATCCATTACATAAATATAAAACTGTTAAGTGGGATCCTTTGATTGTTGATAGAGAAAGATTGGAAGAAACCGTGACAAGGAATCTTGAAAATGCTGTGGAAAAGAGATTGAAAAAGATTTTTTTGATGCAGTTGGAAGAGTACATTTTGAAAATTTCTGATGATGTTGTCGAAAAATGGGTAGATAAAGTTTTGGAGGTTGCTGGAATGAAGTTTTTTCATTTTGTGATGGAAGAAAACATGGCATTTTGGACTGAAGTTTAGGAACGAATTGCAGAAGGAGGAGAAATCGAAGAAGATGAAATGGAAGAAGGGGAAATAAGAGAATGAGTAAAGTTGAAGAGATATTGAAGAAAGTTTATTTTGACATTGAAAATTCACCAGTAGCCTATGCATCGGCAAGAAAGGTTTATGAATTTTTAAACAAGGAATTAAATTTGAAAATCAAGTATGGTCACGTTAAGGATTTTGAAAGAAAATATGTTTTTCCTAATCAGATTATAAGAAATAGAAGATTAAAAGAAGTGAGACCGCCTTACTTTGCTAGTGGTTTAGATCACACGTGGCAATTGGATTTAATAGATCTACACGCTCATCCTAATTCAAAACTGGGTAGATTTGTGCTTAGTAAGATCGATATTTTCTCTTGTCAAGCAGATGCTGAAGTAATAACTGGCAAGTCAGCTGTACACGTATTAAATGGTTTGATAAAGATAATTGGACGCGGAAAAAAGCCTCATAATATTCAGACTGATCAAGGTACGGAATTTTTCAATAAGACATTTAGTTCTTATTGTGAATGTAACTCGATAAAACATTATAGAATAACAACTGATCTGAAAGCAAGTTTAATAGAGAGGTTTAATCGTCCCTTTCAATCTTTTTTTTACAAATATAGATTGTATTATCCGAAAAAAACTAATAGGGAAATCAGCAGACTGGTTATCAAAAATTATAATAAACGGGTTCATTCGGCACTCTGATTTGCCCCCATAAGAATAACAGAGGCTAACAATGGTGCTATTTTATCGAAGTTAATCGATCATAGAATTGATACAGCAAGGAACACGCATTTTTTAAAGAAACCTTTTTCTGTAAAGGTGGGCGATAAAGTAAGGTTATCAGGAAAACGAACTGCTTTCAGTAAAGATTACAGAGGAACCTTTACAGGCGAAGTGTTTGAGGTATATAAAAGATTTAGAAGATATCCACGTTTTGATATTAATTTATATGAGGTTAAAGATTTATCTGGAGAACTTGTCGAAGGTAGTTTTACTCAGAGCGAGATACAGAAAGTAACATTACCCCTCTCTCCTAGAATAGGTAAAGAAATAGAAAGAAAAGGGAAACAAATTTTTAAACAATTAGCCGATTACCCTGAAGGAGTGGGTGTTTGGGTCAAAAAATGAGTAGTAATAAAGATTATTCGTGGGAAAGTATTGATGATGATTTCTTTATTTGGTTGCTTTCTAACGATAAAGACGTGATTAGAGCAAATGATAGAGATTCAGTGCGTTCTCATTTCATTGGTAAATTACCATTAGACCTAGACTTAAGAAAAGGTGTGTGGGAAATGGGGGTGGATGAGGTAATCTTTAATAATGAGCAGAGCAATGAATTGGATTATAATTTCAAAGATGAAGATGGTAATATTAAAAAGAGTGGTAGTCTTTCGGAAAAGAGGTATTTCACGACTTTTGAAGTCATAGAAGATGTATACGAAAAAGGAAAAGATTTGGAATACGATAAGACTGTTGTAAATAAAAGACTTAGTGACAAATTATTGAGTGCAGATTTTCAGTCCGAAGCAATTGGAATTATTGGATATGATGAAGATGGAGAATGTTACACTTTTATCCAACCTCCCCAGAAATGGCCTGAATTTGAAAAATTATGGCAGCCCGGTAATTATGATTCACCATCCTGGCAATCAATGTGGGAGAGGATATATCCATATATGGAAAAGAATGTTAGTACTTTCGAGAGAGTGTTAACTCCCGACTTTAGATCTGGAGGATCTATAGATTGGAGTAATGCTCATTTCCAACAATTTTTATTTGGAAACGTTGTCTTGTGGGGGGGTCCATCAAATCGACCTAATACACCTTACAGTTCTTTTTTAAATTTTGATCGTATAACATACAAGTTTAAAATGTTTAATGGATATGAGCGTTATATGAAAGCAATTAAGAAAAAAATGGCGATTGTTTTCGTCGTGACTGAGAAATTGGCAAAAGCTCTAGATTTAGATACAAAAAGTAAATTTGATCTTTTAGGTGAGTTTATGGTTCGTTTTGATAAATCAAAGCTTAACATTACGACTAATGTTTTGTATAAGGGAGATAAATATGTTGTCTTTGATACTGGATTACAACGTAATTCGGCTTTTACATTAAGCGTAAAAGTAAGTAGATTAATTCCAATCAAATCCACACAAGTCTTCATTACATCTACAACAACTAGAAAAAAAATTATGGAAATAAAAGTTGAAAATAGTGAGAAAAAATTCAAGATACACGGTAGTGTAGAGCTTTTGGAAGAGAAAAAAGTCAAGACTACTTTAAAAGGGGAGTATGATATGAAAAATTTTGAATTCGTGAATAGACCTTTGAAAGATTTGGTGTCGAAAGATGTGGAGATGGTGAAATTATCTGTATTAAATTTGACTTCTCTATCTCCTGTTTACTCTGATGAGAGAAAAGAAGACCACCTTTTTTCGTCAATCATCGATATCAATCCGGCAGACGGGAAAGTCGTTCATCATCAGAATAAAAGAGAGAGAGAAATGCATAAAATCAACAGTGTGTTCACCGATTCATTGGAAATAGATGTAGAAAGCGTCTCTGGATCGAGTAAGAAAAGACCTAGGTTTTAAACAGGAGCGACAGCTGTAAGTCTTTATTTTAGAAAAGCGCAAAATAATTGGTTTGAAATTTATTGAAAAAAATGGAAAGAAGAAGAGATGACTTCATTAGACCTGAATATATGTATTTTAAGGGAACAACGGACGAAGATGGTAGATTAATCATTAATTTTATTCAAAAACCGTGTCATTATACAACCGATTACGAGGTTGCTGTCGATTCAATGTGTTTAGAGATGTCTACTTTCAAAAATATATTACAAAGTGATAGAGATCCTACTAATCCGCATTTCACTTTTATTGAGAGTTCATCTTCTTCTACTAAAATATACTTACCAGAATCAAAGATTGCTACTTTTGGCGAGTTTGTAGAAAAAGTCAATGAAGTTCAAAGTAAATTTACTATAAAAATCAATTATTTAGAACACAAAAGTGAGATAGATATAGGAAGAAATAAATTAGAAGTAGATAAGAGAATGGCAAGGGTCTTAGGACTTTTGAACACTGAACAAAAAGTATCAAAAATCATACAAGATATAAATAGTTCATCGTGTACTTTTACTGTGCTCAAGAAAGGAGAAGAAGTGATAGGAGTGTGTTTAGATGCCACAAGTGGAGACGGTAAAGCAATTCAAATAGCTAGAAGACACGATTATTCAGTTTGGAATGAAATTTCTCCCAGTTCTTTTCAATTCGTTCTTGTGGATTGTGACTTTGTCATAGAAGAAATTGTGGGAAAAGAAAGAACTCAAGACTTGGAAATGGTTCCCTTCAATCCGCTGACGGATCATTATTATTACTCGCCTGAAAGATTGACATGGAAAAGAATAAATTCAAATGTTTTCTTCTCCTGTTTCATTCGTTTTGCCGACACAAGAGGGAGAAGGTTTAAAGGAGCCGAAGCAGTTTGTCAATTGAGAATAAGGAGGAGACAATTAAGATAGAAAAGAAAAAGATGGGAAAAGAACATTATTTGGGAAATAGAATCTTACAAAAAGGAAGTGGGAATAAAAGAAATACTTATGGAAATGGTTATGACCCTTATGGTCAATATGGTGTTGCTAGAACTAAGAAAACTAAGAAACGACAACCTAGTAATCTCGAACTTCTTGCCAAAGTAGCACAAAGAGCTGGAGACAATGTCGGTGTTGGGGGTGTAGAAGGGGCTGTGCATAGAGCATACAAAAATGTGAATAACAGAAAAAGAAAAGCGTCAGATTTACCCATTTTCAATCCAGATTTGAATACGATCATCATTCCACCAAAAAGAAGAGCTCCGACACGACAAATAGGAAATGACGTTAAAGCATTTTTAACTAGCATAAGACCTTCGACTAGAAAAACAACAAATCCGCCAGGACCTACAGTATTGTGAAAAAGTAATGAGAGCGAAATGCGCGAATTTCGTTCTTTGTCCCTGCGAACTTTCGACGAAATTTCGCTCGAAAATTCGAGCGCGGTTTCGCGATGTTTCCAGCGTAATTTCGCTAAAACAAAGGGAGAAAATTCGCTGCATTTTCGAGCCCAGCGCGAAAATTCGCTAAGACAAAGAGAGAAAATTCGCCGCATTTTCGAGAGCAGCGCGAAAAACCAAAAGCGTTATTTCGCTTGTTGTCCGCGAAATTTCGTGGTGTGGTTTGTAAAGATTGATCACATATCGATCGGATATTCAGTTTTGTAAACAACTGCAGTCACTTTGACAGCACTTTGATGATCAGTACATGTATTTTGGAAATAGTTCAGTAGTTGTGTCCGTTTCAATTCTCCACAAAATTCGCCCTTTGTAATGTGTTTTATTCATCTTTCTCGGCAGAGAAGACTCGACAAAACATATGCAATTTCAATCCTTTGGTTGAGAGGACAAACTGTTGTCAACAATGCAAAGCCTATAAATATAAAAGAGCCGGCGAGTGTTATCTTGTAATGGTTCCCGGGTCTACATTTGTATTACAACAGAAGTGTTTATTGACATGATGTCTTATACGTACGAAAAGCTTACTTACCAATTTTCAGGATAACTTTTAACTTTTTGGCAGGTGCCGGCAAGTCATCGCAGTGAAAAGAACATCAATTGTTCCATTTCCATTTGATGAGAAACTTTGAATTCAGCGGTAAAAGACTTTAAATACATAGCTTAAAAGCCTTGCGTGATTGCAGCTTCTTTGTTATTATTTTTTTTGACCAGGGAAGAGCACTGTACGATACCTTTCAACTTTCACTCCACACGTGCGAGTTGTCAGTAAATGCGAATTTTCGCTCGAAATTTCGGAACGAACTATCGGTCAAAGCGAATTTTCACTCGAAATTTCGGAACGAATTTTCGGTCAGAGCGAATTTTCGCTCGAAATTTCGGAACGAAGTTTCGGTCAGAGCGAATTTTCGAGCGAAAATTCGCGTCAACTTAAACAATAGGCATTGCGAAAATTCGGCGAATTTTCTGCGAACTTTCGCGCTGGACAAAAATTCGCCATTTTTCGTCGAAAAGCCCCGAAATTCGCGAATTTCGTCGAATTACGTTCTCATTACTTTTTCACAGTACTGTAATTCTGTTCGTGCTATGTTACAAAGAGTAGGAGCGATTAGAAAGGGAAACAAGAGAACTAGGTGGCATAAGGCATTAGGTGAATGGTATTTACATGGAAAACATGCTGGAGAACCCATGCCGGGTCGTAAAGCAGCTATGTTAAGAGCTTATCAGAAGCGGCTGTAAGAAATTTCAAAAGACCTAGTAGTAAAGCTAGTTCTTCTTGGATGCAAGCTGCCAAGAGACAACGTGGACGCGGATTGATAAGTCACGCAATACTCGGTGACGCAGGAAAATTAGCTAAAACACTGGGTAAAAAAGCTCTTTTAAGAGCCGCTTTACCATTGTACGAAAGGGTACTGGAATATTACGACGAAAAGGAAGACAATTCCTTCAGAATTACATAAATAAAAAACAAAAAGGAAAAGGTATATCTGGCGATCTGTCGTCAGTAGCTCAATTTATAATGGAACAAAAGAGAAGACAAAGAGGGAGAGGGCAAAGAGGGGGGGTCCTTCCTTTTCTCGTTCCGGCTTTGGGAGCATTAGCAACCGGAGTCCTCGGTGGTGCTGCTTCATTTGGAACCAAAAATTTACTAGATAAAATGATAAAATAAAAGACGACACTTCATTCAAAAGTGATCACTTTGTAAAAGACTTTGAAAGAGTAACATCTTTGCGAAAACCATGTTTTCTTATCTTGCTTATGAGAGAAAGAAGAAAGAAGACGGAAAAACAAATGTAGAAGAAGAAAAAGGAAGAGTGAAGGCATTAAAAAAACAAAAAGATCAAACTAATAATCTTAAAGAAAAAATAGTTTCGGAACTTTTGAAATCGCAAAAGAACAATGAGGAAGAACAACATCAAGAAGAAAATACAACAGATGATTTATTAAAAGTGTTACAATTGTTGGAAAGAAGAAGTGATGAGTGCGAAAAAGAATTAGATGCTCATAAACGTCTATTTTCCATAATGATTAGTGGTGGAAATAATGTAGTGAAAGAAGAAGAAGAAAATGAAGAAAAAGAAGAAATGCGAAATGTAGCCCAAAGAAAAAGAAATGATGTAAAATTAGATATTCTTAAAGATCACTCCGACAAAGAAAAAATGGAAGAAGAAATAGTAAAGTTAAGAGCAATAAACAACAGAATGATGCAAATGTTGGGAATGGACCAATCAGAGGACGATAATAAAGAAGATAAAAGGTCTGACAAAAATGAAAAATCATCACTTTCAAAGAAAAGACGACTAGAAGAAGAAGATACGCTTGATTCTCTCTTAGAAGGATTAAAGAAAAAAGGAAAAAAGATTAAAAGATGAAGAGATTTGCTGACGTCGAAGTTTTAGAAGAAGATGTTGAGGGTCCTGCAGCTAAATTACCTTTGATAGAAACATGGAATGTAGCTTATCCAACAAAAGTTTATCCAGAACCTTATCAAATGACCTCTAAATCTTTAACATTTGAAGTAAAAGCTAGAAAAGGTAATTGGTTTCTTCCTTCAGATGTTCAATTACACATGAAAGTATGACCACGATTGGCCAATGGTAATCGACCATTTGACCCTGCTAATGCTGCCAATGGAGCAAATACTCACGTTCGTTTCATAGTTGACGTAGCCAGTTGGATAATTAAAAGTATACGAGTTAAACCAAAAAGACAACATGATGTGGAAGTGATATCACCGTATGTAGCTTTTGAAGAAGCATTAAGATCTGATCTTCAGACTAGTAAGGATGAGAGAGAGAGTGTACAATTATTATTTTATAGATGTTATGAACCAAAGATGAATTATAACCCCCATCAAACTAAGTGTGGAATTGCAAAAGTTGCTCCTAACGCCAATGAATTGGTTGTTAAAACTTTTGAAATGTATCAGTACAATCTGGAGTGGATTCCACTCGTAATAAAACCTCTACCCGGTTTCTTTCATGAAATCCATAAAGCCTTACCATCTTTAATGGATTTTGTGGTAGAGCTTGATTTACAAGATGATGCAATGATGGCGATGGAGCTGCACAAGATGCAATATATCAAATTCATCCCCAAGACATATTTTTGTTAATTGATTATAAATCAATGGGAGAGGATGAGGATGAAAAAATGGAAAAAAAAGTCTTTGCTCAAGATGATTTGCTATTTGATACTTATGATAACAATCACAGAGAATAATGCCGCTGAAGGTTTTAATTAAAGATTGGACTTCCTTAGATGGAAGAATTCCAGAAAGGTTTTTTTTTGGTCTTGTCGATGCCGCACAAGTAACACAAACAACTAACGTACAAGTTCCAGGATTATTCAAACCTTTTCAATGTAGCAAAATTCAACTGTATATTGACGACCGTCCCATTTTCAAGAAAGGACACATTAATTGGACAAATAATCTGTCAAACAGAAGATATATATGGAGTACTCAATGTGACATGGTTGCAGACATAGGTGACTAAAAGAGAGTAAACATCGGAAATTTTCCACTGGAAAGAATTAATAATGGTAGATGGTTTGCTTATGTAGATTTGTCTGCTAACAGAAAAAAGGGGGTGGCTAACACAGTTCGTAAAATCGATGGTATTTTTACTGCTAGAGTTTGGTTTAGTGCAACGCAAAATGCAAACAGACGACAACTTGCCATCGGCTAGTTTGAAAGAGGAGAAATAGTCTGTGTTAGTCCTCTCGACAATAGTTGGGCTCCAAAAACATTCAAAGAATTACCAACTAAGAATCCCATCAAGTTCAGCAACATTAGGGACGGCTCGTCTATCTAAAAATGCATGATACTATGGAACTTACTTTAGCTTGTTTGAAAGATGAAGACATTCCAAAAAATAATTTTCTAGGAGTTTTTGCTGCGGATAAAATCCCTTACTATATTCCCTCTCTTTGTTGTTTTATTATGAATACAGATAAACACGGGTTGGAAGGAGAACATTGGGTTGCTATTTTTTGTAAGCAAGGAAAGAAATTTTATTTTGATTCATATGATGGGAACGAGATATATGGAAATGAGAACTGGAGACAATTTTTATCTAGAGACTGGATTAGAAACGACATAGTCTTACAACAACTAAATAGCGATGTGTGTGGAGATTATTGCATCTACTTTTTTAAAAAAATGAGTTGTATGGAAACACCTAGTTTAGAATTTCTTAAGAAAGATCTTGATGTAGACAATCCATTTTCAAATGATTTTAGGGTATGGGAAAAAGTGCATTCAACCTTTCCAAAGACTTTAGACAAAATAAGTCACGACGTTAATCTTAATGATGTCACGGATGAGAAATTAGTAAAATTAATCAGAGATACCTTAAAAGCAAGTAAGCAAATATGTAAGTCTCGTAAAAATATAAAGATGAGTGTAAGTAGAAAGAGAAAGCATTTGTATTAAAATCATGGAACTGTGCGAACGTGTCTCGTCTCCTAAATTTACTCATCCGAGTAATATCGCTATATATGGGAATACGGATACAGGAAAGACTCACTTCTTATATTCTCTACTCTCAAATGCTGATCTCTACTTTTCTACAAGAGACGGAGAAAATATAAAGAAAATCGTATATTGTTATGGGTCTGTTTGGCAACCCATTTTTGATCGAATGGTGGAAAAAGGAATTATTCTACACAAAGGTTTACCAGATAATATTAAATTCTTATTTAAAGAAGAAGAAAGACCAGGTATAATCATATTGGACGACCTACAGTCCGAGATAGAAAACAATGTGGAAACACAACACTTATTGATGAAAGACGCTCATCATTTAAATTTATCGAAAATTATTGTTTTCCAATCGCTCTTCCCACCAGGTAAATATGCTACAGTCATGCGGAGTCAGTTTGCTGCTTTAGTATTCTTTGGATTTAGAAACGAAACTAATGCTTTACGACTTCGTTTTCGAGACTACGTGCCTTCAAAAAGGCATCTGGATTCACTCATAAAACTTTATCGATTATGGACGGAAAGGAAAGGTGGATATATGATAATAGATAATCACCCCATGTCAAAATGTGGAGCCGTCTCTATTCGTACGAACATTTTAAAAGAAGATCACCCGACTCTTTCTTCATTATTCAAGTGAAAGAAATGGAAGAGTACACATCAAGAAATATGACTTTCTAAAGAAAAATTTGTAGCTATTTCTCAATTGACAAACAGACAAGAAATCATCTTTCAAGATAAAAACAAGATTCTTTATAAGCAGAAAGAAAACGGACACTTGTATTTTCCATCAAATGAAAGATTAAGACTACGACTGAAGTATGGACCAAAAGAAGACAAGATTTTATGAAAATTATGATAAAATCAGAAAATTTATTATAAAAGATACAGAACTTGAAAAAAACGACGAAATCCTAGCAGTATCAGATTTGCTATATAACACTCGAAGCGAGAAAGAGAATAAAAAAAGGACAAGACATCGAACCAGTCGTTGAACTTTTGTCAAAAAGAAAGAAGATACCCATCGAAATCAGAAAAAAAGCAATATCACAAGGAAGAGATACTATAAGAAAAGTTCTTCAAGCTTTATTATTAAAACATCTGGAGGAAGATGACAACGATGAGCATCTTAGGTCGGCCTCTATTTGAAGATAAACACGTCAAAGAATATCTCTTGTTAGGAGAAGACGAGTTACAACGCGTAATAGAACAACAAAAGAGTGGTGGTAAGCAAGGAGATATGAAAGAAAGATATCACTCGGCAAATGACAAGACAATTACGGAAAAGACATATATGAATTCAGAAGAAGAAGATTTTCCACTTGCAAAGCAATTAGATAAATGGAAAGGAATGGACAGAGACCATGTTTTGAAAGCATTTCGAGAATACGTGATAATGAACAGATGGGTCAAAGATTTTCTACGAAAAGGATCACCACTCCCAAACAATCTCGACTTACAGGAGATATTAAAATATCTTCAAAAATAACAAAAAAATATAAATCCCAATTCATAGAGTTAGGTCTTATTGGTTACAAAAATGTTAAGCCTCAGACCACTCCTCAATTCCGTGAAATTGGAGTTGGAACAAACAAACCCACAGGTATGAAAACAATTGGAGTCGGTTCAAGTCCAATTCCAAGTACTTCGTTTTCTTCTTCTCTTTTTTCTCAACTTGCTCTTTGATTGTCTCCTCTTCCATCTCAACTTGCATAATATTCGATTCACCCCCTTCTTCAACAACCTCAGCGGCAGTCGATTTTGGCGGACACGCATCCTCTACAACCTTTGGTCTTCTGGGTTTATAAGGCCTCTTCTTCTTTGTCTCCTTCTCTCCAGTAACTTTGGGTTGTCTTGGCTTATAGACTCTCTTCTTCTTTGTCTCGTTCACATTCGGATGAAATTCCTCTTCATTTTTTCTCTTTTTTGTCATCTCTCCATTCAAAGGTTGAATCTCTTGTGAAAGAAGGACGGGATTCTGTAGCAATTGCTGAGTGAGAAAACTCTCAAACGGAGGAAGTCTTTCCTGAGTTGGAATTTGCGAGTCAACCGTTTGATGTTGAAGAAGTCCAGCGTCAATTTGAAAGGTGTCCCTCAACAGTTCCTCACCAGCATCCATAGTGGGAAGTATGGCTGGTAAGTGATCAAATGCATTTAAAAAATTCATCGACATTGTATCTAAGCGAAAAACTTGTTCTCCCATCCAGAATAATGTGTATGAGACAGAACAAAACACAAAACTCTTATACGTTTTTCCCGCTCATTTTTAGATTGGTGGAAATTGATGATCAACATACCAGGGTCACCAGGTCATCACTACTTGAAAGGCGATCCCAAATATTTCAAGGAAGTAGTTAATAGATTCTATGAAGCATGTGTCTATCATGATTTTTCTGCTTTGAAATGGATTTTATCACCAGATAAAAGAATAAGAATAAAAAATTTCCTTGACACAGGAGAAAGATCGATTTTAGAAGAAGACGAATTATACGCTCATGTTTTTTCCTTTTTCCATGAATTCGAAACAGTAAAAGAACAGGCAGGTAAAGAAACTTTCAACTACACGATACGACAAACAGCTATGCTTTTGGGTTATAAAACAAAAGAGTTCATTGAAATACTAAAAGAAAAATCAATCCATCAATTTCTAATGGAAAAATTGACGAAAAGCAAACCTGTGTACAATTGTTTCTCAGACAGTGGACACGAACTTTTCTATCTTAACAAACTTTTATGTAAAAAACCCGCCCTGTGTAACCATTGTGCTGCCACTCACGCATTAGCTATAGAGATAAGCAAAGAAACTCAAGAAAATGCCAAAGTGATCGAAATAGACAAAAGTGGAAGTAAGACTTACCACTCATAAAGCAATCAAAAACAAAAGTGTGTATTAATCATTTTTATTACTTCATATTTTCTACAATAAAACATGAATCATTGAAGAAACTGTTCTGCATTCTTCTTCATGTTAATAGCATGTCTCGACAAAAACTCCAACCACGATTTTTTCCCCGGTAAATTATCTATTGCCTTTACCATTTCATCATCTGCTTTCCATTTTTTCCTTATATTCGAACCAGCATCTGCATAAGCTATGTCGTGTTTGCACGCAATTTTATCCAATCTATTAATCCCCTGCTGACCTTTGGCCAAACGATATTCCAGATGCGTGCCAGGACCGAGAAACTGATAACTGGGAGGGTGAAATTCCATCCCTGATTTGGCTATCCACTTTTGAATGTCAAAACCACTTCCTTTCTGAAGTTGTTTCACTTTATTTGCAGCGGAATAAGCTGCAAGAATAGGTCCTAATCCTTTATACCCATTATTTGGTAAAGGTTCTGCATCAAAGTATGTTCCTACGATTCCACCTTTTTGACTTTTTCCTTTATTGAAAACACTCTTATTCGTTCCACACCGATTACATTTAAAAATAGAATAACCTCTCCCCTTTGAAGTCTTGCCGTGTCTGACGAAACTTCCAGACGTGTGATTACGACACTTTAAACAATAACTGTTCATTTTTCGTGTCTGATGTTAACTCGTACAAGTCCCAATTCAATATGAAAAAAAATCAGGTCGATAACCAAAATATAGTGTGCGAGGATGTGATTCTCTGGTAAATACTTTCCATTTCTTACAACGATCACATGTATAGATCTTAAAGAGTATTCCACCCTTTGTCCGTTTCTCTTTTAAGTAAACATCAAATGTATCTTTATAACATCTAGTGCAAAGCGTTGGCCACATCTGTCTCATCTTTAAAGTAATAATGTCCTTCTATCTTTTCAAACAAGTCCAAAGATCGAAAGCGAAATATCTTGTCGTAAAACGTGGCAAATCTCTCCAACCGCCCAGCAGGACAACAATCTCGCAAATCTTTGTCTCTATTGCCGCGAACCTTTTTCCATGCTTCCATAGAAGAACAGATCTAAAAAGAAAAAGAAAAAAGAAATTGAAGAAGCACATCTTGGATGGTATTGAAACCATCCTAAGAAGTGTTTCTTAAATTTTTTATTCTTAATCACAAACCTCGTCGTGAATGCGACATTTATTTAACCGTCTTAACTCATCACCAATGTTCTTCATCCGTTCTCGATGCAGTACAAAACAATATGTTTGTTCTTTTGGTGTAGGTAATAAAGTATATGATGCCCACATTTTAGAAGTTGTCTCAATCGCACCATCTTTCAACCAATCATAATTAACAGAATCATCTCCTCTCTTTCTCTTGAGAACTTTCATACTTTTTACCTGAATTCTTGACACCGATGATTATAAAACTAGGAGACTGATCTAGCCAGAAATGATCAGACAAGAGTGACTATATGAGGAGTCTCATAGCAGATTTAATTAATATGGCTAAGGTCAATTTTTTGGTTGCTTTGCGACATATTTTAAATCTATTGCAGACCAACCAAAATCTTGAAATTAGATCAATAAAATCAATAAAACGGCAGGGATTTACTCTAGTCAACAGTGTTGATCTCAGCCATTTTGCTTTTTTTAACCAAATGACTGAGTTCATCAACCTTGACTAAGAGAAAATTATCAATCAAATATGACACAACACAAGATAAAACAAAAGCAAAGATAACTTTTCTGTTTTGACTCTGAGATCGATATTTCTATTCTATTTCAGAATCAATGCTAAGTAATTTTTGAATTTTTTTCTTTTAAATTAAGATAAAGAAATTTTTAAGAAAATGTGGTTGAGAAAGAACGTTCTAAGAATAAAAGATGCTTTTAATCAGTACGCTTTTGTTCTTGGAATGTTCTTTCTTACAACCCTCAAAGTTGTTGAAGATAAAAGATTATTAAATGAACAGATAGTACACAAGAAGAAAAGAATACTTTTAACCAGTACCTTTTGTTCTTGTGTACGGTTTGTTACATTTTGCTTTTTCCACAGATCTGGATAACAAAAATAAATTTTTAAGGGAAGTATGACACAGATGATAATTTATTATTATCCTGTCTCCTACTTCTTTTTAAAATTTAACTTTTAATAAGTCATTATTTGTCTACAGAGGTATGGGCAAAATACAATTTTTGAAAAGGAAGTAAGAAACAGATGAATATTTAATATCCATCTTTCTCGTGCTTCCATTTTAAAAATGTAAATTAAATCACATTTATCAGTCTTCCCAGAGAATTAGAAAAATGAGGCATGACGAAAGCTACATTTATTTTAATATGTCTTGCGTCATACCTCTTTTTTCTCAAATCTTCTACCACTGGATATTTTTAAAATAACTTAGTATAACACAGTAGATATGAAGAAAATAAGAGTAAAAATCATCACCAATAGAGATAAGAACACAGATTTACTCTCTCTTTTTATCTCTACTGGTTATGATTATCTCCTATCACTCAAAATTAAGGTACTCATAAAAAGAAGAAAAGAAGAAGAAACAAATCAAGAAAACAATAGCGGCGAACAGCAGATTTTAATTTCTCCTTGATCGTCTCTGTTGTCTTTGATTATCTTCTAACACAAAAATATTCAAATAAGTAAAATATAATTTATCTTTCACACAAAAAAATATTAAGGTAATTTTACTATGATAAGTTATTCTTCCTGGAAGAAAAAACCAAAATCGAATAACACAAATCACGACGCACAGAAATTTACTTTTCTCCACATTCTGGTTTGTGTCATTTGACGCCGGTCTAAACAAGACAAGAACAAAGAAGAAGGAAAAAGATCAAAAGTCGAATAACACAAACTACGACACAACGATTTACTCATTGTGTTTTGATTTGTGGTATTTTTAACGGTCTATCATAAATATTAAGGTAAGTAAAATAAAATCTTTGATCATGGTTTGGTTGTTTTAACAGTCAAAACTACAAAGAAAAAGACAAAATCAAAAATTGTACTAACTACAACAGTAAAAATTTACTTTCCACTGTTTTAGTTGGTGCTATTTTTATTCAGTCTATCAAGATCTTCAATAAATTAACAGAGACCTCCTCATTAGCATATTTTCCACCTCAAATCTCTAAGCTTTTTCTAAGAAATCACGCCCCTTTTCCACGAACATCTACACTTAATCCTCATTAGCATATTTTCGACCCAGATTCTTTCACCTAATTAGCATAAAAAGTGACCATTTTTTCCCCATATACTACTTACATGTATGTACCTGGACACAGTTGAACAACAATAATTATTAGTATAAATACACAGGTGATTATACAAAATCGCGCGCTCTCATTGGCTCGCTATCTCGGATTGTCAGCCGATAATCACCTCGATGGATAAAATGGCTGCCAGTAGTCGTTTTGCCACTGTAAGTGAAGATGATTTCGCATTGAAAGGTTTTTGTTTTTCTTTTTTTTGAAATAATCACCTGTGTATTTATACTAAAACAATTATTCGCCTCAGGGTCAGTGATTATCGGTGAATATTCACCAATAATCACTTCACCTTCGGCGAACAATTGTTAATTATTATTGTTGTTCAACTGTATCCAGTTGCTTGGGTTTTGAATTCAGCATAAATATTATACTCAGGCAAAATGCAAAATGTCACTGCAGCATTAATCTATTTAGACAAATCTTTGAAGAGGTAAAAGAGCACTCTACAGAATGACAGAAATGTGGTCACACATAAAAAGATAAATTATTTTCCGAGTTTATTAAAGGAAGCTCAAAAGGATTTTCCACTCTTAATAGTCGTGTGTCCAATGGGAAAAGATTACTCCAATCCTTACAAAAGGGCTACAGCTTCATACCTGTGTAATACTATTGCAATGTTTTAAAGGGTGTTTGCTGGGTCCCAACTGCTGCTATGGTAATGGTACAGTGCTCAAAGACCGTCTAAAACTTGGTCTTTGAAAAGTATCTCTAAAACCAATTCAGTGAGCAGTATTTTGTTTTTTTAGATTTTGAAACCATATCATAATTCTCTGACCCAGTACATGATGTGAGAAAGAACTATAAACTGAAGTAAGTAAAATTTGAAATATTTATGAAAAAGCTGAAAGATGAAAAAAATTCCACTGGATAATTATTTGGAAATTACTTTAAGATTGCAAAATACCCGGTAACACTTCTCACTTGTTTCCAAACAAATCAGGGAACGACGCTGGATGAACTTTTGAGATAAACCTTAACAAATCTAACAAACTCTATTTCCGGTTGTATTAATTTTGATTCATTATCCTCTGGAAGGGCTCAGGTGGCCTTAAGCCGGAGCACTCGGCTAAGTTAAACTAAGTAATTTGCAACAAACTTGGAACTTAAGGATATGCCATTACAACGATGGCAAATTTTACTTTCTAGTACACTGTCAGTATAATAAAACGTGTTTTTACATCGACATACAGTGTGTATATGTATACATAATTATTGGAAACGTGCATACCTTGACATATGTTCCTTTGCTTGATTTTGGAAAGCAGGTGCAACTTCCTTTGCTTTCCTCATGGTGACTTTTTAACTCACCAGGAATAAACATTGCTGAGGATGGTGGAATTGGCTTAATTGGTACATTTTCAAAGGTAATGTGACAAGTAGTTTGTGCATCCCCTTGCCTTAATGTCAAAGGAGAAAGGGGATGTGTCCTTTTCAACACGTGCTTTGCAGAAATGGCAAATGACGACTTTTTTTCCTGATTGATTCCACCCTTTTATGACAAGTGTCGCACAATACAAGAGAAAGACCATCATCTGCCTGGACTTTTAAGTTTGGTCGAAAATGTCTCCAAATATTCTCAAAAATTCACCATAAAGGTTTCGCTTTCTCTGTTAAGTTTGTTAAAAAACTGTTTCTTTCGGGTGGCTCATCGTGAACAATATCGTGAAGAGAACACGAGCTCTATAGTGTTGAATTGGGCGCGCATTGAAATAAAGTCATGGTGTGTGTGGCCATGGCCCGTGCGATCAAGAATTTCTCGAGATTAGCAAAGTTTCTGCCACTGCAATTCATGTAAGAAATCTAGAAATACCTCGACCAGGAAAAGGGGGCAGAATAAAAATAATTGTTAGATCCAAATTAATCGATGCCATGTTTAATAGGTGAATCGGGGATGACATCTTTAAACAAATCTCACACACCTGGAAATACGCTACTGTAAAGATACCTTGAAAGGTCCAGCGTGTTTCCCCGCCGATATTCTGAACGATTTCCTGTACACTTTGTGCTGTGATTGAGACTTTTCTCCTCGAGGAAAACCTTGCCAAATGAACCAGGCGAGTATGGCGATCAAGTGATTTCCGTGTAAGAAGACACGAAACGACTTCACGGCCTGCTGACCTCTGATTGGGCAGAAAAACACAAAGAATTTCTGGCACCAATCAGAATTGAGAATGACCTCTACTGTTTGGAACTGGTCTGGTAAGAACTTGTCCCCAGGGGCTCTTCTCGCCATACTATGCTTTTCTTCGTCGCCATTTTCTTTCGCCCGTTTACGCTTCCCTTGCCTCGCGATCTGCCCCTGGGTCTCCGAGGAAGGAAATGGAGTCACTCAAATGGCTAAGCTTAGCATAATGGAGGTCATTATCCTGATATTTATATATACCATGCAGGCCCTACTCCACCAGATAGACATAAAAAATACTTTACCTGCACCTTCATCAGGTAGACCTGAATCAATAAGACATGCGGGTGAATATGTATCCCTGTGACCACACATTTGATCCATACCATCAAGAATTTCCATTTCTTTCGACTTTCAGTCCCCCTTCGTTTTTGTTTATCATGATGTTGCTTATATTGCTGTTTCAGCTTTTTCCACTTGTTAATGATACTTTCTAATTTAAAATGTATCGCTATATAAATAAAGGGAATTTTGTCAACAGATACAAAAGCAAAACAAATATGCCGGTTATCATGCAATAGTATTCACACGTTTTTTTCCCAACTGAAAAAAGGCAAGCGAAAATCAAATTATTCATTCACTCCGTAAGATTACACCAGCAGGTAAATCAAACGTGCAAAATCAGTCTAGCCGAAAAAGTTAACATCAGATGAATTATACTCTTCCTAACCTTATCATTTCAAGGAAATCGCAATAAATCGTGAAGTGAATACTAGTTTCAGTCTGCAATATTTGCCACAAGGTGACCGGTGAACGTTACCTTTGTTTTCCAGTTGCACTTGAACACTTTTGTAAACAGCTCGTTTTTCCTTCAGTGTTTTAGCGTTTTCTAAACTGAACATAATTGTTTCTTCTTTCATCAGTTCTATTAACTCCTCCACATCTTTGTCCTTCCACGCTATCCCGCGAGATTTTGCTGGCGACTTTTGCAGCGTCTTCAGCTTCCTGCTAAGCGCCATGTTGAGTGAATCGCTAGTCGATTTGCACATGCTCTCCCAAATTGGTGCTGACCAAAGGCGTGAAGGCTCATCAGAGAAAAGTTGGTTCGGCACAGTTAATCGTTTACACTGCACACATTATCTTAGCTGGGCTAGATTTTCAGGATCGCGTACCAATTTTATCCGTGCTTGGACTACCTCTCAACATGGTCCGAGCACGTGTGAAAGTTTGGTCCAGCACGGATGGGGCAAAGTAGTTTACACAACAAAATCTATTTGTGCCGCACCATTTTTTTTGGTAAGCGTACTTTTTTCATCTGAGCCGTGCCAAAATTTTTCAGCAGTGTAAATGGGGCTTAAATCAAATCTTTTGCGTATAATAATGGGAACTTATGTTATAAAACACTCTGATAAATTACAATATAGTAACATTTTTAATTAGCTTTTCTACCATTATGTCTCCTTCATTATAGCCAACATTGTAATTGAAAGAATAGTGATTTTTATTATATAGAGCAAGTGTACATTATACATCTCCAGTCTCTCTGTTGTGTAACATAATAATTATTGTTGTGGATATGGTTATGCAATTTTGGAAATATAATATAGAGATTATGGTGAGGTGAAAAACTGTACTTTTCCCCAATCTCAATCCCTCTTATGCCCCATGTATGGGATCCCGAGAGGGTTAGGGAATCTTTTGAGTATGTTCTTGACAACGCATTTCGGCATTCTTTCCCGCACATTGTCAATGCGGTCTCCAAGCTCCACTTTGTGAGCAAGGTATACCGGATCCTGCCATAGACCACATTTCTTTAGAGCCCTCCAGTAGGTCTTTTATAATCCTTTCGTCTCCTCACGTGGTTCTGTACATGGGCTGCATGAAAGCCAAGATGCTCACTACTGTTGGTAGTAATACAAGGAGTCTGTCGACAGTAGAGGCACATCGTGGAATCGACGTGTTGCCCTTCATCTTCCGAAACAAGAAGACACAAGTCAACTCATGGTAAGGATTGTTCAGTTTGTATTTTTCATCAGCATTCATTGATACGCTTAGAGCTTGTTACTCATAACTTGTTTAAAAAAACTATAATTGAAGACAAGTTGTACTGTTTCTTCCTCGGAAGAAGATTACTTAGGTATCTTCCTTGTGAACGTGCTGCTTTCAGAAAAAGATCAACGGTTTATTATTTACTTTCGTCACCCGTGTCACGCAATGTTCACGGTTGTGAATATAACACATGAAATGATGCCTAAGGAAATTGGGTCTAAAAACCCAATTCATCTCTAGTCGTTACCATTACTTACACACGCCAATTCAATAATAAAATTATACTTTTACACGAGTTACAACAATTTGCTCTGAGAAGTTTATTCCATGACCTGAAAAGCTAATTTGCATGTAACTGGCGGCGAAACACAGCTTTGAGAGCCCCTTTGTCTTATATTGTATTCAAATTGAAGAGGGCGAAAAGGACAACAACATAACGTAAAATTGTTTTACCATACCATTTGGTTGGGAATTTTCGACATGCACGGCTTCCACATTTTCTTCTTGCACGGGCCTGCTGAATTTTTTGTCGAACGGTTCAGTCGGCGGTTGGAGCTCTTGAAGTTGCACATGGACAGTGCTCCGTTTGCAATCAACACCAACAGATCAAAGCCTACCAAGTTCAGCCCATTCTATTTAATGTAAGGTAGACACCCACGTTTGCCTCTTGAAGTCCAAAAGTATGTAGAGCATGTCAATAACGAGCCCGGCGGAATTAACCTCAGAGGATGTCCTCCAGGAGCATGTGCAAAAAATGACAACCCCAAGAGATGCACTTTTCCAATAAGTGCAGGGAAACATGGAAGCTGCACAAGAAAAGGAGTTCTTAAAAGAAAAGGAGGCTTCCAGTGCACATTTCAGAATGGTGATGCTGTTCTACGCCGCAATATGCTCCAAAAGACCAAAAAGGGGCACAAAATGGAAGACTAATATACCATAGAAGAGGTTGACTTACAAAAGAGAACGTGCAGGTTACGTGGAAAAAGTGGCGAAAAACTAAAAAGGATAGTAAACATGAAAGACCTCAAAGCATACAGGGTCCAATGCACAGCTCAGCAGACAACACAACCACCATTGCAGCATCCCGATAGTTCTTCTCAGCATTCAAGAACGGGTGCCATCACAGCAGCCAGTACCATCTCAGTAGCCTGCAATACCATTGCAGCAGCTACCACCAACCAAATCGGTCACAGTACAGCAGTCAATGTCATCCTAACAAGCACCTTCCAGCCAGCCAACACCACCTAATCAGCCAGCACCTTCCAAACAGCAAACATCACCTAATCAGCCAGGGGCTCAGCAGCTGGCAAAAGACCAGCCCTTTGAACCAAACAAAAAAATACAGGACATTTCAAAGGAGGAAATCACTTCCTGTTTTGACAATGTAATCAATGATCACCTTTTGGAAGTACTCAGTGGCATCAAGGAAAGCTGGCGACATGAAGAATTGCATCAGACAGGGATAAAGAGATGTTCGGAAGGGAAGATCTGAAGTTCAATGTGCCATTTGGGGACAATCAAACATATCACGTGGTAAATCTAATGGCAAAACACTTCCCAAAGGTCAGTCAAAAGTACCGGTACTTAATAGAAGTACTTTTACCAGAGGCTCTAACTACCCTTCGTTGTCAGCAACTACAAATTACTGTAGGAAACAGACAACTTTTTTGAAAGACATGTTTCGGCATGCATCATCAGTTTAGTGAGTTCCTAAGTATGAACAGTTATAAAGTCTACGGGTAGATGAAAAAATTATTACAACATGACATAATGCAAAAGTGGGTAATAATTACAGCGTCACACTAAACATCAAGGTGTAACCAAAACGTGAGAAAAGTGTTGTAATACTGCAATTGTTTGTTAAGTTCAGGTTTGATCTTACTTACATAAAAAGCTTCTTTTTAAATCAATTGAGTTGCTGGCAGAATCCAGAATACTTAAAGATATGCGAGTTTTTATCGCTTTTGTGTGTTCCTTTATCCTGGTAGAGAATTACATTACATTACATCACTGGTAGAAAATTACAAATTACATACAACCAGGTTGAGGATCTCCTAGGAAAGGGTGGAAAGCATGAGGCAGATGCATTCATGCAAAAAAATGCAACAAAGAATAAAAGGAAAATTCTTGAAAAAGAAAAAGGACCTAAAAAGAAAAATGCAAGCAACCAAAGAAGCTGGAGACGAAGTCAAGTTTTTGAAACAGGCAAGGATGGACCAAACATCTATTGCTAAAATGCAAAGGCCTACATTTAAATTAAATCAAGAAGATGCAGACATAATTCGAAAAAATGCAATGCAATGCTTACAGACCATCAAATAAAAATGGCCCAGGAACTGTTGCATCGCCAATTTCCTTATATCGAGGGGCTGCTGTCTCCAACAATTGGGAAAGCAAAACAGTTTCCAATGATGTGGAACAACTTCATTCAAGTGCTACACTTTGGTGGTATGCACTGGGTCTGCGTCAGTAATATTGGATGCATCCACAACAACCAAGTGAAACTGTATGACAGTCTGTACAGTGGAATCGTGCCATTTACCAGAGAGCAGATTGGTGCCCTTCTTTTCAACCAAAACAGTGATGTCATTCAAATTTGTGTCCCTCCTGTTGACCAGCAAACAAATGGGACAGACTGTGGAGTCTTTGTAATTGCGTTTGCCACAGCACTTTGCTATAATATGGACCCCACATCACTTAAGTTCAACAGGCGGGCAATAAGGGCACATCCCTTAGATTCCCTTAAAAATGGATACATTGGTATATTTCCCTTTGAGGAAAAATCGGGCGCTGGCTACAAAGAGGCTGTTGTCCTGCCAGTGTACTGTGACTGCCGCCTCCCATACAATCCAACCAAAGACCAGATGGCAGAATGCACCAATTGCAAGAAGTGGTTCCATCAAGCCTGCCAAAAAATTCCTGACAAAGTTTTCAAGTATAAAAGGTTTCAATGGAAGTGCTACAAGACCTGCTACAAGACCTGATAGTTCACAGGAAGAACGTTAGTTATAATTTAAGAGGTGACTATATTCTCTCGCTACCCAAGCCAAAGTCTAATACATATGGCTTGAACTCAGTCCATTATATTGGTTCGAAACTCTGGAATTCACTTCTGAACATGTTTAGAAACATAACGATTTCTAAGTCTTTTAAGAGATCCATTAGACAAGTTGACCTAGTACAATTTTTATAATTTGGACGTTTCTTTATTGAATTTAGAACTTAGTTAGATATGAGATATATTTACTAGATTTTAACGTTATAATCTTAATTACAATATATTCCACTTTTAGTTTTTAAACTATTAATTTTATTTTGTTTGTGGAATACCTGCAAATTAGCTGGCGCCCTTTCACAGACCCCGACTTTCGCTACGTCTGTGAAAGCACGCCTTTACTGTAGCTAAGTGTATTTTCACAATAAACTTTTATTGTATTGTATTGTATTGTAATAACTGCCAAATTGCCTAGACACAGAAATCTATTTTGATGACTTCCCGTTTTCATCAGAATTTTTCCTTGCCCTCACCCCTTGTTACCCTAAATATGTTTCACCTAAGAGTAATTAGTTGGGGTAAACCCTTCCTCGCCTAACAGACCACTTTAATTTAGTTGGCTCCACTTTCAAGCCAAATCTTCTGGCATGACCCCTCCAAAACCTTCTAACCCCCCAGTTGCATTCTGATCTTCTTCCGTTGATATTTTGGATCGGTTGAAACTTAAAAATATAAACTCACAAAATCTGTCCCTCGTAGCCTCCATGTTTATAGGAATACCGGGGTAATTCACAATATTTTAGTTTGCCTTTCTTAAGGATAATAGCTTGACTGAGTAATGCCCAAGTACGACTGACTAGCTATAAAATTAATAGGTAACTTACGGCCTTGTCCAATTTTGGCAGTCCTCAGAATTTTTCTCATCCACTTATTTCCAAATTGGACAGCCTAGTCCTACTACATATAGATATCCGTCTCAGCAAATCTAATTTATTTAGAACAATGGCAAATTAAAGAAAATTTGAAAATCATCTGAACAACCTTGACTTTTTACTAATTCAAAATGTCAGGCAATATCATTTCTATAATTTGGCAAAGTATGAAACATTTCACCAAAGGAAAGTATGTTAAATGGTGCCTGCCTGTCATGACGATATGTTGCCATGGTAATGACCTTAATCCAAAATTTGACAACCAAAAAATGAACCTTACTTTAACAGGAATCATACAGATAAATCTGTACAGGGAAAACTTTAAGTGAAATTACCCAAGGTTTCTTTTCTTATTCGGACTCTACAGGGAGGGTGTTCATAAATACTGTAGGAGCCACCTCAAGGTGGCCTACTGTTTTGATGGATTATAACCCTTTTGTGAAATGCCCAAGGTGTTTCTCATTCCTCTGTTTAGATGTTTGATTAAGTCTATATGAAACTAAGATTGCAATCCTCTGAAGTAATCTGGATCTGGATCAGGATCAGTGATCCAAGATCACTCAGATCATGGTAAATCAGAGGAACCGACGAATCCACTCTGGTCACTGATCAATGATTTTGGTCAATGAAAACAAAGAAAATAATGATTTCAACTTGAACTTTTTCCAGAGTTGCGGTATCCTCTGTAGCCACTACGAAAATGTATTAGACTACTTTATGACCACCATAGCCCCGTTTGCAATTAAATTCCAAAACCAGGACCTGGAAAAACACCATTTGCCTTATGCCGCAAGGCCATCTTCTTCCAACTTGTTGGCAAACGTGATTAATGACACAGTCAATTTTGTAGTGGAATCAAGTGCAGAAGATGTAACCACAAAATATTATTATTGTGTAATTTTTATTCTCAGCTTAAAAAAACTTCCTCCAACAAGGGTCAGGGTTACTTATTTATTTATTTATTTATTTTGGGTACTGCCAAGCATCTTTCAGTCATAGATAGACAATAATACACAACTCCCTAATGCATTTACAATAAGGAACTGGTCAAAAAGTATAAGGTGGGATGGGCCGAAGCAGAAAGGGGGTGGGTCATCGTTTTTTGAGCTCTTAGCAAGGTCGTTCAATTGCCAGCAACCCACTGGGGGTGGGTCATCCTATTTTAAACAGGAATAGGCACATTGTTCAATAAATATTTTTTAATGATCGAGGGCTTGATTCTGTTGAAATAGAAACAAATAAATTTAAAGCATGACAGCTTTAACGACGTACAATTTTATCTTTGTTTGTAAAATACAACTGTTAAATCGAAATTAAAATCTCTCTTTTGTCTCTTTTAGTTAACAAACATAAAAATTTTATTAAAAAAAATGAATGTGCTTTTCTCTTTGCTGTGAAAGAAAAGGGTTTCTATCCTTAACCTTTACATAGAACACCACAATCTGACGACTGAAAAGAAATAAACAAAAAAAAGCAAGCTTGACTTAGTGCAGCACACATTCAGTTAACAGCAGCCTTAGGCACTGCATCCACTATCAACGATACAAGTGGCCCCAAATCAAGTGTCACCAGCTCAGCACCAAGCGAGGACTCAACTACAGGCAATGACTCAGAAACAAGTGAAAAATATGTCTTTGCAGGAAGTTGGGAGTGATAGCTCAGATGAAGATGATATCCCTCTTGCAAAACTTGCCTCTATAAACAGTTCGCGTGACAGTGACAGCAATGTGCCATTAAGCAAACTTCGTAACACATAATTTGATGGCACGAGGATGAGAAACTTTAAGGACGTTTGGGCTAATTGTTTGTGCGCAACGTTACCGCGCAGGTAACCAGACTGTAATTAGTCACGCATTACTTTGAGCATTAGTGAAGTTGAGTTTTCAAAACCTTTGCAGAAACCATGGACAATAAGTCTTGCACAGCGTTGGATCAGATAAGATCTTGATCAGTCAAGTAGACTATTGCACGACTGATATTCGCGTTGTTTTATCAGTCGTGCACTAGTCTACTTGACTTTAATAAATATTTTTCAAGCGTTAGTTAAAATAACATGGGGAGAAAAACGCCGAGGGAAAAATTCCAGGCCGGCAAAAGAATGACATTTATTTCCGAATCATCATAAAATGTTAAAGAGAAGTGAGCAGGAGGATGGAAAAGCTCTGGAAAAGGTAGCTGCTGATCGAGTAGTGGATGAAAGTTTGGAAAACTCGAGGAAGTACCATTGCGTAAATTTAATGAGGCTTTTTTTTAAAAATGTATTTACTACCCTACGAACTTAAGTTCAAAATGAATGCATGTTTTTTGAAGTTCTTTTCCTTTACTTTCGTGAAAATAGAGCATTATTTTCGTCCTCGTCCGCTTGAATTGTACGGACCTGCGTGAAAACAACCAGCGATTAAATCTCACAATTTCACTCCAGAAGACGAGTATGACGACAATGGAGAGATATTATACACAACACTAACCAAATGAAGATGAGGCTTGCTTAAAACTTCTTTGCTATGCTCGAGGAAGTGTTTTGGGGGGTAAAAACCTTTCATCCCTTCAACAATCGATCCTATCTTGGGTTCCAGTCCTTCCTTGAGAGGTCACGCAAAAATGTGACAATCGAAATTTTCCAAGAGCTTTGCAAAATCACATCGATTTTACTGGTTTAGATCATTGGTGACCCCTATTTTTTTAATCATGAATCACTTACTTTATTTAATATCTACAAAATGTGATGAAATGAAAAATTTTTGGCGTGAACGTCCTTAAATAATAACAAGTCACTGATTAAACATGGCTTACAAAAGCTGAAAGAATTACATCCTTTTGTGTCTGGTTAAGAAACAAACCTAACCGTAAATCAACACCACCATAACTTCATATACAAAGGTGGTATAACTGATTTTATACCACGGATAATGCAATTCTCGTGGTCTGATTGGTTCACTCAATCTTGGTTATCAGCGCTTATACCTTAGTGTGACCTTATATGGTAAATGATTGTGGTTAGTGTTGCTAAACTAAAAATTTTTAGGGTATAAAGCAAAAGAAAAACGATTTTGTGGAAAGTTTGGATCAATTTCGAAGCTTAGAGGTACACGAAAAGGTAAGAAATGTTTTTGTGATCAGCCTGCGTCTGTCTGACCACCAGGTATTACACAACATCTCATATTCATCAACTTCTTACGATTTCGCTAGGATTTTCTCCCTTTTTCGGTCGTATTTCGTACTTCCAAACTTTTGGAGTTTAAGGAATCTAATAAAACAACTATTCCATTCGCACCCGTTGGATACGAGAGTGGTCATAGCCAATTCAGCGCTACATGCCTCGTTGGCTATTTACCATCTCATACCCAACGTCCGTTCATGGAATAATTGTCAAATATAAGAAAAAAACATTTTATCAGGGGATGGGTCATGTAGGTTTCAGCCTCCATTTAGGGGTGGGTCATGTGTTTTTTATCAGCCACATTTCCAACTGCTCTGCCCCCCCCCCCCCGTCATACTTTTTGACCAGTCCCTAACATAAAATTCATCCAACTAAACTAATTAGACAATTACATTATTCCACAACACAATGCCTTGCCAATCCTGGACAAGTTATCATGGTTTGCTACTGAAAGATATCCTTTCTTATACTGCGATGAGGTTGAGGTTCGCTTTGTTTCAGGCATTCCTTTTTAACAAACTAAAACAGACTTGCAACAATCTTGGCAGGTGAAACAAGTGATCAGCCTTGGTAGAACGGACAATGTGCCGTGCATTGTTGTGCAACCAACTTTCTATGACCAAACCGCATACAGAACTTCAGAAGTACATGCCACCCTTCACCAGCTAAAGAGAGGCAAGAGCCAACGCCGAAAAGTCAAGAACAAAAACATTTGGGTGGCGTACATGTACCAGACTGCTTTTGGTGAGCAGTTGGAAACTGTGATAAAAGGTATAAAAGTTTTATGTAAGGCAACAGTACCACTGAAACAATTTTACTTACTATTAAATATCCCAGGAAATTCAATAAGCTAGACTCTGAGCTCTGTCTCCTTCCACTATTTTAGTTATAGCAGTATCAAGGGTGATCTATATATCCATGAAATCAATCCCTGTGCCTCAATTTCTAATATTGGTTCTTTCTGTTGGTTATGAGTGATATTTCTGAACAAAGGAAAAAACGACTAAACCAGGTTTTAGAAATATGCATCCACTTGAAATAACTCATCTGTAGAAATAACAAACGGTTTAGTGTCCAAGAAAAGAATTTGTGGAGTAACTTCTTCCACCAACTTTAAGCTATTACTTGTGTACCGTTTTGTCGTCCTCGTTCTCTTTCTCTCTTCTGTCGTTTCTCTTCTTCTGACATAGGCCTTCCAGGCATCTTGCAACCTTAGTAGATTCGAAATTAAAAATCTTAAGACATACCAAAAACTGCAATTCAGAGCAAAAAGCAGCCCTAAACAAAATAAAAATAAACACTCAGCTTTAAGTTTATATCCCTCCAATGCTTGACTTGACTAACTACAGCTATGTTATGTTAAACCTGGATTGAAACCAGCGAAAAATGCAAAAAATATATATTTTCCAAACCGTACCTGAACACGAAAAACATCGACTGTCAAGAGGTTTGCTGACGTAGCATGGCTGTGTAGCCGCGTCGAGCCACAGAAAGAGTGCGAAAAATTAAGCCTTGTTCAGGTGTGAGTGTCAGTGTCTGACCTGGCTTGAACCTGCCATGCGGTCAACTTCAAAAAAACAGCTGACCTCAATAAGGTCTAACTTGAGCCCGTGATATGGTCACGTGATACTGGTCAGTGGATACCTAGTTTTGACAGGTGTCCATTGACCATAACATTGATGTCCAATATCAAAGATGTATGCTGTAAACTAGCTAGAGTGTAAACTGGAGCATTGCCTCCTCAATGAGCTCTAAACTTGAGCCCGTGATATGGTTACCCGATACTGGTCACATTGGCATACATGAAGGGGCAGACGGATGGACGGACGTATGCACGGGGGTTCATGGCTATAATATCAAATTTTCTCACATTGATGGGTTACCATATTTTCTTAGCTATGATGCTCCGTGCGCGTGGCAAAGGCACGCATGGAGCTCCCCAATCAACTTGTACGGGACAACATGGTGGTCATGGCAGTACATTTTATAAGACAGCCAGCCAATACGGACACGATGATCGGCAACCAGACAAACTCAGAAACGCCTTCTAGTACCACAGGTAACTTTCCATTATATTCCTTGTGTCTTGGCATGTCCGACGCCATAAGTCCACTAAAAATTATTTTTTCGTTTCATCAAAAATCCACTGAATGTTTTATTTGATTCTTGACAAATCCACAAAGCAAAAGGCTGTGGAAAGGGGATGAAAGACCGTGACCATGACAAAATGAAGGGCAAAAATCATGATTGAGGGTTGTAAATATATGTGCTCAATAAAGTTTTCACGTTACTACTCTCCAGGCTCATCATTGTTATCCGCTTAATTACCACACCTTAAGTCACTTCAATTTCAACATGTTTTTTTCTCCTCCCTACTTAACGTCTTATTGATAAAGTTGGTACAACCAGCCCCAACTCCATTGATGAAGCATTGTCAAGTTTCTCATTTCATGAGCTTCTGTCCCTGTACAGTTGTTTCTTTCCATGACGAAAGCATTGCGAGCAACTTTCAATGAAACAGAAACTTGTTGCGTTACTTTATGAACAATCCCCAAGATTCACCAGATTGAAATCTTTCACTATAACAACTGCAGCAAGTAACAAAAATCATAACGGAGATTATTTCCGAATGTCAAGTAATTATATAACAGGCATATCAGGTTACACCATTTCCACTATTGTGGATTTCCCACAATGTGATGTTATTGTTTCCTGCTTCAAGGCAAATGCCACCTAAAACACGCCCTGAAATACAAAGAGTGTATCAAAAGAGGAAGAAAGAAAGGGAAGGTGTTAAAAAACAACCCCCAAAAGAAAGAAAAGAAATTCAGCGTGCCTACAAATTAAGGAAAAAGCTAGAGGGCAAAGAAAAGTTTCTGAAAGACGAAAGGGATCACAAAAGGAAGACTTACATGCCAACTTCCTCTCTTTCCACTGATGATCAAAACCAGAGGAGGGCAAAAGGCAGGGTGAATGGAAAACGATTCCAGGAAAAAAAAGGATGATTATGTGTCCCTTCTGTTAACAAATGCAAGGGAAAATACGAAAATGACAGAAGAGGAACATGCACAAGAACAGTCCAACATGGAATGTTCGTTTTCTTCTGATGACGATACGGACTTAGCCACGGACTCCTCTTTTTCGGCAAACATAGACAGGATTGTTGATTCTCTATAGTCTATGTGCACAAGACGTCTTTTTAAAATCTATTACGCTAGCTTTTTACAGAATAAAGTGATCGCTTCCACAGTGTTGCTTATCTTTAGAAAATCACTCGTTTCTGGCAGATTATTTTTGAAAACTGTATTTAAAGATATGTGTATTGGACGTTTATTTGTTCGCTGAGCAAAAATAAACGAATGACAACATCCTAAAGTTGAAAATAAATTGTTTGTGCCTTATGTCCGTTTCCAAGATCCCTGATAAGCCTTTCATGTGACTCGTTATGCCAAAAATTGAGCAGCGCGTCACCCTAAAAATCATAGCCAAACATTATGCTGGTGTCGGCGCATCATGCTCAAAGTTTAGCCCTTTTCCTCCTCCGGATCGAGTGGTCCGGGTTCGGGGCCTGGCCGGGGACATTGTGTTCACTTTGCTCTCACAGTGCCCCTCTCCACCCCAGGTGTATCAATGGGTACCAGCATAAGACTACAAGATTGCAAAATGGCGTAGAGGAGGGAGATATTGCGTCGCTGGTGGCCCAAACAATCAAAGTTGTATGAATTTGAGCAACACACCGGGCCATATGAATGCATCAGTTTCCTGCCGATCCAGCTAAGAGGGACAAATGGGTGAAGTTTGTCCAAAGACATCCACATGATTTTGAGCCACAATTGAAGTATGCGTCACTATGTTCTGTCCATTTTGAAGAAAGTTGTTACTTCCGGAAATTATCAGTTCTTAGCGGTATGGAGGAAGGAACCCAAATTTGAGCTATTTTAATACGGGGAGCAATTCCAACGGTAAAATATCAAAGGATGGGAAGAAATACTATGCAGTCACATCCAAAATTCAAGCTTGGTGAGGAGGTGGTAAGAGAAGTGGCTTCGCCACCTACTTATGGTAAGTTACATGACTTGACATGTTCCTGTGTTTTTTTCCAACTGTTTCTTCAAGAAATATATATAAAACAAGGCACAGTGTGTCACTGCATTTCCCTGAGAAAAGAGTTGAAAATGTTACACACAATGGAGTATTTTCCACAGAATTCAAGGTGTTTGAAGAAACGGCTCCCTGAATTGAACACATTGACAAAACATTTATCATAATCAAGCAAAATTCACGATTTGCAGACAAACGAGAATACTTAGATAAAATAATTCCCTATTGGGATATCTAGAAAAATGCGTTATCTTAGATATAGCTAAAATATCTGTTTCTTTTAACTTAACATTATAAAATTTATTACAATTATTGTTAGAAAAAGCGGGATATTTAGATATTTTAGACAGATTTTTTTTAGAACATCTGCAGACATTAACCATAAGTGGCATCCAGCCTGCTTGACTGTCTATAAAGTTTACGAAATGTACCAAGAGGCAGTGCAAGAAACAGGAGGAAATCCCTTCCAGATTTCGCAGTTTCACAGAATGTGGAAGCGGAATTTTCCAGAAGTTATAATACTTGAGTTATTTGTGTACTAGCATATAACTGATTGACCATTTATTGATTCAACAAGTGGTATTAATCTGTGACATTTTTGCCATGTTTTGTTTCGTTTTATAACAGAGAAATCGTTATACGAAATGCGGAGTCTGTCAGCTGATCACCGAACACATACGGGGGACCGGAAACAAAGAAAAAAAAAGACATATGGAGCAGCAAGCGTTAGTATTACCTTCAATACATTGCTTCGTTATCTTCACATTTTTGTGATCTCGGAATATTGCAAAAAATTGTTTCTTGGTTTCTGTTATTTCTTTTGCTTTATTTCCAGAGGAGAAAGGATGAAATACTATAAACATCAAAAAAAGGCAGAACAGCATCCGGATAAATACCTATCAATGATTATAGACGGAATGGATCAGAGTAAGACCCACCTGCCACACTGGATCCAAAAGACAAAAGTAGGAAAACGTTGTTGTTTATTGTTTAAAGAAACGTTTTGGATTTTTTAAATATGTTTGTGCACCTTTATCTGGGCTATAGTTTGTTGTTGTTAGTCATTTGCTTTACGAGCTCCTTTTAAGTTCACGCTTTTACCTTCAATTAAGAACGTTTCACATTTGGCATAAGTTGCACCTTTCCATTGATTTGCTCATAAATCAGTTAAGAAATTGGCGTACGGAAGTCAATGGTCAAATTCAGAAATAGTGATAATGCAGTGTTTTGCATCATTTAGTTGGAAGGAGAATGTAATCAGTTCATGAAAACACACGTAACTGGAGTGCTGTCTCACGGAGACAAGCTTGCCTGGTGTTTTGTGCATTTCTTAAGATGGCCACAGGATGCTAATCCGACTATAAATTGTTTCACATCATAGCTATGGTAATCGCCCTAAAAAAAGGAAAACACGCTAAGTAGTGGTTACTGTCATTCAGTTCCATTCGGGTTTCAAATGGCAATTTTACGCTTTTCTGGGCTGCATGCATCCACTCTGCATTTACTATACTTGTAAAGCTCCACTGAACGCTTTTACACGTATACTAAAGAATTTTTGTCTGATTCTAATATGTTCCCTTTAGAAAGGATGGTTACTGCCGAATCTCTATCTGCAACTTGAAAGCTGCTACAGAGACTGTAAAAATATCCACATTCTTGGCTTCTGTGCCCTGCTTGTTAAGGCCACTGTATTCTGAAAGGTAAGTAAATTTAACCCAATTTTTACATTGTTTGAACATTCATAGCACTCTTCTTTATTGGTTTTAGTAGTGTATGTATTATTGTTATTTTGTTTGTTCAGTTGTCTGCATCAGACAAATTAACTTAGTTAATATTAAATATGTCAGTAGTCATACCTGTCATGATTGAATCAACCAGTCATCAAAGAGGACTTACAGTTGAGCATTAACTTTTCAATATATTAAGAGTCTATACTCAAATCATTTATAACCCAAACATGGAAAGCAGTTGACATATCGAATCAAAGCTGAGAAGCAGATAATATATTGAATGAATTAGAGAAATTTGTAAATATAAATATGTCCTCAGAATTGTTTCAAATCACTTAATCAACTTTCATTACAATGATCAGACAATCTATATCCAATGATTTCTCTCTCTATAAAGCCTTTACAAATACATGTAAGTAGTCTCCAGGCTTTTGTTTGTGGAACCTTCAGTCAGAATCCCCTGTGTTTCGAATTAAACTTTCAGGTACGACTGTCGTATTTGCTTGTTGGTCACACGCACGAGGATATAGATCAGGTAAGTGTTACTTAATTATGTTCGATGCACAATCCTTCTTGTGTTAGGTGTCCTCTGTCATTCAAGTGAACAAAAATGGAAATTCCTATCTGTCCCTTATTCTCCACACCAATTTTGCTCCTGCTCCCAAGATATTATTATGGGCTTATAGTCAACTAATGTACTCTGGTCTCGCTCTCATGCATGATGCTCAGACTAGCGTCAAGGCTTTGATCTTGTTGTAGCTGCTTTTCTGTCGTGTTTCGGGGAAAATTTAGAGTTGGTCTACCGGTCTCAGTTTTTAAATATAAGCGGTGGATGTAGGAAAGAAAATTTGTCGTATGCAGGAGCGCATCTCCTGGATCCTTCATCTCCCATGCATGTAACCCTACGAGTCTACCGTTGTGCATTGTTAGTCGTCGAACTGCTCTTCGATTCCCACGCGATTCCTACTTTGCTTTCTATTTTCCCTTTTCTCTGTGCATTTTAGCAGTGGACATTAAGTAACGTAACATTTTTTTTCAGCTTTTTAGTGGAATCTCTGTCACCTTGGCCAAGACAAATGCAGTAACCTTGAATGATCTTCTCCGAGTAATACAAAGCGCATACACACCGGCTCCAGTGACATTCACTGTGGAGAACATATACAACTTAACATCCTGGCTGCGGGACCATACAGCCAAATTCCAGCATCACAGTCAACCTCGTGCTTTCTGTTTTAAGTTAAATGCCAAGGGAGAAATCGAGATGACTTACCGACCCTGGGCTAAAGCACAAAGAAAGGAGTGGTACCCAGTGGAGGGACCATACATTATACTACAAGACATTCCCCAGGAAAACCGTCCTTTTGAAGCCAGACTTAAAAAAATGTGCAAACGTTAAGGTAAGGAGTCAGTAGAAAAACTATAAATTAGAATGTCCAAAACAGAGCTTAAATGGTGGGAAGAGATGATTGAAGAGGAGGAAAGCAAAGTAAAACTCTGGGAGTCCCTAACTACAGACGATTACAAAAAGGCAGGGAAAACGTTCGACCTTATGGACTTTAAGTATAACGAACCTGAACCTGTCCAACAGGACGATTGACTGGTTGACCACATCAGGTAGCCTACTTGTAGAGGAAGCTGTGGAGTAAAACTGTATGTGATCCTGCAAATGAAGACAAGCCTATCATACAACAATCTCCATGATCGAGCCAGGTGAAACAAGGATTCATCATGATTTATCTTTCTGACTTTCTTCACACCCATGGTCATCAAATGACACAACTAACTTGTACTACTTTTGTGTAGGTTAAAAGGTAAAGGAAGCAAAACGATCAAGAGGAGGAAAGAAGCTGGTAAATCGAAAGGAGCAAAAAGAGATATGAAAATCAAAGAAAAGGGAACTTTTTAAGATTCTAACTAATCAAGAACTTGTCTTTTGTGAAGTGTGCGGGTGGGTGTGTATGTGCATGTGACCGCCTTTGAAAAGGCGGCATCCTTAACACTGGTGTCCGGCAAATGCAGAATGCAGGCCTTTACATTACATTATTGGAGAATCTTTTCTCCCCGGAATTAAAAAAAAAAACCGACAACTGCGTTGCCGTACATTTGTTTTAAAGCAAACTATGTGAAATTGGCGTTCCCACGACATTCTTCTCTACTGGGTTCAGACTTCTCATTGTCCCATAAATTTATTCAGTTGACAGCTTGAACAATTCTGAGATGGCAAGCCTTGAAACCAGATCTAGTTTGTGCTGTAAAGAAAGGCAAATGATATTCTAAACAACTTCAAAACCTTCAGGAAAGGACTAGTCAAGGTTGTAAAACGTAAAATTTCACTTACATTGAAAATGTGACAGAATACACAAACACCACCCCAGGCTCAACATTGGTAGGAAAACCATCTATGGCAGTTCAGCTTACGTTCTTTTACCTTTCCATCATCACTTTGCAAGCTTGTCCTTCCATCGTAGTCTTTAAATTTATTCTCGAAATATCTTCGTTCAGAGCTTGACATACTAAGTTTGCTGCTGATAATTGTGCGCAAATTTGGTGTGTGTTTTCATTTTCGCAAGCCGTCCTCTTGTTATGGCGTATGGCCACGTTTTTCCGACCTCTATGATGTTGGTCTTCTTTATCCTGTTTTATCCTATTAACGTTTTTAATAGGGGTCCAAACCTATATTTGTTAACCTCCTTAATACAACGAGATGCTGTTTCTGACTGCTATTTTCTACGTAGCCTCGTAAACAGCTCCTGTACTCCTCCATCAGCTCCGGCTGGCGGCCATATTGGTATATCACCGACGAGCTTTTTTAGTTCGAGAATTGCCAGATACACGTCTTCTTCTTCAACAGCTACCTTCCAACTTTGAAAAGGTGAAAGCCAAGAAGGCCCCTGGTCCAGATGGGATCTCATCAAAAGTTCTATCCTTGATCAAATCTTCTGCTGCTGATGGCCTATTCACTGTTTTTCACAAAAGCTCAAGTTTGAACAAATTTCGTGATATATGGAAACAAGCTACTGTAAAATTACTCCAGTCTACAATACAAGAAAGGCTCCTTTTCTGATGTTTCGAATTACAGACCAATTTCTTTACTCAGCATTCCTGGTAAGCTACTTGAGAATCAAATCTGTTCTATTATTCATAGTCACTTGCAAGCTTGCAATCTCCTAAGTGAACACCAATGGGGCTTTAGAAAAGGACTCTCTCTGCAGAAGACTTACTTCTTACTATGACAGAAAAATGGAAGCTAGCTATGGACAAGGGTCAAATTGTTGGAGCAATTTTTATACACTTCCAAAAAGCTTTCGACACTGTCTCCCATGAGATCCTATCTTTAAACCTCAATGCAGTTGGTATCTCTGGCCAATTACATCAGTGCATAATGAATTATTTATTTGATAGATATCAATACACAGAAATAAACAACGACAGGTTGGCTCTTCTTCCTATTAAATTCGGGGTCCCTCAAGGATCCCTGCTCGGCCCAAGATTATACACCATCTATACCAATGACCTTGCTAACCAAGTAAAAGATGGCTTGGCCATGATGTATGCTGACGATACTACACTTTATACAATTGGTTCAAGTACTGACCAAGTTATCTCATCTTTGAATGTTATGATGTCACAGATATCTACGTGGAGCTCTCTAAACAAATTGACTATTCACCCTACAAAAACTGAAGGTATGATACTGGCAAAGCAGCACTTTATTGGTCCTTTGCAGCCTTTGCACTTTGGCCCTGGCTTTGTGATACTTGTCACCTCTACAAGCTGTCTGGGTGTTACAATTGATAATAAACTCTCCTGGCATTCCCAAGTAGACGTTGTTAAAGCTTCTTTTTCCAAAAAAATTGGTGCTCTGAGGAGAATGTCATATTTACCTAAGTTGACTCTAGAAGAAATATATTTTAAAACAATTATACCTAGCATTACTTATGGAATATCAGTGTGATGCAGTCAACGATACCTGAGCACAAATCAACACAAAAAATCTCCACTTTACCTATCTGCGTTATTATTACTATTGAGTGAATTTCTGAATGGTCGTTTGAACTTTTTTTCTTTTCCTTTTTTTTTGTAGTATGTTGCTTCAATTGCCGTGGGCAAGGCCACAAGGCCAAGGACTGCCCCTCAGCGAAAATTCGCTGGAGGGCAGTAAAAAGGAGGAGAGAAGAAGAGAACGAGGAGAAGAGGACAAAGAAAAGGAGAGAAGGAGGAGAGAGGAAGCGGGAGAGGGGACAAGTGGTCATTGAAAACCATGAATAACTTGCTCTCAGTCGATTGCTTCAACTTTTTATTAACATCCTCTTTATTTACTCCAAGCAAACACAATATAACTTTCCGTTCTAATTGTTTTTGTACTCGCGCGTTGCACTTCTGAACTAGAGCGCTTCATAAAGATTTTTAAATTATTGAAGAAAAATTGACATGATCGACCTTGAACAAACTTTGTTTGCCGTAGTTCATTTAGATTGGGCCAAGGGTGAAACTTCCATATTGTTTAAAAAGCCTGTCTGTTTTGGAAACTATATTTAGCATTAAAACAGTTTATATTACATGTGTGAGTTTTAACACATTTTAACCCAGTTAAGGTAATTCCTCACATTTGCATGGCGCATCCTTTCTGCGCGTAATTTATGGCATCATTTAGCACGCGCTTGTGCTCATGCACATCAAAAACATACCGGATTTGCCTTAATATTGAGCTATGTCAGTAGAAAAAATGGCTATAGCTCACCAACGAGCACGGGCACCCCAGTCATTTTTCCAGTCATTGTAATCAACTTATCGTAAATTGTTAGGTGGAAATGGTGGACACATCGCCTAAGAGGGCAGAGTTGTACTGACTGGACCGTGTAAGAGCAGAAATTACAATTTATAGACGGTTTAATTCTGTTTCTTGAAATTTCTATCCCTTGATAGCTGAAAAGGGCGCAGCTCGAAATCAGCTACTGATCACGCAAAGCAATCGAGAGCTCATATAATATAAATCTACTTGTCCTTCAAACTAAAACACATATATTATCTGAATCACCCTTGCGGACACTTTAAATAAATATGAAGAAGCGCCTGCCACTTTGTTGACAACCGTTATTCACTGTCTACACCAGAAAAGATAGTGATTAGCCTCGACAGTGTGATGGAACGTTATTCGATTTACAGTAACGGATGTTCATCCATGTGCAGGAAGTTGATAAGAAATATTTAAATCTTCTGACAACTACTCATAATATTCATCCTTGAAAGACGATTTTGTTAGGCCATATGTCGCCTTACAAAAGCTTGGGAGTGTACCACATAAATTCAACTTTATGTGGTGGTTGAAGTCATAGCCTGGTAACTGTTGCAGCAAACTCTACTGCCGAGTTGTAGTGACGAGACTATTTTGTCTGTAAGTATCCCTTAGATGGCTTTTCTTGTTTACTGTTAAAAGGGAGGCCGAGCTCTCTTATTTCCACTTTTTTTTTCTTTTCATGGGCGTGTTATTGCTTGAATATTTTTCCTTCTAGTGTCCAACATCACAGCTTTGCTAAAATACATGATTAACTTGCAAAGTGTGAGTTTCATACTGTAAAGTTAACCTCTAGAGTTGTCGGCATGCATCCACACATTGTTTCTTTTTACAATAAAGAGTCAATCACATATCTGTGCGAGCTGAACATTACCATGGAAAACCTTTGACTCTTGAACTTAACTATAACATAGTAAATCATAACATCGAGTTGGTTCGAAACGTAAAGTACTTTTCTCTCAAGTTTATATGCAGCATGCTGTAGTTGTTTGTAACATGTATTTTCACGTGTTCCATGACCAGCTTGATCAATGCACAGCACTACACTAATAATCGGTGGAAACAGTTTCCTTTGAACAAGCTTGTGTATATGTTCACCATCATCATGCGACTCATTCCACATGTTGACTTGAATTTTTTATCAATTTAAACGCTATTCCACGCCAACAGAATCATCCAGAATTATCCACAATGAGTGAAAGCGCCGAGAGCCAAACAAACTCAGCAGAAGGCAATGGTAGGGAAGCCTTTTTGTGTGTGTCTGTTCAAAGTTTCCTCGGTCATGAATGGTTTACTGGCACAAATTCTGTCATTCCTTTTACGAAATTCTTGCTAGTCAGGGATTAATGCGAGTAATGTGCAACCAATGGATTTAAAAATTGCTGCTAATTAGCAAAAATTAATTCTGAACTGAGTTTTATGTACCCTCGTACACTTCCGATCACTAACTAATTTTATGTTTTTTTGTCCCTTGCATGATCGTTGAGAAAGAGAGGAGACCAATCAACCCGCGTGTTCCCGCTTATG
>NC_090888.1:41494792-41524792 GCF_036669925.1 Montipora capricornis | reverse complement strand
ATTTTTAGCTAACCTATTATGCTTTTTGCCTTTTAGTGGGAGAGTTGAAAGATAAACATCATATCATGTCAAAACACATTTAAGAAACACGTTTGGTTTTCAGTAGGTTCCAATTCTACACACTGGTTAAATCTCACATACATGCGTATCTTTAAAAGCGAGCTATACAGGATTTTGCAAATTACCATAATGACGACCTTTGTGAGCTTAAATTACTAATCTGTTTTCTACAGTGCTTGGTGTTTCCCATTTTGATTTCGGAAGAACCACTTTTCTAGGCAAGATTGTAAATTATCGTAGCCGCTCTTAGGTGTTGCGTTAAAAAAAAAAGGAAAATTAGTAACCACGGAAGTCAACTTTAATTAGCATTTTTTTTGCACTCTCCATACCTGGGACAATCCACATTGCAAAGGGATTTATAAATTAAGGGGTTCATTTCATCAGTTATGGATGTAATTTTTTTAAGACTCAAGTTATCTGAAAGGCATTGGTGTCATTCGCGGTCAATGACGAATGTATAAAAAGCTGCAAGCACAATGGGCGGGAACTTTCGATTGAAGTGTGATCACAGACTAATCACTAGTTCGTGATACGTTCAAGCTCAATAAACATGCCTTTATTTCGCAAAGCAGTCACCGGCTGATACAAGTAATATAATGCAGATTCTAATCACTTATAACAATTGGTGTGTACTAAATTAGTAAATGTACTGGATAAAATCGATTTCACCATTCCAGCTGATCGTTCGCTGCTGATATAAACACGATGTCAGGCTACAATAGTACATTCACTAGTCTCAGGAAGGGTTAGGGACAAGGGTTAATTTCTCATCTTATTTCTTTTTGGAAGAAACGAAATATCGCCGAACTTTCGACGAATTTTCGAAAGCGCTATTGTCTTGACACTTTCGAAATTTCGAAATTGTATGCGAATGTTCCAGCGAAAATTTGAACGACAATTCGAGAAGATTCGCGAAATTTCGAAGGAAATGTTTCGAAATTTCGAAGAATGCTCGAAGCGTGTTTCGAAGTTTTGAAGACTGCAGCGAAATTTCGAGGCTGAGGTAAGTACATTGTAACAGCAGAGGCGGCATGCGCAAGCCGTCAAGATAACCAACGCAACTAACAGAGACTCGAACGCTCAAGATTCCTCTGACTAACACCAAATTGCGTTAAAATAAACTCTGCATTGCACTAGTTCAACAGTTAATAATTAGTACAAACAAATTTATTCAAACAGACTACACAAACGCTGCCAAAACTTCAGAAAAAGTAACGACAAACAAACTACGCAAGATTAATTTGTTAGCAACTGTGTGTGTATTTTTGCATGTAATCTAGGTAGATTTCAGATTCGTTTTCTTCGTTTTTGGAATGCAATGTAAACCTTAAATAAACCAGATGATGAATCAAGATTTGTTTCTTACATTAACTTAGTTTTACAGTAGCCTCCTACGCAGCCGTTTTAATATAGTGTCGTCACGCGTTGTGTGACGACACTAGTTTTACAGCCCGCGGCAAATAATAAACATTTGTCATAATTTTTTGACGTTGGTGAATTGTTGAACCGATTCTCTTTCTCTGAAATCATTCACATTTTCGAACTACTGGTATGCAAGTGAAAGCGCTTTTTGTCTATGAAGAGGATCAAAACATTGCAAAAATAAGGCTTGACCTTCAATCGGAGTTAGAGTTCAATCAGAAATATGCATGCGTAATCCAGATTGTGGAGTTTTACAATCCCGCTTGTTGTCATTATGATTCAGTCCTTGAAGGTTTGTCTTGTCTAAAAACAAACGGGCAGTTACTCTACTGAAGCAGAGTGCGGGATAAATCTCTCTAGCTCATTTTTGAAACGCTCTTCAGTCGTGGTGTAAATAAATCAACAAAGCGCGTTTGGTTCCGAGTTATGTATGTTACTGCAATTATAATGTACAGTGTATTTTTAACGACAGTTCACTGCTTCGAAAATTCGAAGAAACGAAAGTTCATTTCTTCGAAATTTCGAAAGTAAGAAAAGTTCGTTTCTTCGAAATTTCGAAAGAGTTCGCAGGAAGGAAAGCTCGTTACTTTGAAATTTCGAAAGAATTCGCATCATTTCGCCGCATTTTCTTCGAAATATCGCATTGAGCGACGCGAAATACCTCGCGAAATTTCGCCGACATATCGTCGAAAATTCGCGAGAACAATAGACGAAATTCGTCGAAATTCGCTCTCATTACTTTTGCACAGTACTGTATATTATTAGCTGTAGCCAATAAATTTGAAGAAAAGTTCACATTGGTTAGTAGAGTGAATATGTTTGTATTGGAGGCAAAAAGTTAACTGGTACTCTTGCTTTCTTTTCTTAGCTGTTGAATCTGTCCATATTATCAAATTACATGTAGTTATTTGGATGTCGGAGATAGCGCGTTCGCGATCAAAGTTTTCTTTACAAAAGTTAACGCCACAAGATCTAAATGATTTTAAGCAACTGTAAACTACACCACCTGCCGAAATAAATCTTTATTTCAGATAAAGGACAACTGCCCGTCTCCTTGCATCACATCCTACAGATAATGCAAACGATTTTTTTTTTCTCATGTGGCCCATTGGATGCTGGTGACTTATTCACAGAGCCAAACGTTATACACAGAGGATTTTGGATCGCTGTGGGTCTCACAAGCAGAAACATGAGCCAAAACATTGTGTCGTTGGACAAAGGACAACGCGCATGTTTGTCGTGATTTTCCGTGCCACGTAGGCTGCAAAATTTGTGCGCCAACATCGAAAGTGATTGATATCACGAAATCTATCGATTTTCGCTCTTTCTTGCATAAGATTGATTGTGAAATTCAGCGGTATTATAGCTAAATTTCACAATCGATCTTACGCAACTTGAAGTGTAATCGATGGATTTCATCAAATCCTTCACACAAACCTGAAACTTAAAATTTCCGCATAAAATTATTTAGTCATCTTTATGTTTTACAGATTCACGGCAAATGTAACTACTCTTTCTCCAACATTCACTGCATTTGACAAAGAAAAAACTTTCTGTGGTCATGTACGTCTGTCTTCCTTGGCATGCCATGTTTCCCCTTTGGCGATCCCAGAATCCTTTTCGTAGGTCTCTCATCACCAAAAACCGATCAAGTGACCCTCACTTGCACGCCCGAATCATCAACTTGTTCACAAGGAAATTACGTTCACCCATCTTGGTTTGTCCCATGAAAGGTAACAGTGTCACGCGTATCAACAGTTCAGTGTGTGCGCGCAGGAAGCGCGAGCATCATGTCATCAATTAAAGTAAGACGTGATTATTTTTTGGTGATTTCTTGTTTTGCTTTCTTCACGGATGTGCCATCAGCCGCTTCCTAATCAAAGTTTCTTTTCATTTGCAGCAAGAATTGTTAGAGCATGTGTCTATCATTCCAGCCACTGCTAGTTTTCCTGAAAAATTCGATCGTTGCGGTGATGCTAAGTGTCCTTCACCCTGTAAGGGACGCCTATATCACTGCAGTCTTTGTCCAAGGAAGGAAAGGCAGCCTCTACCAAAAGAATGCAAACTAAAAGAGCACTTTTGTAAGAGTCACTGGGATCACAAAATAATTCATGAATGTGAGCACCCTGAATGTGTCTCCCATTGAATGAAAACGTAAAAAAAACTTTACTTCTCGTTTTAAACAGGAGTGTAGCAACCGACAGAAATTTGGAAAGTGTATAGACGGTACTTTGCGGCTTTCAATACCAAGGCTAACATCTAGAGTTAACTACCTGTTGTGTATGTTTTTATTTGCAATGTATACCGACAGCGTTTTATTATGCCATCATGCCAAAATAATTAGGGGCACGAGATAAATCTCATTTTTTTTCCACAAATGCAACGGAAATAGCTTACTCAATCAGGTCTTAATTACCTACTCAGACAACTGTAATAAGAACTATACATTTTCACTAATGATGTACATTTTGTAAAACGAACGTCATAACATCATTGCAAATATGCATGGTCACTATAACTTGTTCCAGACAGTTGGCCGGAGCATTTCATATTTGAGTGCGGTCGTCGTCCTTACTTTCTATCGTTCAATGAAATTGATTACGGCGTTTTCCTAGCAAGGTCTTCGGGGCTGATGTTATTGGACAGATTCCGCTCTTTATGAATTGCCACTAATGCCAGTTGAAGCTGGTGGTAGCTTGTACTAGGGATGACTCTGCCTGATAGTGTAATATTACCTTAGGGAATAATAAGAGTTGATGATCCCCGTGATAATCAATCAGGGGGCGCAGCGCTTATTTCATTTTATGCAATTTTCTAGGTAAAGCAATGCTGAAATGCATTCTTCCCTGCCTCACCATGAAAGCGAAGATGCTTCAAAATCGTGGTCATTGGCACTGTTGTCACTGTTCCCGCCCTTTCTACAGAAGAAATGAAATGACGGTACACCTTCATACTCATTCCAGAGCGACTGAGTCTGCCATTCCACGGAATTCCGCTAACAATGACAGGGCGAAGCACAAGTCAAGTAGGATAAAAGGAAAAAACGTACTTTGCCCAGACTGTTTCAAATACTACCCTAACAATAAAGCTTTGCAGCCGCATGTGCGAGAGCAACATAACAGGAAAGTAGAAGCGTTCATTCATCCTGGTCGTTTCCTGAAAGGGATTTGTGTAGATTTTGAAAAGGGAATTTTTATGATAAGTCGAACATTTTCAGGTTCAGCAAACCCCATTCATTGTCAGCACAAGACGCACACCAAAGATGACCCATACATAGCCTCAAGTGTCTGTGAGTTAGATAGCTGCATGGAAGCTGCACAAGTAGCAAAGAGAAGTGGGCATCCTGCTTTTGAATGTGTCCACTTGCAAAGTGTTCAGTATGCAATCGCATTTAACACTCCACTGCCACTTCTTGACGAATCTCTCGAAAACATTGCTGGTAGTCACTTGAAATGGTTTACCGAAAAACGGAAAGCTTTATGCTTATCTCACAGAGCCAAAGCTACACAAGCCGGTATCCCACGTATTGTTCGGTTTCCAAACGAGATCGGCCATTCCTTTAGAACTGTTTACCTTTCAGTGTATGATGGCGGTATTCATTACTGGTCACGCTTTGGTAGGGTAGTTGTGTCATGTGATTCACAAACTGGAAAGTGGTGTTGCCGATGTTGCCGAGCAAAGGTTTGTTGCATTCACTAGGCTGTGTCGAAATGGTTGCTCTACCAGGAAGATAGCATTTTCCTTGAAAGTAGCGGAGACCAGGAAGAAGAATTAGATGAAGACGATGACGAAGACAAGCTGTCTGAATATGACACGATTAGTAATCAAACTGTTAAGGCATGTCCTGCTTACCCCCCATCGGGAAAGGGCTTTTATGACATGGTTATCTACCAGCTGGATAAGAAACGAATACCAGCGAACGTCCCGATTCAGCACCTAGAGCGTCTCCCTTCAACACTGCAGCCAAGGGAAGAAGAATGCTGTCACTGCAGAACTGCTTTGTGTGGACCTTACGAGATAACTGGTCGAGCCATGATCATAGATTTGACAAAGGTGAAGACAGGTGAGGTCAGGATACACACCATTATTCAAGTCATGTTTGACTACCTCGCCACCTGCCTCATTATTTTGATTTTGATCTTTTTCCCTTTTAAAATACGCGATTAACTGTTGAGGTACATAGCTTCTATCATGCATTGTAAGTGCAATGTCTCCGTTCACAACAAATCTGACTGCAGACATGCAAAAGACCCAAGCACTGAAGTTTACACTCTGAAGGTTACTCGCTAATTCTGTCGATATATAGTGCTCGCAGTTTTCCTGTTCGTTTTTACAGGAATTGTAACAAAAACTTGACAACACTCTATCATGATGTCAGTACCTTTTACAAAAGATGCAACAAGTGTGACATGTCTTTCCGATACCAGGAATTTGAAGAAGGCTTTCACAACTTTGACGATAGGCACATTTTCACTGTAGTTCTGTTGTTTTTCATGAGAGAATATATGAAGGTAATTGTCGTAACCACTCTTGACCCTCCCCTCGAGACATTTTTCTCGCAATTGCTTCCTGGACTCTTGACCAAAGTGGCTTATAATAAAACTATAAGCATATGCAGACTAACTTAAGTACAGAGAAGCCGGAAAGCACTCGTAAAATTAAAATTCTGGAACTGAAAGATTGAACTGCCTTGCGCATAATCTTACAATTATCTTCGACTAACATCGTGAAGGAAATGTTTACGCTGCGGGCTTGATCGACAGGAGGATAACCTGGGCTATGCATATTGAAACCAGCGTATGAGTAAACAGCAGGGCAGCTATAGTATCAGCTATTAGTGATTTATGTGATGATACGTTTCTGTCAACAGGAAAATACAGCCGTGAGTAGAAATGCATCTGTCCTTCGCAACACTTTGCATATCGATGTTGCCGACAGCGTTTTCAGAAACGCTTACCTTCATTTTGAAGCACTCAGTGACCACGGCTACGAGTACTTCTGTTCACGTTGCGGTTATTACCCACCCATCCTGGTGTGGGACTTATGCAAGAAGGGATGTTTCTCATTGGCTCGTATGTACTTCGTTGATATTTCCGCACAGCCGACAAAAGCTTAAAGCCATATTAATGTTTAAAACAACCAATGTCACCCCAGCGTACCTCCAGAATTTATTCAGTACCCACAGTACGTAATACAACTTGAGGAACTTAGAGGCTAAACTTGAGTTGCCTTTGCCGCGCACAGATTACGGCAAGCGTGATTTTTGATCTAGCGGAGCACTGTTATGGAATAGTTTGCCCATCAGTTTGCGAAATCAGACTCCCTAGGATATTTGAAAAGGGAAATTGACCAAAGATATAGTAGGTGCAGGTCGGGCTCCGCACGGCAATCTCGTAAAACAGTGAAGTTGTAATAAAACGTTTTATTGTAATATATACTGAACATTTCACAGTGTATAAATGAATAAACTATGAATGTATGTGTGTATGTAGCTGAAATTATGTCATAATTATTCTTCAGGTATCAAAGATAACCACGAAAGACTAAGCAGTAGTTCACTAACGTCAAAGTGCAGATATGAGGTGAAAAAAACACCAATAGGGATGTGTATGAGGGAAAATTTTCCGCGTGTTTCAAGAGCTTCTCGGTGCACAAGATGATCTGATCTGATCAATTTATGCGGTCACGGGTTTGCGCACTCTTTCTACAACTTCCCCCCGTCTTGTTTTTGTCTTGTTCTACGAGAATATTAAAAGATCAATCCATGAGGGCGCATTGGACATGAGATGGTAAATAGCCAATAAGGGGCATATCGCCTCTTCAGCTACAACCAGACTTATATCCAACAAGGACGAATGGAATAATTGTTTTATTAAACTTTTCATTAAATTCTGAACTGTTGCCATTATGGACAGGATGCTGTCTCAGTTTTCAAAACGGCAAATGTAAGACCAGCTCAAACCCAGCGTGAAAAATATACATTCTTGCGTCTTGTGCAAGCCGGCCATTATTTTTCTTGCTTAAGCATCCCTATAAACAACTTTTCAGATTCCTGATCCCATATTTAATAGTGACCTCACTTGCTCTCCAAAACTAAGAATTCAAAACACTGCCGTTTTAGCGAAAGATACAGAAGACAACCACTGTTATTTTACACTCACGCTTAGGTGATTTTACACTCGCTAGGTGATGGCCATGTGGAAAGCGTGCAGGACCATGACAGACAACGAAATTTTAGTGTGGCGATATGGCCTACCTAAAACTGTGCTTACCTTCCTAAGTGTTCAAGGAAGGTCCGACATTCGTGACACAAGGGTGCCTAAACGATGAGGTAGGTATCAATACTTACTGCAAATTAAAGGGGGGAAATCGTAACAGTATTTAAAGGTATAATCACACTGTTGTTTTGGATGTGACATAAATTCATTACGCAGAGAAAACTCATTTGTCCATAAAAGGCCTCTTCAGCGCACATTCCTTCAATCTTGGTAAAGTTGTTATTTTTGGTTTCCATCAATTTTAGCTCCTACAGTTTGTGATGTCTTCTTAGCCCACTAAATTGTAAAACGTTTCGTTTACTTTTCATTTGTTTTTGAAGGTCGTTAACTTCTTCATGGCATTCATAGAGGAAGCATGCAAAAAACTAGTAAGAGAAAGTTAATTACACCATTGGCTCCTGTAATATTTTGTGTTCAGACTGTGGAGGGCAGCCTCTCTTTAACCAAGCCCATCGAGGAAAAGGAAAGGAAAGAAACTTTATTTAAGTGTCTAATCGTTCTAGCGCTGTAGCAATAATTGGGGTGCAGGGATGGCGCAGTGGTGGGTGCACTCGCTTCCAATCATTGTGGCCGGCGGGTTCGATTCCCAGACTCAGCGTCATATGTGGGTTGAGTTTCTTGGTTTTCTACTCTTCACCAAGAGGTTTTTCTCAAAAACCAAAATTTTATTTGATTTGCGTTGACTTGTTAATTTCAGTTTACAGTGTCCCCAATTAGTGCTCCAGAGGTAGAAGATTAGACTCTTAGGGTGCGTTTGATAGACCGTATTCCGGAATAGGAATACATGGAATACAAGTTGGAAATCCTTCGTTTTTGCAGAGATTCACATTAAAATTGTCAAACATTTGCTAAAATGTTATTCTAAACATACGTTTATCATTCTTGCAGCTTTGAAAGCGCCAAACATACCGTTTTAATCATCACTCCACGTATTCTTATTCCGGAATAGGGTCAATCGAACAAGCCCTTAAATAAAGATCCTTCGCTTAGAGGACACTGTAAGCTGAAACTAACAAATAACGCAAAACAAGTCAAACGTGGGTGTTTGAGATTTGACATACACAGAGCTTAGCAAAACAAAAGATATTGGAGAAAAAGGGTGCCATTGGTTCATGTACCCCAATTAAACGTTCACCGTGTGGCTTAGTCAGCATGTATTCAAAGATGTGAACTAACCTAACCTTCCTTTGGGTCTATATGATCAACAGACTGATCGAGTGGTTACCGTATTGGACAGTTTCTTTTGGGCATCATTACAGTCATCGCTCAACACAGGACTAAATTTATCGGCTCTACGAAAATCTAAGGAAAAGCATAGCTTTTTCATTCAGTTCATCAGACCAAAAGAAATGAAGTCCCATGCCAACACAAAAGAACCGGTGATAAATTAAGAACATTGGCAGCTTTGTGTTACGAGGGAAGCGCCATATATTCTTTGTCAATAAGAAAACAAAATCAGATTTTTAGGGGGGTGACCGATGTCTGCTGGTATGAACTTCGTACTCAAAGAACAACGGAAAACATGTTTTTGAAAATTTCAGGGCTCATTGGTAAGGACCGATCTACTTCTAATGCCAATCAACAAAAGACAAAATCATTGGTGCTTAGGGGTAGGTTGTGTACAGGATTTAAATGATGAATGATTTTAGCAGCCACTGCATGTAAAGCAAGCAAGACAAGGATCAGTACTAAGCCTTTTTTCACCGCCTTTTTTTTTTTTTCAAGAGTGCAGATATGAAAAAGAAGAAAATAATGTACTATGACCGTATAGGAAAATGCTCTGACGATTTCACTGAGTTCAGCAGAAACATAAGGTTGAGTGTTTGGTTGGCATCATCTACGAATCTCTGTTCTGTTTCTGTTCTATTTTCTCTGTCCGCTTATCAGAGAATGATCCATTACAATTAATCATATTTCTCATCAGGTTGTTTTTATCACACTGCCTCGGAAACAAGGAAGTGGAAGACCACAACATTTGGCAGGGCGTAAACATAGATTACGCTATACAAAAAGACGCCCAAAGCTGCGCGGTGTTCATGCTTAAGGTATGCAGGAGTACAGCAGTGTACTTTACAAAATAATAATTCATTGTGTTCTCTACATGAACAATGGTAGGGCTTCGGTATCTCTCTCTCCCTCTCTCTTCCTCTATTTTGCTTCACAGATGGCCAAATGCCTCGCAAATGACGTACAGCCATTGTTTTCACAGGTATGATCATTATTGTACGGTGTCTTAATACTTATTCGAAAAAATATCAAATAGATACGGGGTTACATTTGCCAGTCACTGAGTAAACCACTCGATTTTTAACTTTCTTCCTTCAGGGAGACTCTGACGAACTGCGGCTTCATATAGTGCACGTAATTCTCCATACCGAAGAATGTATAAGGATGAGAACAAGGTATTTCAACATAAAGCTGTTTTCATGGTAAAATATATTACATTGAGGAAGCATACTAAAAAAGGATTTCAGTTTACATTTGCAAATTTGCTGTACGATGGTTTCTAGGATTTGTACAGATAAGCAAAGTGGACGAGAAGCAACAAACCGGCAATACGGAGACAAAGGAAAACATCAGCAGCCCCTACAAGAAAAAACTCCAAAGGAAATCAAAAATATAGGTAATATCTGAAATACTAAAATTCCAAAAAATTCAGTGTTGAAGCTTCAAACCTACAACCATGTTGTTGAAACTTACCACTTTGTGGGGTTTGTACTATATTATTTTGGAGAAAGTTCAAGTCGTCAGAGTGGCTCCTTAGTGAGCGGATGCAAGGAAAAGAAAAGAAATACACAGAGCAAAAAGACATAAGCATAACTTAAACGCTTATTCCCCAGGTTACTCTCTTTTCTATTCAAGCACACAGATCTACCGATATGTGGTTCATAAAGCATAAAACAGGTGAGCATTTCCGTGGCTTAGGTTGCTACCACTATTAAAACAAAACGTGCTTATGATGGCCAACATGCCATTTGATTGCAGCTATACAAGATTACAGAGACTATTAAGACTGACACGTTTCATGCATGATTGATTTCTTTTAGCTACCAACTCGCAAGCAGTGTGCTATGCCGAGGACTGAGAGTGAGTAGACATCATCATCATCATCATCAACAGGCATACTACTAATGTGCCACATTCTGTGCATTAAATTGCACTCTTGTCAACAAAATTAAATAGTTTACACCTTCATATTAACGTTGCATCATTCTCAGTAACCTGACTTGAACAATGATTCTATTGAAACTGTTTCTCTAGACATTGACTGTCTGCCAGATGAGGTGCTATCAGAAGTACTCCAGTTTGTCTGCGACAGTGAGGGAGATGTTGCCATTTTGACCCTGAGTTTAGTGTGCCGTAGATGGCGGAATCTTGTTTCAGACAAATTGTTTCGAAGAAAAATGCACTTTAGGTGGCTTTCCTCAGTCTATGACTGGAACAAGGCGACCAAAGAATTCAGAGAAAAGTACTTTGTAATGTACAAGATCGAAGAGTGCTTTGGGTGCAAAACTCGGTACAAGGATGCACCTGGATTTATGAAGAGAGAAATGCAATTCGATTTTACTCCGAAAGTGCAGATGACGGTCATCCTGGGTACTGCTCACATTATTGTGCTCAACGATGCGGTGGATATGTTGATCCCGTCGATAATTGGCAAGAATAGACCGTTACAGCTTCGTTTTTTCCCAATAGTAATGTTGCAAATAAATTGTAAAAGAAAGCAGTTGACATCTCTTCTCGTTTGTCCTTATCGGTCGTTTTCCATATGTGTGAAACTGTAAGACCACTCATTTTGTACTTTAATCCTATATCTCTAAAACGTAGAACTCTGTTGAAACATCTCCCCCTCCGTTCAAACATCAGTGACCACATATCATTTCCACACGGTGGAACGTTTTTCGTACATGTACACAACTCGTGCCGCAGTCTCTTTCTTTATTTTCCCACGGCCTCGCTCGCATCAAGAATGACACGTCACACATCGGGGCGCTCCAAATGGTCACGTGAGCAAGTCGAAAATTTTGTTCGGGGTGCGAACAGTTTAGTGATTTAGCAAGAAATGTAACGTATGCTTTTATCAGGGGCATCCAACGAGAATGTAGTTCAAAACCACTTAAACATGAATGTTAAAGGTATTTTAGTATTTAAAAGGTATTTATAAGGTTGAGTGTTTGGTTGGCATCATCTACGAATCTCTGTTCTGTTTCTGTTCTATTTTCTCTGTCCGCTTATCAGAGAATGATCCATTACAATTAATCATATTTCTCATCAGGTTGTTTTTATCACACTGCCTCGGAAACAAGGAAGTGGAAGACCACAACATTTGGCAGGGCGTAAACATAGATTACGCTATACAAAAAGACGCCCAAAGCTGCGGGGTGTTCATGCTTAAGGTATGCAGGAGTACAGCAGTGTACTTTACAAAATAATAATTCATTGTGTTCTCTACATGAACAATGGTAGGGCTTCGGTATCTCTCTCTCCCTCTCTCTTCCTCTATTTTGCTTCACAGATGGCCAAATGCCTCGCAAATGACGTACAGCCATTGTTTTCACAGGTATGATCATTATTGTACGGTGTCTTAATACTTATTCGAAAAAATATCAAATAGATACGGGGTTACATTTGCCAGTCACTGAGTAAACCACTCGATTTTTAACTTTCTTCCTTCAGGGAGACTCTGACGAACTGCGGCTTCATATAGTGCACGTAATTCTCCATACCGAAGAATGTATAAGGATGAGAACAAGGTATTTCAACATAAAGCTGTTTTCATGGTAAAATATATTACATTGAGGAAGCATACTAAAAAAGGATTTCAGTTTACATTTGCAAATTTGCTGTACGATGGTTTCTAGGATTTGTACAGATAAGCAAAGTGGACGAGAAGCAACAAACCGGCAATACGGAGACAAAGGAAAACATCAGCAGCCCCTACAAGAAAAAACTCCAAAGGAAATCAAAAATATAGGTAATATCTGAAATACTAAAATTCCAAAAAATTCAGTGTTGAAGCTTCAAACCTACAACCATGTTGTTGAAACTTACCACTTTGTGGGGTTTGTACTATATTATTTTGGAGAAAGTTCAAGTCGTCAGAGTGGCTCCTTAGTGAGCGGATGCAAGGAAAAGAAAAGAAATACACAGAGCAAAAAGACATAAGCATAACTTAAACGCTTATTCCCCAGGTTACTCTCTTTTCTATTCAAGCACACAGATCTACCGATATGTGGTTCATAAAGCATAAAACAGGTGAGCATTTCCGTGGCTTAGGTTGCTACCACTATTAAAACAAAACGTGCTTATGATGGCCAACATGCCATTTGATTGCAGCTATACAAGATTACAGAGACTATTAAGACTGACACGTTTCATGCATGATTGATTTCTTTTAGCTACCAACTCGCAAGCAGTGTGCTATGCCGAGGACTGAGAGTGAGTAGACATCATCATCATCATCATCAACAGGCATACTACTAATGTGCCACATTCTGTGCATTAAATTGCACTCTTGTCAACAAAATTAAATAGTTTACACCTTCATATTAACGTTGCATCATTCTCAGTAACCTGACTTGAACAATGATTCTATTGAAACTGTTTCTCTAGACATTGACTGTCTGCCAGATGAGGTGCTATCAGAAGTACTCCAGTTTGTCTGCGACAGTGAGGGAGATGTTGCCATTTTGACCCTGAGTTTAGTGTGCCGTAGATGGCGGAATCTTGTTTCAGACAAATTGTTTCGAAGAAAAATGCACTTTAGGTGGCTTTCCTCAGTCTATGACTGGAACAAGGCGACCAAAGAATTCAGAGAAAAGTACTTTGTAATGTACAAGATCGAAGAGTGCTTTGGGTGCAAAACTCGGTACAAGGATGCACCTGGATTTATGAAGAGAGAAATGCAATTCGATTTTACTCCGAAAGTGCAGATGACGGTCATCCTGGGTACTGCTCACATTATTGTGCTCAACGATGCGGTGGATATGTTGATCCCGTCGATAATTGGCAAGAATAGACCGTTACAGCTTCGTTTTTTTCCCAATAGTAATGTTGCAAATAAATTGTAAAAGAAAGCAGTTGACATCTCTTCTCGTTTGTCCTTATCGGTCGTTTTCCATATGTGTGAAACTGTAAGACCACTCATTTTGTACTTTAATCCTATATCTCTAAAACGTAGAACTCTGTTGAAACATCTCCCCCTCCGTTCAAACATCAGTGACCACATATCATTTCCACACGGTGGAACGTTTTTCGTACATGTACACAACTCGTGCCGCAGTCTCTTTCTTTATTTTCCCACGGCCTCGCTCGCATCAAGAATGACACGTCACACATCGGGGCGCTCCAAATGGTCACGTGAGCAAGTCGAAAATTTTGTTCGGGGTGCGAACAGTTTAGTGATTTAGCAAGAAATGTAACGTATGCTTTTATCAGGGGCATCCAACGAGAATGTAGTTCAAAACCACTTAAACATGAATGTTAAAGGTATTTTAGTATTTAAAAGGTATTTATAAGGTTGAGTGTTTGGTTGGCATCATCTACGAATCTCTGTTCTGTTTCTGTTCTATTTTCTCTGTCCGCTTATCAGAGAATGATCCATTACAATTAATCATATTTCTCATCAGGTTGTTTTTATCACACTGCCTCGGAAACAAGGAAGTGGAAGACCACAACATTTGGCAGGGCGTAAACATAGATTACGCTATACAAAAAGACGCCCAAAGCTGCGGGGTGTTCATGCTTAAGGTATGCAGGAGTACAGCAGTGTACTTTACAAAATAATAATTCATTGTGTTCTCTACATGAACAATGGTAGGGCTTCGGTATCTCTCTCTCCCTCTCTCTTCCTCTATTTTGCTTCACAGATGGCCAAATGCCTCGCAAATGACGTACAGCCATTGTTTTCACAGGTATGATCATTATTGTACGGTGTCTTAATACTTATTCGAAAAAATATCAAATAGATACGGGGTTACATTTGCCAGTCACTGAGTAAACCACTCGATTTTTAACTTTCTTCCTTCAGGGAGACTCTGACGAACTGCGGCTTCATATAGTGCACGTAATTCTCCATACCGAAGAATGTATAAGGATGAGAACAAGGTATTTCAACATAAAGCTGTTTTCATGGTAAAATATATTACATTGAGGAAGCATACTAAAAAAGGATTTCAGTTTACATTTGCAAATTTGCTGTACGATGGTTTCTAGGATTTGTACAGATAAGCAAAGTGGACGAGAAGCAACAAACCGGCAATACGGAGACAAAGGAAAACATCAGCAGCCCCTACAAGAAAAAACTCCAAAGGAAATCAAAAATATAGGTAATATCTGAAATACTAAAATTCCAAAAAATTCAGTGTTGAAGCTTCAAACCTACAACCATGTTGTTGAAACTTACCACTTTGTGGGGTTTGTACTATATTATTTTGGAGAAAGTTCAAGTCGTCAGAGTGGCTCCTTAGTGAGCGGATGCAAGGAAAAGAAAAGAAATACACAGAGCAAAAAGACATAAGCATAACTTAAACGCTTATTCCCCAGGTTACTCTCTTTTCTATTCAAGCACACAGATCTACCGATATGTGGTTCATAAAGCATAAAACAGGTGAGCATTTCCGTGGCTTAGGTTGCTACCACTATTAAAACAAAACGTGCTTATGATGGCCAACATGCCATTTGATTGCAGCTATACAAGATTACAGAGACTATTAAGACTGACACGTTTCATGCATGATTGATTTCTTTTAGCTACCAACTCGCAAGCAGTGTGCTATGCCGAGGACTGAGAGTGAGTAGACATCATCATCATCATCATCAACAGGCATACTACTAATGTGCCACATTCTGTGCATTAAATTGCACTCTTGTCAACAAAATTAAATAGTTTACACCTTCATATTAACGTTGCATCATTCTCAGTAACCTGACTTGAACAATGATTCTATTGAAACTGTTTCTCTAGACATTGACTGTCTGCCAGATGAGGTGCTATCAGAAGTACTCCAGTTTGTCTGCGACAGTGAGGGAGATGTTGCCATTTTGACCCTGAGTTTAGTGTGCCGTAGATGGCGGAATCTTGTTTCAGACAAATTGTTTCGAAGAAAAATGCACTTTAGGTGGCTTTCCTCAGTCTATGACTGGAACAAGGCGACCAAAGAATTCAGAGAAAAGTACTTTGTAATGTACAAGATCGAAGAGTGCTTTGGGTGCAAAACTCGGTACAAGGATGCACCTGGATTTATGAAGAGAGAAATGCAATTCGATTTTACTCCGAAAGTGCAGATGACGGTCATCCTGGGTACTGCTCACATTATTGTGCTCAACGATGCGGTGGATATGTTGATCCCGTCGATAATTGGCAAGAATAGACCGTTACAGCTTCGTTTTTTTCCCAATAGTAATGTTGCAAATAAATTGTAAAAGAAAGCAGTTGACATCTCTTCTCGTTTGTCCTTATCGGTCGTTTTCCATATGTGTGAAACTGTAAGACCACTCATTTTGTACTTTAATCCTATATCTCTAAAACGTAGAACTCTGTTGAAACATCTCCCCCTCCGTTCAAACATCAGTGACCACATATCATTTCCACACGGTGGAACGTTTTTCGTACATGTACACAACTCGTGCCGCAGTCTCTTTCTTTATTTTCCCACGGCCTCGCTCGCATCAAGAATGACACGTCACACATCGGGGCGCTCCAAATGGTCACGTGAGCAAGTCGAAAATTTTGTTCGGGGTGCGAACAGTTTAGTGATTTAGCAAGAAATGTAACGTATGCTTTTATCAGGGGCATCCAACGAGAATGTAGTTCAAAACCACTTAAACATGAATGTTAAAGGTATTTTAGTATTTAAAAGGTATTTATAAGGTTGAGTGTTTGGTTGGCATCATCTACGAATCTCTGTTCTGTTTCTGTTCTATTTTCTCTGTCCGCTTATCAGAGAATGATCCATTACAATTAATCATATTTCTCATCAGGTTGTTTTTATCACACTGCCTCGGAAACAAGGAAGTGGAAGACCACAACATTTGGCAGGGCGTAAACATAGATTACGCTATACAAAAAGACGCCCAAAGCTGCGGGGTGTTCATGCTTAAGGTATGCAGGAGTACAGCAGTGTACTTTACAAAATAATAATTCATTGTGTTCTCTACATGAACAATGGTAGGGCTTCGGTATCTCTCTCTCCCTCTCTCTTCCTCTATTTTGCTTCACAGATGGCCAAATGCCTCGCAAATGACGTACAGCCATTGTTTTCACAGGTATGATCATTATTGTACGGTGTCTTAATACTTATTCGAAAAAATATCAAATAGATACGGGGTTACATTTGCCAGTCACTGAGTAAACCACTCGATTTTTAACTTTCTTCCTTCAGGGAGACTCTGACGAACTGCGGCTTCATATAGTGCACGTAATTCTCCATACCGAAGAATGTATAAGGATGAGAACAAGGTATTTCAACATAAAGCTGTTTTCATGGTAAAATATATTACATTGAGGAAGCATACTAAAAAAGGATTTCAGTTTACATTTGCAAATTTGCTGTACGATGGTTTCTAGGATTTGTACAGATAAGCAAGGTGGACGAGAAGCAACAAACCGGCAATACGGAGACAAAGGAAAACATCAGCAGCCCCTACAAGAAAAAACTCCAAAGGAAATCAAAAATATAGGTAATATCTGAAATACTAAAATTCCAAAAAATTCAGTGTTGAAGCTTCAAACCTACAACCATGTTGTTGAAACTTACCACTTTGTGGGGTTTGTACTATATTATTTTGGAGAAAGTTCAAGTCGTCAGAGTGGCTCCTTAGTGAGCGGATGCAAGGAAAAGAAAAGAAATACACAGAGCAAAAAGACATAAGCATAACTTAAACGCTTATTCCCCAGGTTACTCTCTTTTCTATTCAAGCACACAGATCTACCGATATGTGGTTCATAAAGCATAAAACAGGTGAGCATTTCCGTGGCTTAGGTTGCTACCACTATTAAAACAAAACGTGCTTATGATGGCCAACATGCCATTTGATTGCAGCTATACAAGATTACAGAGACTATTAAGACTGACACGTTTCATGCATGATTGATTTCTTTTAGCTACCAACTCGCAAGCAGTGTGCTATGCCGAGGACTGAGAGTGAGTAGACATCATCATCATCATCATCAACAGGCATACTACTAATGTGCCACATTCTGTGCATTAAATTGCACTCTTGTCAACAAAATTAAATAGTTTACACCTTCATATTAACGTTGCATCATTCTCAGTAACCTGACTTGAACAATGATTCTATTGAAACTGTTTCTCTAGACATTGACTGTCTGCCAGATGAGGTGCTATCAGAAGTACTCCAGTTTGTCTGCGACAGTGAGGGAGATGTTGCCATTTTGACCCTGAGTTTAGTGTGCCGTAGATGGCGGAATCTTGTTTCAGACAAATTGTTTCGAAGAAAAATGCACTTTAGGTGGCTTTCCTCAGTCTATGACTGGAACAAGGCGACCAAAGAATTCAGAGAAAAGTACTTTGTAATGTACAAGATCGAAGAGTGCTTTGGGTGCAAAACTCGGTACAAGGATGCACCTGGATTTATGAAGAGAGAAATGCAATTCGATTTTACTCCGAAAGTGCAGATGACGGTCATCCTGGGTACTGCTCACATTATTGTGCTCAACGATGCGGTGGATATGTTGATCCCGTCGATAATTGGCAAGAATAGACCGTTACAGCTTCGTTTTTTTCCCAATAGTAATGTTGCAAATAAATTGTAAAAGAAAGCAGTTGACATCTCTTCTCGTTTGTCCTTATCGGTCGTTTTCCATATGTGTGAAACTGTAAGACCACTCATTTTGTACTTTAATCCTATATCTCTAAAACGTAGAACTCTGTTGAAACATCTCCCCCTCCGTTCAAACATCAGTGACCACATATCATTTCCACACGGTGGAACGTTTTTCGTACATGTACACAACTCGTGCCGCAGTCTCTTTCTTTATTTTCCCACGGCCTCGCTCGCATCAAGAATGACACGTCACACATCGGGGCGCTCCAAATGGTCACGTGAGCAAGTCGAAAATTTTGTTCGGGGTGCGAACAGTTTAGTGATTTAGCAAGAAATGTAACGTATGCTTTTATCAGGGGCATCCAACGAGAATGTAGTTCAAAACCACTTAAACATGAATGTTAAAGGTATTTTAGTATTTAAAAGGTATTTATAAGGTTGAGTGTTTGGTTGGCATCATCTACGAATCTCTGTTCTGTTTCTGTTCTATTTTCTCTGTCCGCTTATCAGAGAATGATCCATTACAATTAATCATATTTCTCATCAGGTTGTTTTTATCACACTGCCTCGGAAACAAGGAAGTGGAAGACCACAACATTTGGCAGGGCGTAAACATAGATTACGCTATACAAAAAGACGCCCAAAGCTGCGGGGTGTTCATGCTTAAGGTATGCAGGAGTACAGCAGTGTACTTTACAAAATAATAATTCATTGTGTTCTCTACATGAACAATGGTAGGGCTTCGGTATCTCTCTCTCCCTCTCTCTTCCTCTATTTTGCTTCACAGATGGCCAAATGCCTCGCAAATGACGTACAGCCATTGTTTTCACAGGTATGATCATTATTGTACGGTGTCTTAATACTTATTCGAAAAAATATCAAATAGATACGGGGTTACATTTGCCAGTCACTGAGTAAACCACTCGATTTTTAACTTTCTTCCTTCAGGGAGACTCTGACGAACTGCGGCTTCATATAGTGCACGTAATTCTCCATACCGAAGAATGTATAAGGATGAGAACAAGGTATTTCAACATAAAGCTGTTTTCATGGTAAAATATATTACATTGAGGAAGCATACTAAAAAAGGATTTCAGTTTACATTTGCAAATTTGCTGTACGATGGTTTCTAGGATTTGTACAGATAAGCAAGGTGGACGAGAAGCAACAAACCGGCAATACGGAGACAAAGGAAAACATCAGCAGCCCCTACAAGAAAAAACTCCAAAGGAAATCAAAAATATAGGTAATATCTGAAATACTAAAATTCCAAAAAATTCAGTGTTGAAGCTTCAAACCTACAACCATGTTGTTGAAACTTACCACTTTGTGGGGTTTGTACTATATTATTTTGGAGAAAGTTCAAGTCGTCAGAGTGGCTCCTTAGTGAGCGGATGCAAGGAAAAGAAAAGAAATACACAGAGCAAAAAGACATAAGCATAACTTAAACGCTTATTCCCCAGGTTACTCTCTTTTCTATTCAAGCACACAGATCTACCGATATGTGGTTCATAAAGCATAAAACAGGTGAGCATTTCCGTGGCTTAGGTTGCTACCACTATTAAAACAAAACGTGCTTATGATGGCCAACATGCCATTTGATTGCAGCTATACAAGATTACAGAGACTATTAAGACTGACACGTTTCATGCATGATTGATTTCTTTTAGCTACCAACTCGCAAGCAGTGTGCTATGCCGAGGACTGAGAGTGAGTAGACATCATCATCATCATCATCAACAGGCATACTACTAATGTGCCACATTCTGTGCATTAAATTGCACTCTTGTCAACAAAATTAAATAGTTTACACCTTCATATTAACGTTGCATCATTCTCAGTAACCTGACTTGAACAATGATTCTATTGAAACTGTTTCTCTAGACATTGACTGTCTGCCAGATGAGGTGCTATCAGAAGTACTCCAGTTTGTCTGCGACAGTGAGGGAGATGTTGCCATTTTGACCCTGAGTTTAGTGTGCCGTAGATGGCGGAATCTTGTTTCAGACAAATTGTTTCGAAGAAAAATGCACTTTAGGTGGCTTTCCTCAGTCTATGACTGGAACAAGGCGACCAAAGAATTCAGAGAAAAGTACTTTGTAATGTACAAGATCGAAGAGTGCTTTGGGTGCAAAACTCGGTACAAGGATGCACCTGGATTTATGAAGAGAGAAATGCAATTCGATTTTACTCCGAAAGTGCAGATGACGGTCATCCTGGGTACTGCTCACATTATTGTGCTCAACGATGCGGTGGATATGTTGATCCCGTCGATAATTGGCAAGAATAGACCGTTACAGCTTCGTTTTTTTCCCAATAGTAATGTTGCAAATAAATTGTAAAAGAAAGCAGTTGACATCTCTTCTCGTTTGTCCTTATCGGTCGTTTTCCATATGTGTGAAACTGTAAGACCACTCATTTTGTACTTTAATCCTATATCTCTAAAACGTAGAACTCTGTTGAAACATCTCCCCCTCCGTTCAAACATCAGTGACCACATATCATTTCCACACGGTGGAACGTTTTTCGTACATGTACACAACTCGTGCCGCAGTCTCTTTCTTTATTTTCCCACGGCCTCGCTCGCATCAAGAATGACACGTCACACATCGGGGCGCTCCAAATGGTCACGTGAGCAAGTCGAAAATTTTGTTCGGGGTGCGAACAGTTTAGTGATTTAGCAAGAAATGTAACGTATGCTTTTATCAGGGGCATCCAACGAGAATGTAGTTCAAAACCACTTAAACATGAATGTTAAAGGTATTTTAGTATTTAAAAGGTATTTATAAGGTTGAGTGTTTGGTTGGCATCATCTACGAATCTCTGTTCTGTTTCTGTTCTATTTTCTCTGTCCGCTTATCAGAGAATGATCCATTACAATTAATCATATTTCTCATCAGGTTGTTTTTATCACACTGCCTCGGAAACAAGGAAGTGGAAGACCACAACATTTGGCAGGGCGTAAACATAGATTACGCTATACAAAAAGACGCCCAAAGCTGCGGGGTGTTCATGCTTAAGGTATGCAGGAGTACAGCAGTGTACTTTACAAAATAATAATTCATTGTGTTCTCTACATGAACAATGGTAGGGCTTCGGTATCTCTCTCTCCCTCTCTCTTCCTCTATTTTGCTTCACAGATGGCCAAATGCCTCGCAAATGACGTACAGCCATTGTTTTCACAGGTATGATCATTATTGTACGGTGTCTTAATACTTATTCGAAAAAATATCAAATAGATACGGGGTTACATTTGCCAGTCACTGAGTAAACCACTCGATTTTTAACTTTCTTCCTTCAGGGAGACTCTGACGAACTGCGGCTTCATATAGTGCACGTAATTCTCCATACCGAAGAATGTATAAGGATGAGAACAAGGTATTTCAACATAAAGCTGTTTTCATGGTAAAATATATTACATTGAGGAAGCATACTAAAAAAGGATTTCAGTTTACATTTGCAAATTTGCTGTACGATGGTTTCTAGGATTTGTACAGATAAGCAAAGTGGACGAGAAGCAACAAACCGGCAATACGGAGACAAAGGAAAACATCAGCAGCCCCTACAAGAAAAAACTCCAAAGGAAATCAAAAATATAGGTAATATCTGAAATACTAAAATTCCAAAAAATTCAGTGTTGAAGCTTCAAACCTACAACCATGTTGTTGAAACTTACCACTTTGTGGGGTTTGTACTATATTATTTTGGAGAAAGTTCAAGTCGTCAGAGTGGCTCCTTAGTGAGCGGATGCAAGGAAAAGAAAAGAAATACACAGAGCAAAAAGACATAAGCATAACTTAAACGCTTATTCCCCAGGTTACTCTCTTTTCTATTCAAGCACACAGATCTACCGATATGTGGTTCATAAAGCATAAAACAGGTGAGCATTTCCGTGGCTTAGGTTGCTACCACTATTAAAACAAAACGTGCTTATGATGGCCAACATGCCATTTGATTGCAGCTATACAAGATTACAGAGACTATTAAGACTGACACGTTTCATGCATGATTGATTTCTTTTAGCTACCAACTCGCAAGCAGTGTGCTATGCCGAGGACTGAGAGTGAGTAGACATCATCATCATCATCATCAACAGGCATACTACTAATGTGCCACATTCTGTGCATTAAATTGCACTCTTGTCAACAAAATTAAATAGTTTACACCTTCATATTAACGTTGCATCATTCTCAGTAACCTGACTTGAACAATGATTCTATTGAAACTGTTTCTCTAGACATTGACTGTCTGCCAGATGAGGTGCTATCAGAAGTACTCCAGTTTGTCTGCGACAGTGAGGGAGATGTTGCCATTTTGACCCTGAGTTTAGTGTGCCGTAGATGGCGGAATCTTGTTTCAGACAAATTGTTTCGAAGAAAAATGCACTTTAGGTGGCTTTCCTCAGTCTATGACTGGAACAAGGCGACCAAAGAATTCAGAGAAAAGTACTTTGTAATGTACAAGATCGAAGAGTGCTTTGGGTGCAAAACTCGGTACAAGGATGCACCTGGATTTATGAAGAGAGAAATGCAATTCGATTTTACTCCGAAAGTGCAGATGACGGTCATCCTGGGTACTGCTCACATTATTGTGCTCAACGATGCGGTGGATATGTTGATCCCGTCGATAATTGGCAAGAATAGACCGTTACAGCTTCGTTTTTTTCCCAATAGTAATGTTGCAAATAAATTGTAAAAGAAAGCAGTTGACATCTCTTCTCGTTTGTCCTTATCGGTCGTTTTCCATATGTGTGAAACTGTAAGACCACTCATTTTGTACTTTAATCCTATATCTCTAAAACGTAGAACTCTGTTGAAACATCTCCCCCTCCGTTCAAACATCAGTGACCACATATCATTTCCACACGGTGGAACGTTTTTCGTACATGTACACAACTCGTGCCGCAGTCTCTTTCTTTATTTTCCCACGGCCTCGCTCGCATCAAGAATGACACGTCACACATCGGGGCGCTCCAAATGGTCACGTGAGCAAGTCGAAAATTTTGTTCGGGGTGCGAACAGTTTAGTGATTTAGCAAGAAATGTAACGTATGCTTTTATCAGGGGCATCCAACGAGAATGTAGTTCAAAACCACTTAAACATGAATGTTAAAGGTATTTTAGTATTTAAAAGGTATTTATAAGGTTGAGTGTTTGGTTGGCATCATCTACGAATCTCTGTTCTGTTTCTGTTCTATTTTCTCTGTCCGCTTATCAGAGAATGATCCATTACAATTAATCATATTTCTCATCAGGTTGTTTTTATCACACTGCCTCGGAAACAAGGAAGTGGAAGACCACAACATTTGGCAGGGCGTAAACATAGATTACGCTATACAAAAAGACGCCCAAAGCTGCGGGGTGTTCATGCTTAAGGTATGCAGGAGTACAGCAGTGTACTTTACAAAATAATAATTCATTGTGTTCTCTACATGAACAATGGTAGGGCTTCGGTATCTCTCTCTCCCTCTCTCTTCCTCTATTTTGCTTCACAGATGGCCAAATGCCTCGCAAATGACGTACAGCCATTGTTTTCACAGGTATGATCATTATTGTACGGTGTCTTAATACTTATTCGAAAAAATATCAAATAGATACGGGGTTACATTTGCCAGTCACTGAGTAAACCACTCGATTTTTAACTTTCTTCCTTCAGGGAGACTCTGACGAACTGCGGCTTCATATAGTGCACGTAATTCTCCATACCGAAGAATGTATAAGGATGAGAACAAGGTATTTCAACATAAAGCTGTTTTCATGGTAAAATATATTACATTGAGGAAGCATACTAAAAAAGGATTTCAGTTTACATTTGCAAATTTGCTGTACGATGGTTTCTAGGATTTGTACAGATAAGCAAGTGGACGAGAAGCAACAAACCGGCAATACGGAGACAAAGGAAAACATCAGCAGCCCCTACAAGAAAAAACTCCAAAGGAAATCAAAAATATAGGTAATATCTGAAATACTAAAATTCCAAAAAATTCAGTGTTGAAGCTTCAAACCTACAACCATGTTGTTGAAACTTACCACTTTGTGGGGTTTGTACTATATTATTTTGGAGAAAGTTCAAGTCGTCAGAGTGGCTCCTTAGTGAGCGGATGCAAGGAAAAGAAAAGAAATACACAGAGCAAAAAGACATAAGCATAACTTAAACGCTTATTCCCCAGGTTACTCTCTTTTCTATTCAAGCACACAGATCTACCGATATGTGGTTCATAAAGCATAAAACAGGTGAGCATTTCCGTGGCTTAGGTTGCTACCACTATTAAAACAAAACGTGCTTATGATGGCCAACATGCCATTTGATTGCAGCTATACAAGATTACAGAGACTATTAAGACTGACACGTTTCATGCATGATTGATTTCTTTTAGCTACCAACTCGCAAGCAGTGTGCTATGCCGAGGACTGAGAGTGAGTAGACATCATCATCATCATCATCAACAGGCATACTACTAATGTGCCACATTCTGTGCATTAAATTGCACTCTTGTCAACAAAATTAAATAGTTTACACCTTCATATTAACGTTGCATCATTCTCAGTAACCTGACTTGAACAATGATTCTATTGAAACTGTTTCTCTAGACATTGACTGTCTGCCAGATGAGGTGCTATCAGAAGTACTCCAGTTTGTCTGCGACAGTGAGGGAGATGTTGCCATTTTGACCCTGAGTTTAGTGTGCCGTAGATGGCGGAATCTTGTTTCAGACAAATTGTTTCGAAGAAAAATGCACTTTAGGTGGCTTTCCTCAGTCTATGACTGGAACAAGGCGACCAAAGAATTCAGAGAAAAGTACTTTGTAATGTACAAGATCGAAGAGTGCTTTGGGTGCAAAACTCGGTACAAGGATGCACCTGGATTTATGAAGAGAGAAATGCAATTCGATTTTACTCCGAAAGTGCAGATGACGGTCATCCTGGGTACTGCTCACATTATTGTGCTCAACGATGCGGTGGATATGTTGATCCCGTCGATAATTGGCAAGAATAGACCGTTACAGCTTCGTTTTTTTCCCAATAGTAATGTTGCAAATAAATTGTAAAAGAAAGCAGTTGACATCTCTTCTCGTTTGTCCTTATCGGTCGTTTTCCATATGTGTGAAACTGTAAGACCACTCATTTTGTACTTTAATCCTATATCTCTAAAACGTAGAACTCTGTTGAAACATCTCCCCCTCCGTTCAAACATCAGTGACCACATATCATTTCCACACGGTGGAACGTTTTTCGTACATGTACACAACTCGTGCCGCAGTCTCTTTCTTTATTTTCCCACGGCCTCGCTCGCATCAAGAATGACACGTCACACATCGGGGCGCTCCAAATGGTCACGTGAGCAAGTCGAAAATTTTGTTCGGGGTGCGAACAGTTTAGTGATTTAGCAAGAAATGTAACGTATGCTTTTATCAGGGGCATCCAACGAGAATGTAGTTCAAAACCACTTAAACATGAATGTTAAAGGTATTTTAGTATTTAAAAGGTATTTATAAGGTTGAGTGTTTGGTTGGCATCATCTACGAATCTCTGTTCTGTTTCTGTTCTATTTTCTCTGTCCGCTTATCAGAGAATGATCCATTACAATTAATCATATTTCTCATCAGGTTGTTTTTATCACACTGCCTCGGAAACAAGGAAGTGGAAGACCACAACATTTGGCAGGGCGTAAACATAGATTACGCTATACAAAAAGACGCCCAAAGCTGCGGGGTGTTCATGCTTAAGGTATGCAGGAGTACAGCAGTGTACTTTACAAAATAATAATTCATTGTGTTCTCTACATGAACAATGGTAGGGCTTCGGTATCTCTCTCTCCCTCTCTCTTCCTCTATTTTGCTTCACAGATGGCCAAATGCCTCGCAAATGACGTACAGCCATTGTTTTCACAGGTATGATCATTATTGTACGGTGTCTTAATACTTATTCGAAAAAATATCAAATAGATACGGGGTTACATTTGCCAGTCACTGAGTAAACCACTCGATTTTTAACTTTCTTCCTTCAGGGAGACTCTGACGAACTGCGGCTTCATATAGTGCACGTAATTCTCCATACCGAAGAATGTATAAGGATGAGAACAAGGTATTTCAACATAAAGCTGTTTTCATGGTAAAATATATTACATTGAGGAAGCATACTAAAAAAGGATTTCAGTTTACATTTGCAAATTTGCTGTACGATGGTTTCTAGGATTTGTACAGATAAGCAAAGTGGACGAGAAGCAACAAACCGGCAATACGGAGACAAAGGAAAACATCAGCAGCCCCTACAAGAAAAAACTCCAAAGGAAATCAAAAATATAGGTAATATCTGAAATACTAAAATTCCAAAAAATTCAGTGTTGAAGCTTCAAACCTACAACCATGTTGTTGAAACTTACCACTTTGTGGGGTTTGTACTATATTATTTTGGAGAAAGTTCAAGTCGTCAGAGTGGCTCCTTAGTGAGCGGATGCAAGGAAAAGAAAAGAAATACACAGAGCAAAAAGACATAAGCATAACTTAAACGCTTATTCCCCAGGTTACTCTCTTTTCTATTCAAGCACACAGATCTACCGATATGTGGTTCATAAAGCATAAAACAGGTGAGCATTTCCGTGGCTTAGGTTGCTACCACTATTAAAACAAAACGTGCTTATGATGGCCAACATGCCATTTGATTGCAGCTATACAAGATTACAGAGACTATTAAGACTGACACGTTTCATGCATGATTGATTTCTTTTAGCTACCAACTCGCAAGCAGTGTGCTATGCCGAGGACTGAGAGTGAGTAGACATCATCATCATCATCATCAACAGGCATACTACTAATGTGCCACATTCTGTGCATTAAATTGCACTCTTGTCAACAAAATTAAATAGTTTACACCTTCATATTAACGTTGCATCATTCTCAGTAACCTGACTTGAACAATGATTCTATTGAAACTGTTTCTCTAGACATTGACTGTCTGCCAGATGAGGTGCTATCAGAAGTACTCCAGTTTGTCTGCGACAGTGAGGGAGATGTTGCCATTTTGACCCTGAGTTTAGTGTGCCGTAGATGGCGGAATCTTGTTTCAGACAAATTGTTTCGAAGAAAAATGCACTTTAGGTGGCTTTCCTCAGTCTATGACTGGAACAAGGCGACCAAAGAATTCAGAGAAAAGTACTTTGTAATGTACAAGATCGAAGAGTGCTTTGGGTGCAAAACTCGGTACAAGGATGCACCTGGATTTATGAAGAGAGAAATGCAATTCGATTTTACTCCGAAAGTGCAGATGACGGTCATCCTGGGTACTGCTCACATTATTGTGCTCAACGATGCGGTGGATATGTTGATCCCGTCGATAATTGGCAAGAATAGACCGTTACAGCTTCGTTTTTTTCCCAATAGTAATGTTGCAAATAAATTGTAAAAGAAAGCAGTTGACATCTCTTCTCGTTTGTCCTTATCGGTCGTTTTCCATATGTGTGAAACTGTAAGACCACTCATTTTGTACTTTAATCCTATATCTCTAAAACGTAGAACTCTGTTGAAACATCTCCCCCTCCGTTCAAACATCAGTGACCACATATCATTTCCACACGGTGGAACGTTTTTCGTACATGTACACAACTCGTGCCGCAGTCTCTTTCTTTATTTTCCCACGGCCTCGCTCGCATCAAGAATGACACGTCACACATCGGGGCGCTCCAAATGGTCACGTGAGCAAGTCGAAAATTTTGTTCGGGGTGCGAACAGTTTAGTGATTTAGCAAGAAATGTAACGTATGCTTTTATCAGGGGCATCCAACGAGAATGTAGTTCAAAACCACTTAAACATGAATGTTAAAGGTATTTTAGTATTTAAAAGGTATTTATAAGGTTGAGTGTTTGGTTGGCATCATCTACGAATCTCTGTTCTGTTTCTGTTCTATTTTCTCTGTCCGCTTATCAGAGAATGATCCATTACAATTAATCATATTTCTCATCAGGTTGTTTTTATCACACTGCCTCGGAAACAAGGAAGTGGAAGACCACAACATTTGGCAGGGCGTAAACATAGATTACGCTATACAAAAAGACGCCCAAAGCTGCGCGGTGTTCATGCTTAAGGTATGCAGGAGTACAGCAGTGTACTTTACAAAATAATAATTCATTGTGTTCTCTACATGAACAATGGTAGGGCTTCGGTATCTCTCTCTCCCTCTCTCTTCCTCTATTTTGCTTCACAGATGGCCAAATGCCTCGCAAATGACGTACAGCCATTGTTTTCACAGGTATGATCATTATTGTACGGTGTCTTAATACTTATTCGAAAAAATATCAAATAGATACGGGGTTACATTTGCCAGTCACTGAGTAAACCACTCGATTTTTAACTTTCTTCCTTCAGGGAGACTCTGACGAACTGCGGCTTCATATAGTGCACGTAATTCTCCATACCGAAGAATGTATAAGGATGAGAACAAGGTATTTCAACATAAAGCTGTTTTCATGGTAAAATATATTACATTGAGGAAGCATACTAAAAAAGGATTTCAGTTTACATTTGCAAATTTGCTGTACGATGGTTTCTAGGATTTGTACAGATAAGCAAAGTGGACGAGAAGCAACAAACCGGCAATACGGAGACAAAGGAAAACATCAGCAGCCCCTACAAGAAAAAACTCCAAAGGAAATCAAAAATATAGGTAATATCTGAAATACTAAAATTCCAAAAAATTCAGTGTTGAAGCTTCAAACCTACAACCATGTTGTTGAAACTTACCACTTTGTGGGGTTTGTACTATATTATTTTGGAGAAAGTTCAAGTCGTCAGAGTGGCTCCTTAGTGAGCGGATGCAAGGAAAAGAAAAGAAATACACAGAGCAAAAAGACATAAGCATAACTTAAACGCTTATTCCCCAGGTTACTCTCTTTTCTATTCAAGCACACAGATCTACCGATATGTGGTTCATAAAGCATAAAACAGGTGAGCATTTCCGTGGCTTAGGTTGCTACCACTATTAAAACAAAACGTGCTTATGATGGCCAACATGCCATTTGATTGCAGCTATACAAGATTACAGAGACTATTAAGACTGACACGTTTCATGCATGATTGATTTCTTTTAGCTACCAACTCGCAAGCAGTGTGCTATGCCGAGGACTGAGAGTGAGTAGACATCATCATCATCATCATCAACAGGCATACTACTAATGTGCCACATTCTGTGCATTAAATTGCACTCTTGTCAACAAAATTAAATAGTTTACACCTTCATATTAACGTTGCATCATTCTCAGTAACCTGACTTGAACAATGATTCTATTGAAACTGTTTCTCTAGACATTGACTGTCTGCCAGATGAGGTGCTATCAGAAGTACTCCAGTTTGTCTGCGACAGTGAGGGAGATGTTGCCATTTTGACCCTGAGTTTAGTGTGCCGTAGATGGCGGAATCTTGTTTCAGACAAATTGTTTCGAAGAAAAATGCACTTTAGGTG
>NC_090888.1:41477292-41479792 GCF_036669925.1 Montipora capricornis | reverse complement strand
GGCCCGCCGGACAAGGGACTTTCAGGCTTTTCACGGGGAAATTGTTAGTTGTTTTTGAAAGTTGTTTTTCATTGATTTACAAAACTTGTACTTTCACACTACATGTTGAGACCAATAATTTCAAATCAAAGCAGAAGAAAAAAAGCAGTCTTTGTAGTTGTCTGTAAGATCCGCTTATGCTGAAGTTTAAGTATGATTTTGCTGCAGGACAAACCCGCAATGAGCTTGGCAGCTGTCAACTTGCCTTCTTGGCCTTTTCAAGTGAGCACTCCAGTGACAAAGAAAACATCCCACTGAATCACTTCTTTACACAGCAGAAGGACACTGAAAGTGATGATGAAGAATTTTTTCACGAAGTTTGTATATCCGAAGCAAAAGTTTCACTGCACGTGCAGATTACAGTGGCCAAACAATAGGTAGCACAAGAATTTGGCCATGAAGGTTTAAAATGAAGGAAGATATTGGGATAACTTGCAACTCCATTTGACCAGGGATTATAATTAAGAATTTATCACAAAAATTATACACATGATTGGCATAACATGCAAGAGTGTAATCAAATGTGGAAACTTATCTGTTATTGTTGGATTGCTTTTTCTTATGCGAAGACTGTGATAAATATTACACACAAAAAAACCCTCCCAAAATGGTAATAAAATCAAGGCAAATGACAAATATCAACAGGGACGGCAAAACATAAGTTTTGGTGTGAAAAAACTTGGAAAAGGTCTTAATTCTAACAACTTCCTATAGTACCATCAAAATAAGGTGACTGCTACAATTGTTTTTTTTTTTGCATCCAGGTGGAGACTATAACCAAAGAGAACAAGAAAAAAAAAGACACCGAAAAAGGTTGCTGCAAAGAGACAAAGAGATCATGATGACCCAGCAGTCATTCAGGTATTTGAAGCTCAGGTTCACTATTTCAAATTACTTTTGTTTGGTTGCATTTAACTGGGAAGGCTGGAATTAAATAGATTTCAAAATCTGGATTTTGGATTTTGTGTTTTATTAGGAATCCGGATTTCCCAATCACATGCACCCTAACACAATTACAATTGATACTTTTTTGTCTCTGTTCACTTAGAACAAGAATGAAAAGAAACTAAAAAGGGAACAAGCCAGTGCTCAAGCAATGGTCTCAAGGAAACAAAGCTTTGAAATTCTTAAGAGCCTAGATGAGAATAGGACTCAGGTTAGTAATTCTATAGGTGCACGACAGATAACAATTTATTACCATACACTGTAAATTGATTGATGTCAGATCATGTTTGATCAAATTGTCATATTTTAATCATGGGCAAACATTTAGGATGGGACCAATATTTTTATTGCAACATTTAAGTTATTTATATCACTAGGCACCTTATTTTCGTCGGAGGCAGTGTGGCCCAGTGGTTAGGGCGCTTGCCTTGAGATCCGGAAATCCCGGGTTCAAGACCCGCTCTGACCACTCGTTGAATTTGATCCTGGTAGTCCCTGGTTCAACTTCCCAGCGGCACTTGTAAATAGCCAACTGGTTTGCCTCCAGCCAGTTGGGATTCTTAACAGTTGTTGTTGTTCTGTTCTGTTGTTTCGTTGTGTTTCATTGGCCCTGAAAAGCCCCTATGGGGAGCTGTCAATTAAGTATGTATTGTATTCTTAATTTATTTTACATTGACAGGAAACTGATGAAAGTGATGATGAACTGGACGTACACAGTAACTCGGAAAGTGAGGTTGTTGTTACTGAAGTCCGTCCTACACTAGCTACACAGGTAATTAAAGTGGGCCCAATCAAACTTATTATGACATGCGTGTGATATGGAAGGTGTTAGCTAATTTTACTGAGATAAAATTTAATTTCAAACTTACGTTGACAGAGAGCAGATGATTTTCATGACAATGTGCATTTACTAGTGGTGATCTTGATGTTGCAGTGATGGTATTTACACAGGAATTTGGACATATCTTCACAAACACACTTTCCCATGATTCAGGCAAGCATGCTTCTTTAGGCCCCTGCATCCACACTAATGCGTTTTCGTTTAAAATGCATGATGACACCGAAAACAGATACTTTTGAAAACGCATTTTTTTACATGTGGATGGCTGAAAATGCTGCGAAAACGGTAGTGTGGCTGAAAATATTTGCTCTTTTTTCTTCAAGATGAAAACAGAGACTTTTGAAAATGCATTAGTGTGGATTGGGCCTTTAGTAACTGTATTTGTTTGCATCCAGGCTGAGTCTAAGGCAAATGAAAAGAGGACAAAGAAAATAACAGAAAAAGTTCAACCAGCTTCTGACCGGCCTATCAAGCCAATCAGCATTAATGAGGCTACTCTGGAAAGTGGAAATGTCGTCCACATATTACAGGTAATTAGCTTTAAAAGTACAAAGGCTGTTCTAATCAGGCATGGGTTACATTCAGCTTTAAAATGTTTTTTAAGCCTTACGTACTCTTAAGCTGTAGGTCTTAAAATACACGGTAATGCAAATAGAGGGGGCTAACAGTTCAGGG
>NC_090888.1:41469792-41474792 GCF_036669925.1 Montipora capricornis | reverse complement strand
TCAGCAGCAGCAAAGCAAAACTGTATATTTATCAACAAAAACCTCACACCTTATAGGGCAGACTTAGTAAGACAAGCGAATGATATGAAGGCTGATGGACTTTTATCACGTGTTTGGACACTAGACGGAAAGGTCTTTGTTAAAACTTCACCACCAGGTAATCCTGTTAGAATTTACTCTGAAGATGATCTTGATGAATTATAAATGTTCAATAAACATCCATGCAATAATCACAGGAGGTCGATTTCGCCATAGGCTTAGATTGTACGAAGGTTAGTCTCTTAAGCGTATTTTTCTTAAAAAACTTTTGCACTTTATTAGTTTCTGTTGTAAAGTTAGGGGTTTTTTTTTCCCTTTTTTTGCTTTTTCGTTTTTATTTTTATCTTGTTGCTCTTTCCTTTGTTTGTTTTCTTTTTCTTGATTAATTCATTGCTGTTGAGTTTAATTAACGTAACCTTAAATTAGCATAACTATTGTGCATTTAACTTTAGGTGTAAGATTTTAGGCGATAATATAGTATGACTTTTATCAAATTCCTATCACTGAATGTAAGGGGATTACGCAATCATGTCAAACGAAGGGCATTATTTTCGTATCTAAAGAATCAAAAAGCTGATTTCTATTGTCTCCAGGAAACATTCTCATTGAAAGGAGACGAAATCTCTTGGGCTACAGAATGGGGTGGGAAAGTTTTTTTCTCACATGGTACAGAACACTCTAAAGGTACTTGCATATTACAGAGACCAAATTCTTTGTTTACATCTAGCATCCAGTTTATTGATCCAGATGGTAGAATAGTCATTGTTAAAACTAGGGAAGGCGATGAGGATCTTTTTTTAGCTTCTGTGTACGCTCCTTGTGACCCTCAAAACCAATGTTGTTTTATTCAGAATTTATGTACTGTTATTGTTTGTAACAAAAACACGTCCAAAGTTATCATTGCTGGTGACTGGAATACTACTCTTCACTCAATAGATAAATACGGAGGATGCCCATGGTTTGGGACGAACTATTGAAACTTTCTTCTTCATTTTATGGATGAACTAGGTCTTGTCGACCCCTATTGGGCCTAACATCCTAAGCGAAAAGAGTTTACTTACGAATCAAAACCTCTTAAGCTTAAATCAAGAATTGACTTTTTCATTATTTCACAGGCATTAAAGCCAAATATAAGGAAGGCTGAAATTCGATCTTCAATTGCTCCAGATCATAAGGCCATCTTTTTGAGTTTAGAAATTAATGATGCGTACCAACGAGGTCCAGGTACATGGAAATTCAATAATACTTTATTGGAGGATGATAATTACATCGAAATAATCACGGAATGTGTTCCGAGAGTTTTAGTTAAGTATCAAGAAGTTGAGAGTCTTCAACTCTTATGGGAACTTATTAAGATGGAAATTCGTACTGAAACAATAACGTATTCAAAAGTTAAACTTAAGGAATCGAAAAATAGGGAGACTTATCTTCAAGAGAAGCTTGATGCTCTGGACAACCAATTGTGTCATGGAGGTGACTATTTCAACCAAGTATTGTTAGATGAGTATGAATCCATTAAGACTGAACTTAAGGATATGTACAAAAAAAGAGGTAAGGAAGCTATGTTTCGCTCAAAAGCCCGTTGGATTGAAAAAGGTGAGAAACCAACCAGATATTTTTTCAACTTGGAAAAGCGCAATTTCGAGAAGAAGACTATAGCTCAACTGAAACTCGTGAATGGCGAAATTGTTTCGGACATCAAGCAAATAAACAAGGAAATAGAGTCCTTTTATAGTGATCTACTTGAAACAAAATTATCTGGCTCTCATCTTACGGACTTCAGGGAGAACTTTAACACCTTTGTGGAAAACTTAGTCATTCCTAAATTGTCTGTAGAACAATCAATGGCTCTTGAAGTCGAAATTACACTTGATGATATTAAAGGGGTCCTAAAATCTCTTCAAAACAATAAATCCCCTGGTGAAGATGGCTTCTCAAAGGAGTTTTATGAAAATTTTTTTGACTTAATCGGCATGCATCTCCTTAATTCATATAATGAAGCCTTTTCTAAAGGTCAATTGTCAATCTCACAAAGACGCAGTATGATCTGTTTAATACCTAAAGACGACTGTTGTCTCATTGAGCTGTCTAAGTGGCGTCCACTAACTCTACTTAATGTTGACTATAAAATCTTGGCAAAAGTTATTGGACAAAGAATTGAGTCAACTTTATCTTTGCTCATACATACTGATCAAACAGGCTTTGTTAAAGGTAGATTCATTGGACAAAATGTCCGTCTTTTGAATGACATCATAGAATACACAGATGCTAAAAAACCCCCAGGTGTCCTTCTATTCATTGATTTTCCAAAGGCTTTTGACACTATTGAGTGGAATTTTATTCACAAGTGTATTGAACTATACAACTTTGGTCCAAATATCAGGAAATGGATATCCATTCTTTACAACAATGTTGAAAGTGGCGTGCTGAATGCTGGATTTATGACCGACTATTTCCAAGTCTCACGTGGCGTCCGTCAAGGATGCCCTCTGAGCCCTCTCTTGTTTGTTTTATCAGTTGAATTGTTAGCCCTCAAAATACGCCAAAATGAACTCTGCAGGGGCATCCCCCTTCCGGATGGACAAAATGCCAAGATCTCACAGTTCGCAGATGATACAACCCTAATTCTTGAAGATATTATATCTCTTAGAAAGGCTATGAATATAGTTAACTCTTTTGGAGCTTTGTCTGGGTTGCAACTAAATAAAAAGAAAACTAAAGCCATGTGGATTGGTTCATCAAGCAAAAACAAGTCAATGCCTTTAGAATTCGAGTGCCCAAAAGAACCTATTAAATTTCTGGGTACCCTTCTCTCCCACGATGCAGTTAGCAATAACAAAAATAATTTTTTTATTAAAATAAGGAAAATGGAAACCAAGCTTAATATATGGCTGTCGCGCGATCTGACTCTCTTTGGAAGAACAATGCTTGCAAAATCCTTAGGTTTGTCTCAACTAGTTTACGCTGCTTCAATGCTCTCTGTCCCAGAAGCAGCGATCCAACAGACTCAGAGGAAACTATTTGCGTTTTTGTGGAAGAATAAGTGTGATAAGGTAAAGAGACAGGTTCTGTTCCGTCCCTTATCTAAGGGCGGTTTAAATTTTCCTTGTTTTCGGACTGTCATTAAAGCGCTACTCCTCTGTTGGATAGGGAGACTTTTAAGTAATCCACATGACACTTGGACAGCAATTCCCAACTCTCACTTTGAAAAACATGGTGGACTCTTGTTCCTACTTAATTGCAATTACAGTGTCGAAAAGTTAGATAAGAAAATTCCCTTATTTTATAGGGAACTACTTGAATACTTTCAAGAATTGCGTAACAACTGTGAAGATCCACTACAGTGCGAATTTATATTATGGAATAATAAAGATATCAACGTTGAAAACAAATCGGTGTTTTGGAAATCTTGGCGTGATAAAAATGTCTTGTTTGTGCAAGATCTGCTAAACAATCAAGGGAATTATCTATCTCCACAAGAATTCAGTAATAAATATAACATCAAGGTTAATTTTCTGCAATACTACCAAATCATTACAGCCATTCCAGCGTCTCGGAAAAGTTACGCCTTCACTCATTTAGATCTTGGAAAACTGAACTCGTTTTCTGAAGATGTCGACTTTCAGATATCTAAAGATGTTAGTTTAAACTTAAAGAAAACTTCGTGCAAGCAGTTTTACAAACTGTTTACAGAGAATATTAGTATTGAACCTACTGCGGTTACAACATGGCGAAAACATTGTACTGTAGTCGCTGACAAGTGGGAGCAATGCATTGAAAGCAATTATAAAATCACTCGAGATAATAAGCTAAGACAATTTTATTTTAAGTTGCTACACAGAATACTAGTCACTAACAAGGAACTGACACGCTTTGGGATAACTGATTGTAATATGTATGTTATGTGTGGCGAAAACTATGCTATAGAACATACTTTCTTTGAATGTTGTTCTTTTCTGAATTTATGTGACGAATCCATTCAGTGGTTCAATATATCCTACAAAACCAATTTTAAACTCACGCCGCTTCAAGTTTTTCTCAATTTACCAACCCCAGCTTTCAATCTCTCCAATAAGCAAACCAAGGATTTGTGTCTTCTTCTGTTATATGTAAAGCAGTACCACTATGGATGTAAATCAATGCAAAAGAAAACAGACACCTCTGAATTTATATCTAAATTTATTACGCAGCTTGAAATAGAAGTTTGACATGATAGTGCCACCCTCCTATCAGCCGTATATGTATATTAATGTAATACATTAGTTTTAATATGTGTAATCGATAAAAACATTTTAATGGCCAATACAGGAACATCTATCTAAGTGCACAATTGTAAGTAAGTACTGTAACGTACTCTTGTTTGGTAAATAAAGTACTTATAATAATAATAATAATAATAATAATAATAATAAAAATAATAAAAATAAAAAATAATTACAATTTTGAGCAAAATGAAACTGTACTCTAAAATACCATGTAACTTTTGTTTTCTTCAGCTCATCTTGCCACTCATTTTGAGTGGACTGAAGAAGAATGCCAGAGATACTGGAAGAAAGAGCCTGTAAACATCCAGCAGAGGATTGCAGACAAGTGCCGCAACTTAAACAAAAAAAAGCAAAATTAACATTCAGATAACATATTCTTATTTTTTTCTTACATTTTGCTTTTTGAAGAACAATGTTTTGACAGATTTTTAATAAAAATTTTTAGTATCTTTTTTTAACAAAAATGTTTCTCTGTTGATTAATTGGTGGTCTAATTTAAAGTTGGAGATAACAATAGCTGATTTGTGAAGAATGATATTTCAGTTATGTTGACAGTAGTTTGATGTAATTTTTATTGCCTGTTTCAAATATAAAGATTCTTAATTTAATTGAAATGGTGTTACTAGAATCTGTTGCATTTAATACACCAACCGTGTCCCTTATATCAAACAGCCAGACTGGCTGACCTCTCAATTT
>NC_090888.1:41454792-41457292 GCF_036669925.1 Montipora capricornis | reverse complement strand
CGTTTTTTTTTCCTCACTCTCCTCTTGCCTTCCTGATCCTCTTCGCTTTTCTCTTCATTCACATCCTCAGATAAATCCGCCGCCCTTTGTTACTTACAGATGTAAGTGGCTTACTTGCGATCGATGCTTTTGTTTTCCGGGGCCCATCACTCAGATCTGGATGTCCTTCACTTTGAATAAAATAGCCATCTTCTTTAGTTACATACTGCCAAGCACTAAAATAATTTCTGTGAATTGCAGAGAAATGAACTGAAATGTCACATCATTCTAATAGAAAACTCTTAATTCCAAGCCATCGCTGATTCTTATCAAGCTTTATAGCCATGTGAAAATGAACACCACTGAACTGATGTTAGCTGGTGAACCATGAAAGGCATATAAGACCGCTTGTACAAACGAGTTGCGTTTTGGAAACCGCTCAACATCAGCCTGACTGTAAGTGATAAGATAGACCTTACCAACACTTCGCACATTGATTTCTTCCTTGGCGTTTATTGTTTCAAGGGCATTTTGTTGACCAACCAACTCCGCTTCGTCAGATAAATTGGAGTCAGAGACATAATCCCTCAGCAAATCCATGTTTAACAGCACTGACAAACAGCGTCAATATTGTAAAAGTGAACATGTGCTTTGCACTTACGTCGCCACACTAGCGCATTTCATTAGTTTCACAGAGGACAACGCAATTTTTACACAAGAAAACGAAAAAATAAATTATCCACCATTTTTTTAGAGCTATGAAAAATATTTCACTCATAAGGTCATATTGATGGACAGTATGGACTTAAGCTGCCCGTATGAAGGGCATAAAGGACATTTTCTCAAACAGACGATCGGCGACAAAATTAGTTGAGACACTTTGGTAACAGAGGACACTGGTAATGAAACTTTTATTGTTTTCAAAGAAAAATAGTCCAAAAAGTACTTTTGCAGGAACCCCTCTCCCCTCCCCCCTAATCAATGTTGTACTACTGTTGTTAAGGGTCTTAGGCAACAGAAAATAACACAACATTGTCCCGGGGGGTGAGGGGGCATGTTCGAACCAAGTTTGAAATAGCCCCTAAAGGATAAGAGTGTCTCAAAAACTTTAACGCCGATTGTAGTTTACAAAATATGAGGCACTGAGGCGTACAATAAGAAGGAAAACACTACCTAAGTGTTTGGCTCTCGCTCTACTTCTCTCAGCTTTACGTTGCTTTTCATTGAAATTTTCTCTTCTTCTCCTTCCTTGGCTTCTTCCAAGGATTTCTTCACTTAAATTTCTCAATTTTTTTGCCTCTTTCCTCATGCTCTTTCTTGCTCTTTATCCCATTGCTCGTCACTAATATGATTTCCTGCCAGAAAAACGTGGGTTGCCCATGCAACATTGCCACACGATTTCCCTACCTCCCCACCTCCACTCCGCGTCTGAGCTCTGTATTAAAAGATCTCTTATCCCTGCAATGTGCAAACGTTTGAATTCGTGGTTTTAAGTACATTTCCCACGGACATTTATATTTTTAGCCCTAGATTACAAGCTTTAGCTTGACTGATTATAACTTTTATCTAATTTGTAGATAGTCATATATCATAGTACTGTTTTTTGTTTATTCATTGTAAATAATTATGCAATTCAGCCAACCGGCTGTTAAGTTTTTATCGTTAATAATTCATCTATCTATATATCCTTGTTCAAAATAAATTTTCGTCTTCAGGAAATGAAAGATTTGGCTGTACAACCACTGTGTTTCACTCCTTCCAATGATCATGGAGACTTGCAGCTGCTGTCTACACCAACTTTGTCTAATCAGTCCTTAAGATCAGCTTTGCCTGTTTATCTTTCAGCAAAGGAAGGAATCCCTCCTGCTCACTTGGTATTTACTGTATATATTTACCTATAAGCCAACCTTGGCTAATATATACATGTAGATTAAGCCAAGCCTAAAAGTGGAGCTCCCGGCTTGTTTATTCTTACTGGCTGTAGGATTAGTGAAAAATAAAAGGCTTTGGAACTGTCCGCGTTTTTGTTTTCCCGGATATTGCTTAACTATGTCATTTTCTTTGCTGCCTAACTAGTGAATTCCATGGTTAATTTCACTTGAACAACCAACTGATTGCATGAATTACGGTTTTTCCATCGAATCTACTGTCGAATTCACCAGTTAGTCAATTAATTTTTCTTGAATCGCGAGAGTTTTAAAAGAAAACAAGCAAATCCTCAGCAAGCGAACGGAAAAGGAGAGAAGCCATTTAAGAGTCGACTGTCAAAAGCCAGCGAATAGCAATCACGCTTAAATTAGAAATAGCTCGTGATGTGACAGATCGTCTTTGTCGGTTCAAGGTCAAACAAGGAGTTTTATTGATGTACTTTATTTATTCCACTTTATCTCTGAAAACGAGATCATTTCCATTTTGATGTATTTCATTGAAACACGCCAGCTTGGCTTAGAACCAGAATCGGGTAGAAAGGACAAACTTCAAACAAGATCTCCAACAAATTACCTGTACATGCTCTAAACAA
>NC_090888.1:41442292-41449792 GCF_036669925.1 Montipora capricornis | reverse complement strand
TTTATCTGCTTTCTTGGACATAAATTCGACCGAAAACTGATAAGGCACGAATATTTTTAGATTTTTAGGAATAATAGATAACGTGGTTCAATGCATAATGTGATAATGCGATAAAAGTGTCAAATTTGCGACCCATTGCTAACGGCAACGGAAGCGATCGCATTACAAAATAATTAACCTCTGTTGCCAAAAGCCACCCAAACAACCGGTCAGTGTAAAACGCAGACTGCAGACTGCGGGTTAATAAAATAATAATGAAAAAAGAGTTATAAGAGTGTTAGTAGCCGTTTGTACTTTCACACTGAAACCCCAACACAGCTCCCATCGCTTTGGTTGCCCCATCGCATGTTTTAAATCCGGATTTTTATCGAACTCTGTAAGAATTGAAGCTGTTTGAATCCTTGCTGTTGTTGGAAAAACGACAGTTTCGTTAAGTGAGTTGCTTTTAGGCAAAGAAGTCACCACCCCGTAATTCAACTGTCCATTTTGCTGCACTGAACAAAGTAATCGAGTAATTACCCAATAACTCAATTTATTTTGACACGCATGGCTACAGTACCAATTAACAAAGACAGAGATAACGTGGATTTTGCAACCATTTAACGTTTCAATTCAGTCGGCTTAAGCCAGTATGACTGAGGTGTAAAAATTTCTTATTAGGATCCTTTCAATCGCTTTCGTGTACGTTATGTTTATCCTTTAGTTCGCAAGCTCGTTTGTTTTGCATTTGGAAGATGTAATTTTCAATTATAACCTCTCCCTAGGGGTTATCACGCATAGCTTAACCAATGAAATCCCCGCGTCCTAATTGCTTGGAATACATGAAATTCTTTGTGCATTTCGTTGCACCGAAAAAAGACAACCGAGATTATTCAGCTATTCGAAGTAATAATTGTTGGTTTTTTCGATCGATTTCCCTCGATGTACCGGTGTGACAAATAATTTGGAACATTGCAATGCATCTGGAAGCGCAAAAACAAAGCACAGATGATTTCAACGTGTACGATCGCATCCCCAAAAGGTGCAGCGACCTGCAGTCATAATAATGTGAGTTGTTGACAGATGTAAAACAGGATTGTCTTTCAAACAATCTTTACTTTATCCTTATGACTCATTTTTTTATTACTAATATTTATTTTACCCTCAGTCTGCATTTTACCCCCGGTCTGCAGTCTGCGTTTTACACTGACCGCCCAAATAACCGATTTTTTGACGGAAAATTCATCCCAGAGGATAAAACTATTCACTGGACATGTAATAAAGGTAGACATGTTCGAGCGAAAGCGAAAACAAGGGAATATTTTGACGGAAAACACAATAATGTGAGATCAAAAGAACATGTGGTGAAGACACGCAATTGCGGCATCGCTTCGACAATAATCTTACCTTTTCAGCGATTTTAACGCTTGAAATTCCATTCAGTCCACCTTGTCTAGTCTTCGAATTCACTATTATCGCTGCCCTGCGAATCTTCAATGTTCTACATAACAGCACACTTGGTAAAAAACGGCTCGACGGGCGACAGATTGTTGTCGATGTTGTCGCCTGTCTTGTTCAGTATCCAATTGATTTGCCATTTTTGAGCTTCATAAGGGTATATTTTGTTCAAAGATCCACTAAAACGCCATTCGCGTTACATGACTTTCGACGCCATTACAGGTTAAGTTAATGATTCTACTGTGTCCACCAGACAAATGTACGCATTTCCACTACCCTCTCCATCCTAAGAAAATACGTGCAGAAGGCTCTATGCACAAAGACACTACTTACCGGGGGAGTGACAGGCGAGACTTTTACCGACACGGAAAAAAATAAAAGAAATAAAACGGAGAAATTCTACCCATTTTCCAACTGGGATTGCCATACAGCAACCCAGTAAAAATCTGCTATTTCTTGATGGAGGTCACAACAAGTTACATTCTTGAAATTGAAGTGTGTGACAAACGTCAAATGGGTTTGTCATCAGTTAACATGGAAAAGGGGGGCTTGAGGAATGCACTGGAGCGGCTTTCTCGAGTATTAAAAGTTGTTGAGAGTGTAACAGATGCATCCGCATCAATAAAGAAACTAATCTGTAAGTATCAATAAAGTATAAGAAAGAATTTAAAAAGCATTGGCTATAATGGCATCAGCTTGCCTTGGGCCTGATTACATGTGTTATTTGTTCTTCTGTGATAAACTACATTTAGCCATGGCAATAGACTGCCCTGCAGTACAACACTTGTCTTTGTTGCAAGCTTTTACTGTTTTAAGTTGGGGACTGAATCTGCTATTTTTGTTAATTTTATTCCTTAGCAACAGAGTTCCAGAATGTGTTCCACAGCCTTGATATTTGGCACAAGTCTAAAAGCATCCAGAAGTGTTTGTCAAAGGTAAATTTGACTATATAAACCTAGATCCATACATTTTGAATTTATAGTTGATCACTTCCCCATGAGATACACTGTCCCTGCTACCATTATATAAGAACGAAAAGCAGTGGTGAGACTGTTTTCATGTCGTTTATAGGGAATAGCTGTATCTTGAAGGTCAATGAATAAAGTGTCTTTTTCTGTCTGCTAGATTGGGCAAGGAAAAGGAATGGAAAAATTCAAGGCTTGGACTGATCATATCATCCGACATTTTTGGTACTGCAGTAGTGTTTGCAAGGTCAGTGCCACAACTTCTGACGAAGAAGCTTTAAAAGCAATGAAGGTATAAACCATGCATGTTCCATACTATATTTTCTCTAATATTATCCCGTTATAGCCATTAGGGCATTTCTGGAGGGGCTAAGTTTGGTGAACCACCAGTTATTTTTGTTTTGCTGTTGTTAAAATTTCAGACAGCAGTTTATTTCTAACCACTAGAAGATGTGGTTATGAGGGGTAAGGAGTTAATAATTATTATAAAATAGGGCTTATAAATATAAAGAAATCTTCTGGCATTATAATTATAAAGCTAATGGATAGAGGATTTGACATTAATTATTTATGGTCTTCATTACTGTGAGTGGATACCAATACACACTTTCTCTTCTTTCTTGAAAAGGACAAATGGATTGGTCTGCTCCATCATGTGCTCGTGCTTGCACGAGAGGGGCCTAAGTGAGAAGTGTGACCATGACGAGGGAAGCCATGACCCTGACCTACCTTGGTTTGACAGGCGTGACCAAGATTTTGCTGAGCTGCAGAAAGTTCTCTTAAATGCAGAGCTACTGGAGAGCTTCAAGTTTTATGTCAGATTCAGATAAGACAACTGTCTGTCTCGTGTAGAAAATCTCAGTTGCCTCACAGGCTCGTGCCCCTGTCAGGGTTGTCCCTAAAGCATTGTACAATAATATTTGGAGCATACCTGCAACGGTAAAATGCCAGTGCATAAAAGTGTTACCCCCCTGAGCCTGCCTTCTTAAGGGTTTTCTTCATATCCCAGGGTCAAGAGCTACTGTCATTTTTTATTAAAAAGCTTGGTTGTGCTGACAACCTTTAAGCTACTGAGCTTAGGTGTGATTTCCTGGGAAACTGAGCAATAATAATTTTATTTTCCCCTCTATTGTTTAAATATTCTAATGGCTGTTTATCTCAACAGGCACACAGGTAGTATCGAATGTGCCAATAGTATGCTGTATGCATCGAAGAGGATATCTTTCAGGTTAGTAACAACTTGCTGACTGAACTGGTGATGAGGATGTTAATGATCACCATCATCATTGGCCGATTTTTTCGTGAACTGCATTGTTCAATTGTGCCTTTGAATTTCTGTTTAGTAGCATTTTTTTCAAGTTGTGAAAATATTCTCTCTCTCTCAAACTGGAATATTTTACAGTTATAGGGTCTACAGAGTCAGAAAATATCTGGCAGCAATAGACTGGAACTACCACCTTCACCTCCACGCTGCCACAAACAAAAAGACAGGAGAACAGATGTTCAGCCGAAAATACAATCAGCGTACAAAGCAATGGGACATAAAGCTCATCAAAGCAGACAAGGGATATGAATATATTCCCCTCCTCATTGCTAAAATTTTACATGCCAGATTAAATGATGTAGATATTGTGACAAAGAATATCTCTCTGAATGCAAGTGATCCTCGACTGTTGGCCCCAACCATTGCAGCCAAGCCACCACCTCCCACTGCAGAATTGCGTAAGTGGCAGAGTCGATTTAGTTTACCTGCCCGTCACAAAGCTGTAAATCAGAAAACAGTGATCTTCAGGAAAATCCAATACCCATGGAAGACTGAGTTGTCTGTTGTACAACATAAGGAATTGTAAACAATGAAATGTACTGATGTATTACTACTAGTGGCATATATTAATGTTATAGCAATTTTTAGAAAAATAGTAATTATATTCATCTGCTTTAAGGACGTTCGCGCCAATTGTTTCTGCGCATCCTTACTGCGCACGCAAATGCGCGCGCTAAGTAATAAAGTGAGAAATGATAGGGCAAAAGGCCATTGCTATAGCTTTGCCTGGATTTAACGGTCTTGGACGTTTGGTGACCCCTATTTTTCTTTCTAGAAACGGATTTTATTTACATTTCTCTCCACGTTGTCCAAAAATGAACAAAAAATCAATGTGGGAAGTTAAAAAAATTTCAAGATTTCTGCTCACGGGACATCAAATCCTGCCATCTTGCGGCTGCAAGGCGCGTGAAACTGTGGTCGCTAAATGTGAACTTGATCTTTAAGGAAACTCACCAGCTGACTAAATTCACTTAATAAGTCCACTTAAATAGTATTTGGCAGAGAAGATTTCACTTCAAAGATTTGATTGCAATATATTTGGGTTTTACAGACACTGGCCTTATTCGCTAACGAAGCCCGATTTCACATTCACATTCACAGTCACATTTTGGGTGTTTTCCAGGCATGTTCTCTCCAAAACGAAGTCGGTGACCCCCCATTTTTTTTACATTTCTGACATAACTAACTCATCATCTTACAGTGGTAAAAGTTTCAGAAAAAAATCAATGTTGAAAAATTTCCGCGCGAACGTCCTTAAGGGAAGATATACTATGAATACATTTTGAAAACCTAGCATTATTGAGAAATAAACAATAGGGAACCTGAACATTACTATTTACACTTGTATTGAGGAAACCTCTAGTTCTTTTGGTAGTGATGGACAATTCATTGCCGTTGTTATTGATTCACAGCATGTGAAATATCTGAGGAAAAAAATTATACTATGATCATGAATGATGTAAATAATGAGTTTCATCCAATTTCCCCTTCCCACATACCGTAAAACACCAGCGTATAAGCCGCACCTTTTTGCTCAAAAATTTTAATCAAATCGGGGGTGTGGCTAATCTGCAAGAACATCTGGAATACTCATTTCCAGCACTCCATCTCCTGATAAAATGCCTGGCTACTATGCTACAAACGAACAAACTGTCCAGGCGTTCGTCTGCTGTTGTATGCAAACTTCTATTGAAAAACGGACAGGAATGAAAAATACTGGATTAAAAATACCAGAGAAAGATCAAACATATGACAAAGTGGGATTTTCAAACTATTACATAGCCAAAATTATAGGTAAGAGTTAGTATTCTGTGTTTTCAATGGTGGTAAGTTAATACACAGGTTGACGCATGTTCAACTTTCAGAAAACGTGAAGAAACAATGCATATACACTGTACACGTACAGTACTGTGCAAAAAGAATGCAAACGAATTTCATCGAAATTCGGTTATTGTTCTCTTGAAATTTCGGGAGAAGAAGTGTAATTTTTCGGCCGAAATTTCAAAGAAATTTCACTGCGCCACACGAAAGTTCGAACACAGGACGAAAATTCGCTAATCTGACAACCTAATTTCGGTTGGAGTTTGTACGTACTGAAACGAAAATTTAAGAACCTAATCAAAATATCGTCATCTTGAAAATGTGTCGCTTAGCGTTTCGCATTTTAATGAATGAATGGAATCAACAACTGTACTCTTCTCTCAACCTTACGTGTAAACACGACGTGAATGAACCTGTTCAAGTCACGCTAGTATCACGCAAAGAAAAAATAAAGTCGTTTACCATTCAACAAATTAAGTCAACAAATAAGCGACCATTCCGGTAAACGAAGAAAGAAGTTTCCAGCTTTTAATAGGTGCATTCCCAAACGTAATCTTTTCTACCATCAATAATGATTTAAAATCCCACAGACTTTCGCTGAAAGCTCTCATTAGCGACCACCCTCTATTGCTTATAATTTTGGTCGCTTTCATATGAGAATCGGCTCTCGCAAATTACCGGGGTGATCACTTATGCAGGCTTTCATGGGCCTTTTTCGAACGTTAGCTTAAATGGTCACTGCCAATTTGCGATAAGCACTTGAAATTTCGCTCGAAATTTCGCGTGGCCGTTGCGAAAGTTACGCGAATTTTCACTTTTACTGAAACAATAGGCATTTCGAACATTTGAGGAAGTTCAGACGAAAATTCGTTTCGCCCGAAATTTCGTTATATCTCGTCGAAAAGTAGCGAAAAGTGCCGAGACATTCGTTTGCATTCTTTTTGCACAGTACTGTAGGACATCTTTGTCATTTTTGATTTATTCTGATTTCTTTCCAATATTTTTTTCCAAAATTTAAGTTGCCAAACTTGGGGTGCAGCTTATACGCCGGTGTTAACGGTAAGTGTTTTTTTTAAAGCAAATACTACATGTAGTAGCCCTTTTTACAGTTTCAGGTGGAAGAGAGGCTAGAGTTGACCCTGTTTTTAAACAAACTATCCTGCTTTATTATGTAAATCGTGTTTTTGCCATCAAGTGTTAGTAGTTAATAGTACTTTGGAAGCCAGTGAGTGGACTCGTGAACAAGGGAAGACCAGCTGTTAGTTATATAGACAACCTGAACAGTGATACCATCTTGGAAAGTGTGAAACAGCTGAGAACCAAAGAATGATGGATAGGGAGGCCTGGAAGAGGCATGCTGAATCAATGTGTGATCTTGCTCTACCACATTAGTAGTGGCAGTAGTAAAGTGTAATTTCTATAAGAAAAGTAGGGCGGTTTGTATCAACACAAGGTCACCTCTATCATTGCTTTCAATAAAAAGCTAGGGTACTACACCCATTGATTACTACAATATAACAGTGGAGAATACAATTCGGGGGAACAGCAAAAATTATGATTATTGGTAATGCTGCTTTCAGTGTTTTGATATCATTGTTAGTTTGCATGTTTTGAATAAATTACTCTCTAATAAGTTACTATAATACCCTCAATTGTACTCCACTCTAAATGTGTAATCTTAGATTTAATGTTCACGATATCCCATATATACCCCTGTGACTGAGGGATATCGTTGTCTTATTTCAAGAACAACACAAGAGGGACAGACCCGTCGGTTGCCTTGAACTGGCGATATGCAGCCTTGCCAAATGATCGAGTGCTAGTGTCCTCCCGATCATTCCTGATTTCTCCTGCAGTTTACACACACATTTCCAGCACATCCACATCTAAACGCAATTGTGTGGGTCCAGAAAATATCCATACCCCCACCACGGAAGACGTTTTGATTTGCAC
>NC_090888.1:41409792-41437292 GCF_036669925.1 Montipora capricornis | reverse complement strand
TTGATCGTTTGCTTTCGTTTTCTTGTTGTTTTGTTTTCTGCTTTTCTGTTTCTGAGTCTGTCCTTTTGGCCTTCGTCTTCTCGTTGCAACACGCCATGGGTTCACATTTTCCTCAGCCAATTCCTCAGCTTTTGTTTTCGTGCTAGTGGCAGCTGTGCTTTGTCCTCCTAAGCTGTCATTGTTCCATTTAAATAAGGGAACAAAGTGATTCACCACAAACTCCTTGGACCTATCTGGCCAACCACTTGTATTTGTCCACAGAATTCTCACAACTGCAGAGTCTGCAGGATTAGACAATTGCCTTGGATGGAAAACATTCTGGTAAACAGGTAAGAGTCTATCGTTTTGATCAGGGTAAATAGTTTCAATAGGAACTCCAAGCATGCTTGCAAGGGCCATGATTTGTAAAGTTCCACTGTAGGACCAATTATTCGCTGTCCTCATGATTTCATTGTTAAATGCCTTTTCGAAGCCATACTTTGCATAAACATTAGACGAACTTGAAGCAAAACAAGTGAGATCACATAGCATTTCCACAGACATAACACCCTGACCATCTCTTCCATGGTAAGTAACTGAAGCGTTGACTAAAACGGGGTGCTTCCGGTAGAACTCTCTGTTGTTGGCAAGCTCGAAACATGTGTGTAAACGAAGTTCATCGGCCAAGGTTTCGTTTTGACAAAGAGCCAAGCTAGCAGAACTAAAGAGACAGTTGCCATTTCCCGTTGAACGCACTGGAACGTAAGATAGACCTAAATTCGAAGGGATGATACGGCGAGAAATTTCGTCCACTTGACTGTATGTAAATTGACTTGTGGAGAAATGAATTTCGCTGACTTCCAACGCAGATTGTAAACCCCATTTGCTCACATGTGGAACAGAATTGACGAAAATCGTTGCAGCTAGCTACCAGATGTCTCATGTCTTGAAGAGCCATTTCAGAAGGGTAAATAGTTTCCTCGCTGTCAACCGTATATAACTGCTGCGTTTGTCTCAGCTATCAAGAAGTAGTTAAAGCGCACTCTTTGGTAATTGGTGGTTATTAAATAAAAGGTGAGAAAACATGATCAGGACAACAAAGCAGTCGCTTACGAGTGTATGAGAAGGTTTGAACCATGTTATTATTACATGAGATAATTAACTCTCACCTGTGAAGGCTTCCTGTTTCCTGGCTTCTCTTTAGTAGAAAGATTCAAATGGGTTCCAAGTGACGTTTAAATTTCGTTTCTTTTAAATTTTTCCTAGAGCTCTTTTGTTTCCAGCCAAAGAAAAATACTGTATGTAGGTTTTATAAAAGTACTGATGTAGGGTTCAAAATAGCAGCCGGCACATTGACCACACTTTTCACCGAAAAAGAGAAAATGCCATGCTTTGTTGGGATCGGCCAGCTGAGATCAAAGTTGCCGTAATGTTGAAGTAATTTACATTAATTTTCATTACAAACAATGAAGAAACGTTTTAAAATATTTTTGAAACATTTTAAAATGAGTAGGAATAGTAGAAAAAAGGGGTGGAAATTTGTGCCGTCCAAGAAAGTGAAATTTCGGAAGATTTTGGTCACGTGCTAGGCAACCGGGTGGTTGGCAGATCTCGGCATATAATTTACACGCAAATCGCGGAAAGTAAAGAAAAATCTGATTTGTAGAATGTCCTTTTTCCTTCACACTTGAATCAGCAATGTCCGTGAAGGCATCTACATTTGAAAGCTGGAAAAAGACAAACAACTATCTCACAATTGATTCTTGAAATACGAACCTACCATGCAGGAATTTGCAAGAAGTGGGCGGCCAAATTTCCAGGAACAAATGCGTTCATTACCGGTTCCAGTATTGAGGCTACATGATCATTCAGTATTGACAGCCGGGAGAAAATGAGCCTTGACAACAAAAAGCCTACAAAATTAGGCCAAAGGCTGTGATTTTATTTTGAACGCTGAGATGTAGCTGGGGCAAAATTTCTCTGTGAGTTTGTTACAAAAATCTGCATATCACACCGTTGAAAATAATTTTTATTTTTAACCTCTTCTCACTATTAGTGCAACTCACCCACTTGTGGCATTTCTTTATCTCTTATTGGAGCCATTCAGTTAGCGTATTTTTAATTTTTTCATCTAAAGAGCTGCCTGGTGACTTCGAAGATAGGAAAAATAAATAAAATAATTTGTTTCTTCTGTTAAAACACGGAGACTTCCAAAGGTTTTTGATTTTCGCACTTATTGATGTTATAGAAAGCCACTTGGGAATATGTGTCAACTCCTTTGTTCAGTTAAATATCACAACATAAATAAATATAACAGAAGTAATCTATCACACCAACTTCCGTTGCTGCATTGCTAGACATAATGTCGGATCTACTTGTGTATGTCAACGAGACTGTTTCTTGTTCCGTAATTTTCGATACTTTGGAAGTCACTTTAGAAACGTTTCGCCATGAAACATTTAACACACAAGTCAATGATGTTCTGAATTTTCCATACAAGTTTACTAGAATGGTCAACAACAAACGTGTCGTTGTGGGTCTTAAGCAAGAGAGAATCCTCAAGTTAAAGCAGTGCATTGAAGAATCAGACGAAAGTGAAAGTGCTGTTTACTTGGTTCGTGAAGATACAAACGCAAAGGTCTTAGAAGAGCCCAATTATGTCCAAGAACCAAGTACTTCAAGAGATGACGAGCAGATCCCACCTACAAAGAAAACAAAGATTTCTCGGCAGCCCACACTGTTTGATACGTTTACGCCAAACCACCCGAGTGTTGCATCCCAACCCTACTCAGCGGCCAGAGCAAGAAAGGTCAAGATCTTTAGCGCGACTGAAATCGAAGAGAGTACAGGGAATGCAAAAAATATACAGAGAATTTTGGAACGCCAAAGCAGAAGAGCTCTGTAGGAGCAGTGCTCTCAAAACTTTTAAGCCTGGAGAAATTCAAGGAGCAATTAATGTTGCATGGACAATAAGGAAAACAGAGTACTTAAAGGATGAAATGGAGAAAGTTGACCAGGAGATTAACAACACTGAATGCCCCTTTGACGTTCTTAAAAAGTTTCAGTTGTCTGCAAATACCTTGGAAAAGAATCAGGAACCCGTTGAAACAGCTTTCACATCCCTACAAGATCTTCAGCAAGAACTCAAGTGCCAGGCAAGAATATTTTGACAGTGGCAGCAAATCTGAATGCCGAGCCGCATCAGTCAAAGTGGACCAACTCGAGAAAAACCTCCAGTCACAGCTGACCGAGATGCGTAAAGCACAGGACGCTTTGAGAAAATCAATAGATGCCCGAAGAAAACTGTTAGATCAACTCCATGCAAAGAAACAAAGTGATTCAAAGGAAGACACTGATGACGTTGAAAGTGACGATGAATGAACTCAATAAGTGAGCCATGCAATTTAAATGAAGATACGTAAAAAATTATTGTAAAACTTAGTTTTTTGGCAACTTTAGCCGTTTTGTTCTGATGTAAATATTACAATAAATTTACAGAAATAAGGATAAAATTTGATAAAGTGAACTTGATCACCAAGCCGACGTGCAATATGTAAAATAATTCTTTACTTTTAGAAACGGTTCAATAAATGAATAACGTTTGATTTATCCACCCTTTTAGTTGTTCTTGTGATAGCATAACTTTCCGCAGATAAAATGTATACAAAGGCGATTTTTTTATGAAGAATATTATTGACGCCAAAATAATCCATCATTTTTAAACTTAATTATGGCGATTTAAGTGCAGTCTTAACATTTACTGACTCGCCAGCAGTCATTCTTGCCGGTAAACGACACCCAGCCTTACAGAAATTTGTTGCTACCTTTGAGCCACGGACGGAACCCAGAGGGCGACTGTTATTGTTTTTGGCGCGATTTACGTCCTCCAATGAGTAGTAAAACCCCTGTTTTAGTATTTCCAATTTGACATAACACACTAAACCTCAACAATCGCGTTCCCAGAGGCTGCGATCTTTTACTCAAAGTAGAGAAAATTTGACTTCCAGTTCCTGTCTGTGGTCTAAATACCATCAAAAAATAAAAAGAAAAGGTAGTCGCATGCAAGCGTTGAGATGTTGTGAATTTGCGTCTCCTTGCATTTCCTATGAGTTACTACCCCCAATAAAACATTAATCCTATCAAAAATGGGTTTACTGCATGTGAAGGTAGTGAAAAGCGATACTCAAGTGAACAGAAGTGTTGGTCGGAAGGAAACAATACCAAGCTGGAAGTCTGGGGACGAGACTCCAGTTGAGACCGCCATTTTAAATGTTTTTAATCCGTTCCAAAATGAAAAACACATCGTTCTTAGCTTGGGAGATTGTAGATTGAAGCTAATAATGTTAACTTTATCTCAATGGCCAGGAGTACTGACTTCTGTTTCAAAAGAACGAACGTAAGTATGTTTTTGTGCTTCAGATCGATCGTATGTTGCTTTCATGTTTTGTACGTGGTTCTTGACCCTTTGGAAAAGCAGTTTCCTACGAAACCCCCCTACCCCTTGGAAATTTCTGCCCTTTAACCCCCCCTCCCCTTCGGAATTTCCAATTGTCTTCCGTGGTGGGGGTATGGATATTTTCTGGAAGCACACATTTGAAAGACATCGGTTTTGCCAACAGAAATCGACAGTCAGTAAAGTTAGTCGATCAATAACAAATATCGCTAAGAGCAAGACTTGGATGAACAGCGGAGTGAAATGCAGTAAAATCAACGAAATAAGGAGTATATTCATTCGCAAACAAAACTTGCTTACACCATCTGTAATACCGGTACTTTCTCGTATATTTCAAAATAATTTTTGTAATGCGTGCGTGACATTCAAAAGGCGTCTCGGCATTGTGTCCTTTTGCGAATTGAAGCTGTATTACTTAAGCAAGATTCACTGGAATGCGCTTGGAGTTGAAAAATCTCCCCTTTAAGATATCTTCTGCACCAATTTCTTTCTTTAGTTAAGCTTTACGGAGGAGAATTAACGCGGGGTTGGCTGGAAGCATACGGAGTGAAACCCTGTGTGACAAAAAACGCCGAATTCATTCAAAGATACATGCGACATTTAGTTGCCGGCTGTTTTATTTTCTTTCAGTTACTCATGAATGCAATTTTGTTTGTTCAAATTCATGGTTTTAAGGCAGTGAGATTAAAACAAATCTTTATGGTAGATTAAAACAATTTGTTAAACATTATGTAATACTACAACGAAATGAAGAGAGCAGTGCAATTATGGCTCAATCGTAGAATATTAGGGTACTATTCTCCGACTTTCCATGAAGATTTCTACCTATATTTTACGATTTAAGTCTCTGATTTTTCCTGTTCTATGATTTTACCATAAGATGATTTAAGCGTAGTTCCCACTAGCGACAACGATCATAATGATAATCATAAGCACGAACATAACGCTGTTATGTCGCTTATGTCTTAGTGGGAACATCCAGAAACATAATCATGGGCGCCCTTCTGATCAACATAATGACTCAAAGGGGTCATTGTGTTTTGGCCCACTAAAGTCTAGGACCAGTACTTTCGCGTCGGTTCATTTTCAAGATGGCGGCCAGCTTCGAGGAAAAGCTTGCGAGTGCAGTTGAAAACCTTCCTGTATTGTACCCACTAAAACATAAGAAGCTGATGTTTTTGTTTATGATTATGATTATGCTTATGATCCTTATGTCGCCAGTGGGAACTAAGCTTTAGAAATGAATGAAGGGGGTAGTTTCTAAAGAAACTGTGGTGCTGCGTCGGTGGGGAAGTAGTATACAAAAATTTGGTTTTATCAACGGAGTTGATAATGTAAATTGGCCACCGTACGGAGATTCTAAAAGCTGACGTTTTGAGCGTTAGCCCTTCGTCAGAGCGAATCCGTTGATAAAACCAAATTTTTATAAGCTTTAGAAAGTATTTTTTGTTCGTTCGGGCACAACTTTTTTAGAACGAGAATTACTGGACTGAGTATTAAAGTTTTGCGTTGTGTTTGTTCGGGCGCAACTCTTTTAGGACATACAATCGTAACAATCGGAGAATGAAAATAGGTATAAAGAATTGGAGAGTCGGAAGAACCGTATGTCAGAACTCATATTTTGCTATCCTCCGATTTAGCCGTAATCTCACCCTTCTGGAAATGAAAAGATATCAAACAATCTGTTGTTTTATCGCTGGTTTTGAGTTTACAGTTTTTAGTATCCTGATGCCCTTCCCTCCCGCTCAACTACTTCTGGGAGAACTTTTTGCAAGTGGCCAATGTAGCGTTGACACTTCTCAGGGGTAACGGTATCCCAAAAGCGATGGATCCCGGCGACAAGTTCATTCTTGTTCATCGGCTTCACAGTAACACGAAGGAAGTGCTTCAACTCGTGCCAGAGGTTCTCGATTGCATTCATATCTGGACTTTCTGCGGGGGTTGGCCAATAGTTTATTTCCTTGTCTTTAATAAATTGCATAGCAAGTTTACCTGAAGGGAACAATGAAACATTGATTAGACTTGTCAATCGACATCGATTAATTACAATAACTCGCTAACAAAACTTACTTTTATGTTTAGGATCGTTATCTTGTTGAAAACGGTATCCGTCTGAGGAGCTTCGCACAAATGGAAGAAGTACTTTCTCCAGTATCTCTTCGACGTAGAACTCCTTCCTCATTATCCCTGTGAAAATAAGGATCGGCGTTGCGCCTCGGTTTGATATGCCAGCCCAAACGTGGACTTTGAATGGATGCTTGCTTCTCGGCTTTGGTTTACCAGCTCTACCCTCTTTCCTCAAACAAATTTTCCCATGTCGTTCGAGCCAGATGGTACTCTCGTCGGTAAATATAACAGTTTAAAAATTTTCTCCGTTTTCCAGGCACTCCTGGGCGAAGGCGAGACGGGCGATGCGATTGGTTTCTCTGACCATCTGGCAGTAGCGGGGACCACATTTCTTCCATCCCAGTTTCTTTCTCGCTCGCTTGATCGTGGTTATTGAGAGATGAATGCCTTTGTCATTCCGGAACAGTTTCTGGAGTCCTAAAATTTAAAATTGCAGAATTATTTAAGAAACTACAACGCAAGAGGAAAACTAAACCAAAAGAATTAAGTCAATTGATAACAGCTCCTACCAGTAGCAGTAAGTTCATCGTTTTCCTCCATTTTTGCGTTGATGAAATCCAAGTGCTCCTTAGACAAATATTGTTTACGGCCCTTTGGTGATTTATCAATAAGGGATCCACTTTCCCTGAATCATTTTAAAATTCAGGCAGCGGTGTGCCGTTTTATTTTAATGCCCTCTTCTCCTAGATGGCGGACAATTCCTCTTTTGCTACTGACTTTTGACGCAAGTGATACAATTCGTAACTTAACGTCAGCCAGTGTTCGTACCATGACTAGAATTAACAGAATGAAATTTTTTATCATTAGCATTCAAACGTCATTGAAAGTGGCTTTCCTTGAAAGTTAATCAATCAAAACGGGTGGGGTTTTTTTCAAAATAATGATCATCCGATCTTTGAGCTGATAATCGTCCAAAATGGGGCTACTAAATGTCTTACTTTAAAGGCTGCCACTGCAGTCCCACAGGCGTGTTTAACAATACTGCATCGGCGTCCACTAAGTGTCCCAGTTTGGTCACCTACACTTTTCTCGAGATCATGTGAAGAAGAAAGCACTCGTTTACTGATTAAGCCTAAGTGCTCGCTTCAGTGATTAGGGCTAAGCATTCTCGTAAAATTTTAGCTTTCATTTTGCGATTCGGTGAACTACACTTCTCAAGAAATCATGTAAAGAAGAATGCACTCGTTTACCGATTAAGCCTAAGCGCTCCTTTGCTTGCTCTTGAACAATTTTCATTCATCGACTATGCTCTCTTCAGTGATTAGGCCTAAGCATTCTCGTTAAATTTTAGCTTTCATTTTGCGATTCGTTGAACTATACTTTTCAAGAAATCATGTAAAGAAGAATGCACTCGTTTACCGATTAAGCCTAAGCGCTCCTTTTCTTGCCCTTGAACAATTTTTATTCATCGACTACGCTTGCGTCAGTGATTAGGCCTAAGCATTCTCGTAAAATTTTAGCTTTCATTTTGCGGTTCGGTCAACTACACTTTTCACGACATCATGTGAAGAACAAAGCACTAGTTTAGTGATTGAGCCTAAGTGCTTGTTTCAGTGATTATGCCTTAGCACTCACGTAAAATTTTAGTTTTCATTTTGTGGTTCGGTCAAGTACAGTTTTCACGAGATCATATGAAGAGGAAAGCACTTGTTTACTGATTAAGCCTAAGCGCTCGTTTGCTTGGCCTTTAACAATTTTCATTCATCGACTACGGTACTGCGGACCGCGGTGGCAGCTCATTTTACTGCTTGCCCTTTAACAGTTTTCATTCGTTGACTACGGGACTGCGGACCGCGGTGGCAGTTTTTTTTAAGTAGGACATTTAGTGGGCCGGGTATTCTGCAATCGCTCAAAATGGCTTTGAAAGTGATGATTAAAGTTTATTACGAACAATACCGCTCTTAAAAAGTGTAAGTGTTGACATAAAGTTGGCAAAACATATCTTACGAGCTTATTTGGTCCAGATCATTTGCTTTAAAATTCATATCTGATAAGACTTTACACCGGTTATCATTTCCTATATGAAATAATTGGACAGTAAGTTACGGTAATTAACATGTCTCTCAGAGCAAAATACGGCTTGTTTTACTTTGACTCTGATCGCACAATTAGTGTTGTTCCATGGAAAAAAATTGAAAAAGTTATATCGGGAGACAACACCAGCCCAGGAAGCCGAGTACTGTTGAAGTACGGGAGTCTTGTTCTGGAAGCTGAAATCATGGGAGTTGATGGTAAGGGTTTCTCCTATGCATTTAAGCCAATTATCAGTTCAATACATTCAAATAGAACTCATGAAGAACTTAACGATTGTTTTAGTTTCTTTCAATTAGACATTCTTAAGTGTAAGCTTTCAAATTTTTCCAGTAATCATTTCAGCCAGTTATCGGTAGACAAAAGTTAGCCTTCTAATCTTCGCAATACAACTCAGGAAGTACTCACCAATTGTTTTATTTTCCTTATTTTAAAGACGATTCCTCGAAGCTGCATGCCCTTGAAGTGGACTTTCTAAACGACCCTGCCAACACTCATTTGTTCGATGATACATAAGACAATGAACACCCTCCAACAAAGAAGAAAAAGCGAGTAAGAGAAGATAAATGTAATAAGGACACCAATGGAAAAACAGAGCTTGGAAAAAAACGCAGAAAGAAAAAAGATCCCGAGCAGGTACAGGTATGTTTCAATCGATCACGTTTCATTGACAAGCCTTTACAGTTATCCCCATGATTCCTATTGTTAAGCTCGAGTTTTCCAAAATCTGCCTGCCCCACCCAAGCAGTACGGCGCCTTTGGTGATTTTGCCGATTTACGAAAATGTTTAAGGTCGATTTCGTTTCCTAGTATATACCTTACCAGTTATGCCCTCCTTTGTGACTCGGATCGGTTTTTCAGTTTTTGATTGCAGTTAGATTGATTAGATGCTTTTTGGACTGGTGATGACTCTCAATTGTCTCGAATTTCTAAACCGATGGAGTCGACATATCGTGTGTAAATGTTCGCCGCCGACTAGGCATTATTATCAGACTTTCTAAGATGTTCAGTAGGTTGTTCATGTTCTTAACTTCAATATATGTTGGTCAAATGACAATGTGACAAAAACTTCTTTAAGTCAGCAGTGAGCATGTTAGAGGTCCTTACATAAATTGCTAGTAAGGAAATCTATAGCTCTTTGACAACGTAGAACCGAAATTCTTAGAACAGTTGAATATTTGACCGACGATTACCGTTAGGTGCCCTTGACTTAGGCGTGCTTTTCTTTCTTTTCAGGCCACCGTGATTTCTCTTTATCCGCCACCAGCCTGTACAGCCCGTTCAGAAGACCCAGACTGTTCCTGTTCAGAAGACCCAGCATGAACCACCTGTTCAGCCTGCACCACCTGTCCAGAATACTGTTCCGCTTGCCCAGCCTGCACCGCCCGTTCAGAAGACCCAGCCCGTTCTGCGTACCCAACCAGCTACATCTACCCCATCCACTCCAACACAGGTTTCTTCTCCTACTTTACCGTTTACCAGTCCTGTGCCATCAGCACACGAATTCTCTGACCTTCGGTCACTTCCATTTACACCAGCAAGAAGACGTCTTTTATCTCCAGCCCATAGTATAATATCGGGTAGTTTTGCAAACTCATTCGATGTATCGAGGCAGTTAGGATCTCTTTCTCTCTCGTTAGAGAAAATAAGTCAGCAGCAACAGCAATGCCTTCGCTACCACCAACTTACTCTAGACAAACTAGACGCCTTAATTTCAGTTTTAAGCGGTCCCTGTGTGTCTAATGAAACGGTAAATCCCGAGCCTATCGCCAGTGATATTGATAGTCCAGAACCCAGCCTGAATTTAAGAAGCTCGTTGGCGGAAGATGAGGAAATTTTTGTTTTAAGACATAAGGCTTCATCCGCCAGAAACTTCGCCGTTCTTTTGCTAAAGCACTTTTTTGAGTCACACGAGCTTGATGGAAGGAATGTCAGAGGTGTTGGAAAGCTTCCACTCGATGCTGATAAAGTGGAAACTATAAAAGATTTAGTGTTTAAGCACTATGCCACAGCACCGTCACAGAAGGATTATTTGTGCCGAAAAGGCCATTGATACCGTAATTTCCAGACGATTACCCGCATGGCAGATTACCTGCGGCGGTCTATTTTTGTCAGAAGGGGAAAAAACGTGCAACAGATTACCCGCACTGACCTATTACCCGCACTCCAAAACCGAAAAAATCTTGCTACTGTATTTCCGGGACAAGAACTCACAAACTTGGAGCGATGAATATTCCATGTTGTTGTTTACAAAGCAGAAGATCGATAGCATTTTCTGCTAAGAATTGGCTTTTAATAATGCAGCCTTAAACACTCTCCTTAGTCGTTTCTGGTTTGTCTTGTTAAAACGACCTAAATATCCAATGTATTAACGCTAACACTCGATAGAATACGAGTTGAAGGCCAACATCTTTACGATTGATCATTGAGCGCCATTTTGATAGGTTGAGAGAAAGTGGGGGCGAGTGTTAAAAATACCTGATGGGGTGGTGGTTAGGCATACCCAGGGGCAAAAGACCGGGCCTATATAAGAAGTCGCTTAAAACGTGAAAATGCTCTATTACTCAAGCCATGGGTAGCTTGGAACATTTCACTGATGCGCTGAACAATCCAGCAAATTTTTCACTGTAGTTAGTGTTTTGTTTACACACGTGCCGACAATCACGTTCTAAATAATTATGCGGTGCCGTGAAATCTGTCGGCATCTTGTTTTGTAGCTTTGAGCGTGCTTTCACAAAAAATGCTTTCAATCTTTCATATACAAAATTGAAAGGAGTGCAGGTGAGAAATGCTTTTAAATTAAGCGAAGAACAAAGCAGTGAAATACAGTAATCACTTAAACACTATTGATTTGTTTTTCATTCAATTTGCATCGGCTTTTCATTGAGGGCTTTTAGAACACTAGAATAAAACATCACACAAATCTTGAATAGGAAGCATTTTCAGATTGAACTACGGTAACAAACAAGCTTGGCAACACACAACTTTTAAGGAAGCATCAGTTAAATTAAGTAGTAAAGGTTTGAAATTATTTAAACAAGATCGTAAAAGATTTGTTTCGAACGGAAAAATTTGTGGCATCACAAAATAAACACATTCGCATCTTGTTACTTTTTCAGCATTGAATTGTGTCTCACGATAAACTCTTTCTTATAATTGAAAAGGATGTGTTAAAGTGAGAAATTCGTTCTCATTTACTTTTAATTCGGTGACAAGTTGAGACATGGTCGAAGGGAAAGATTATTGTTTTTCATTCAATTTGCATCGGCTTTCATTGAGCGGTTTTACAAAGACTACAGCAAATAAAGCATCATTTTAAAGATTGAATCAACGAACGAGGCAACACACAGATTTGGAGGAAGTGTTGGTTTAATTATCCTCATTTTAACTTGTTTCAATCTGTCAAATTCTTCCCTGAGATTTAAAAATTATCGCATTACCCACACCTTCCTATTACCCGCAGCAACCGCGGTTTACTGGAAAATTAACGCATTACCCGCGGGTAATTGGCCGGAAATTACGGTACTTACTTAAGGAATAGAGCTTTGAAATTAGACAAATAAAGATGTTTTCTTAGCCGATCAGTACGTACATTGTAAATCTTAAGATCCCGAGTTGAATAATGTCCTTTTTTTGTGAAATAAATGTATTGCATTCATAATGTTTTGGCCATTTGCAAGTTTATTTGTTTTCCTTTGGGCGTAAAGTTGTCCTGGCTTCAAAAGCAAAAGAAAGATAGTCGCAAAAGAAATCTGTTAAGAGAAAAGGGCCGTTTATACGAGAGGAAATAAGCCGCGGCTTACTTTGGTCGCGGCTTACATAAGACGCGAACACCCGGTGTTAATGGTACAAAATCTACGTTCACGGCTTATCCTGGCCTGGGAGTTTATACTTGTATAAATAGTCCCTTTCGCGTATTATGTACGCCGCGGCCAGAGTAAGCCACGGCTTATTTTCTTTTTTCTTTTTTGTTTGAGAGCCTGGAACCAAATGTTTACTTGTCGCAGCCTCAAAGCAGTTATCTCATGACGACTTCTGTGGCGCCATTCTCAGTATTTGATGTTCGCGAAAAACTTGGGATGTTACAAAAACTCCTCAGTAGCGCTGTTTTCTTATTTTCCCGAAATTCTTAAGCTCGACAAATTTTCGGCAACGCACTTTTATTGCGAAGAATTGACGGAAAAGTCAGAAGCTAACGTCTACATAATTATTTTCTCCGTTATCTGGCATTTTCTATGACAACGATCCAAACTGCAGTTTCAGCAACGGAAAGGTCAAAATAACTTAACTACCAGTGGTCAGCGGCAGGATGACAACAGAGTTTTATTATTTTTCATTCAGTGAATGTCGAAAGAATTTAAAACTTTGTAGGTTCGTTTCGAAAACTCACAATGGTCAGTTGACACCGCTCTTCAATTCAAATGTTCTGGTAAGTTGATCACAGAAATTAAATATTCATTTTATCGTCTGTCTATTGTTCTGTGGAACAATGAACATCACATCTACGATATGAGTTTGCATAACAAAAGAAAAAACGCGCATCAAATGCGCGTTTGGAAACGGGCATTTAAAAATGCGTGTGCGCAAAAAACGTGGGTGGGTTTTGCGTCTGCGTAGGACGCATATTTCTGGTCTGCACTGTATTACGCTTATTGAGAAGAAGGATCAAGATCGTTGTGACCTGAAAAATTGGAGGTCAATTTCATTACTCAACGTCGATGCAAAGATAGCTTCAAAAGCTATTGCTGAAAGAATGAAGCGACTACTGCCAAATTTGATACATGAAAACCAATCTGGTTATATTCCGGGTAGACGTATCAATGAAACTATTCGTTGCGTTCTGGATATATTAGATTACACGAAAGACAAAAACTTGCAAGGTCTTTTGGTATTTATCGATTTTGAAAAAGCATTCGACAGTTTAGAATGGGACTTCCTAATGAAGTGTTTAAAACTTTTTAATTTGGGGCCTGATTTCATAAGATGGGTTAATATTTTCTATTCGAATATTCAAAGCTGCACAATTAACAATTTTAATATAGAACGTGGTGTGAGACAGGGTGACCCTCTCCCGCCATACCTTTTTGTTACTGCAGTTGAAATATTGGCTATTGCTGTTAGAAACCAAGAAAACATTAAAGGGATTAATATAAATGGTTTAGAAACTAAATTATTGCAATTTGCAGATGACACAACTGCGGTGTTATCTGATTTGAACTCAGTGCGTGCTTTGTTCAAACTAATTGAAAGTTTTGAGAAAGTCTCTGGACTAAAGCTAAATGTCACAAAAACTGAGGCAATGTGGATTGGATCTCTTCGGAACTGTGAAGAAGAACCACTTGGAGTTAAGTGGCAGAAGTGTGTCAAATTTTTAAGAATTTTTATTACTTATGACATACAACTTCTTGTTGAGAAAAATTTTAAACAGAGATTAAAGAAAGTTAAAATACATTGAATCTTTGGAAGTGGAGGGGCTTATCAATTCATGGTAAAGTAAATATCATTAAGACATTGTTACTCCCAAAAATGATCGATCCCAGTTCTGTGTTAAGTACTCCATCCGAAGTTATTAAGGAATTCAACACAATGGTATTCCAGTTTTTATGGAATGGGAATGACAAAGTTACTCGTCGGGCAACGTACGCACCATATGAATTGGATGGTCTTAAAATGATTGATTACGAGAATTTGATTAAGGCATTGAGGTTAAGTTGGTTAAAGCGCATAGTTGATGTAGACTGTTCCGGCTTTTGGAAGTCCTATCTAAGACTCCTTCTAACTAACCAAGGTGGATTTTTCCTTATTGAATGTAACTATGACGTGAAGAAACTAGATATTTCTTCACCTTTTTACTATGAACTATTACTGTGGTGGTCAGAGCTAAGAGACATTGCTGATACGGTTAATAATCACAGATACATCATCTGGAACAACAAAGAAATTTTGATTGAGTGGAAAAGCGTGTTTTATAGACAATATTTTGATGATGGTATTAAATACACTAAAGATTTACTTTTTGGTAAAATAAATATAGTGTCCTTTAATGTTGTGAAAAGACAGGGATTAACAAAGTCTACTTTCCTGACATGGACAGGTCTCCGACAATCAATTCCACAAAACTTACGCACATCAACTTCGCCTAATTTTAAGGTGGTTCTTAATTTGGAAATGTTTCAATGCCGCGATTATTACAGCTATTTGATAAAACATGTATATGAAAGGCCTAGGAAATGGGCGAGGTTGAGTGAAGATTTTGATTTGGGAGATGACCAAATTTCTGACGTCTACCTGCTGCCGATAAGAGTTGCGAATGAACCTTATATACGCTCTTTTCAATATAAGGTTTTAAATTCCATTTTGTACACAAATGATATACTTTATAAAATAGACTACGTTTCAGTCCCCAACTGCTGTTTTTGCCATGAGACACTCGAAACTCTAAGTCATATCTTATTTAGTTGCTCTTTTTCTAACTCCTTTTGGAATGAGGTTATTGCTAACATTTTAAATAAGCTTTGTGGGTGCAGATGTTTCTCGTTAGGTCAAGTTGTTATAGGATTTCTAAAGGAGGAGATGGATCTGGTTAACTATATAATTATTCTAGGCAAAAACTTCCTGTGGACCTGTAGGTGTAAGAACATAAAACCTTCTTTCATCCACTTTAAGAGAATTTTGCTTGACAAATACGAAATGGAAAAATACATAGCTTTTAAACAAACAAAAATGAATATGTTTAAAAAAAAAATGGAAACCGTTTGAGGAACTTATTTTATTTTAGCCAGTTAATTTTTTTCCATCCTTATTGTGTAATATTAACTTACCGACCAATTATGTAATTGTACTTTTCGGTGTCAAGCCAAGAATTTTAATCTATCAATGTTATGTTAACTAAATAATATATATATTGTATTACTTATAATTGAGAAATGTTTAGGACTAAATTGTAATATTTAAGGTTTTTTAAGTGTTAATAAAGTTGCTTAAAAAAAAAAAAAAAAAAAAAAAAGAAAACAAGCCAATTCTGCTGCCATCACAAAGTAAAAAAAGCAACCCTCCCCACCCCTGTGCTTTGGTCACACAACTGCCAATCACCCACCCACTGCACACTGTGGGTTCACTCCAATTGGTGATCAAAAGCAAACTATCATTCAGGCCTACACTAGTCCAAAAAACGTAAAGTGCAGTTAAAGTAGCCTATGTTGTAGGCCTGATCTAATGACTGAATGATATTTTTACCTTGTCATGTTTTAGAGATTATTCTTGTTCTTTCTTTGTGGAGGAGACGTATTTAGTGTGAGAACTACATTTCATAGCTTGTTGCACTTGGGAGATGGGCTTGGAAAAAAAAAATTGAAAATAACATAACCTACAATACTACAGTGCAATGCAATACAACTTCCAGTCCTAGAAAATAAGCAAAATGTTAAGCAAAAACTATCCCTTCACATTTTTAAATAGTCATTGTAGTAGCCCTCAAGAGTTTAATTAATAGTTCCGCATTTCAACAGCTGATGGCCTCAAATCATGAAACTTGCGGTCTGGACAACTAAAGACACTTTAAAACCCATTCACCATAAACGCTATAATTAGAAATCAGCCACCAACCAACCGATGTTTGTTCAGACAAATTGTCAATTTGGCCGTATTGTTATTGCTGAGTTCGCTTGTCAACAAGCTCACAAAGGATGAAATAATAGAGCTCTGTTTAGAGCCACTTTGAGAACAACAGTTTATCAATTTATCTGTAGCTAGACATGTGGGCGTAAGCTTACCTGGTTTCGCCATCACATAGACGTCAGAAACGTGGGATCAAGCTTTCCTGGCGGTAAACGCTTAAATGTAATCGGCCATTTCACTCCAAACCTAAACATTCAAGCAAAGATAAATTCTGTGTACGAAAAGTTCTCACCAAAACCGGAGTTTATTTACCTCACCCAGTACTAATTTTCTCACAAATGTGTTCTTCACAAACGAATGACAGCAATCAACCGCATGCATGAAAGATTTTGCGCTCCTCGCAATTGTCACATGTTGACATTTTTATTTGTTTGGCGTCACGCCCATCACGCAGCGTCTGATGCTAACAGTACAACCTTTCTAATTTGAGAATTCTGTGCCATGCAATGCCCTAATAATGTCTTTATCAGTGTCTTTAAAAATAAGATCAATTTAAGAACACTTTCAGTAGTTTCAGGCTGACATCACCAAAAACTGAAACAGATCGTATACTAATCACTGTTTTAAAACGGTAGACAATTTTAACGCCATATTGTATTTCAAAAAAGACCACAAAAAAATGTACAATTCTGAAAACGTCTCGATATTTTGCAAGCCAACAAGAGTATTAAGAGAGTATTGGATCGGCTATTCATTTACAGCTGGACTTTAATATTCCATGTTCTTTTGTGAGGCTTTCCTTCGCAAACAACTTTCCTTTCTTTTCTTTCATAACATGTTATGGTATTTTATTTTGTGTTGAATTCTCCAATTGAAGATAAAGTAATTAAAGCGTTGCTGTTTTTAAAACCTCAAACAGAAAACTGACTTTCATACACAAATTGTCATCACCTGATCACTGAACTGTCAGTAATAAAGAGGTCAAGTTTTTATGAATGTGCTCTTGGAGCCCAGATTTAGTGTCCATTGGCCGAATTAGAGAGAGTCTGTATTATAGAGGCTTTCTTGTAAAAGGAAATGTGTGAGGATTCTGTTGGGAGATAGGAAACTGTACTTAATAGAGAGATATCAGTAGTTCAGAGGCTCAGTGAGGAGAGGTTCCACCGTATGTGACAGTTAAATCTGATAAGAAGGCCAGCCTTTGAACAAGTTATGCAAAAGCTTTGGAGGGGCGTGACACATGCGTGTTATCTTCTTGTGGTTTGTGGTATTTTCTAGCAATAATACGATTTTGTTTTGGTCGCTTTAAATGTAGAACTCATTGCTAACGTTCATAAATTGTTTTCTTGCCAGTCAAATAGGGGCAACGGCCTGGGCTTCTTGTGTGTCAGACACACCACAGGCGTCGATTTCTAGTTCGTGAGATCAGCGAGTTTGCGACTTACATGTAAATAAGCTAGTTTGTCGCTTCAATGCAGAGACCCCTTGGAGATATTAGTTTGGAGAGATTAGTTCCTCTGGCAAGTTCAGTTGAAAGAGGGTGGAAGAAAAGTGATCTTAAACTGAAGAAGATTTACACTCGCAAACGGAAAAAGATCAATGCCAGAAAAAACAGACCCTATAAAGACAGAGGCAATGTCTTTGTTGTGTTCGTGTGATAAGGGTTGCTTGATGCGTCGGCCAGCTCATGAATGTCGACGAATGATACAGGATTTGAGAGCAGCTTTTTATCAAAAAAAGTTACAATGGAAGTCAGAGTTTGTCCTACTGGGTGCAGAACAATTACTTACAAGGTACCAATGCTAGGAACAGTTTGCAGAGGGGCTTTTGGAATATGTTAGGGATTTTCCCACCGAAAACTCCAAGTTCTTCTCAAGATATTAGAGAAGGAGGGTGTCTCTATCCAACAAGACATGAGAGGACGACACGGAAATAACTCAATGAGACTTTTGCCCGAAGCGACGAGGGCTGTAACTGACTTCACTTGTTCCAAAAGGGTGAATGAATCTCACTGCAGGAGATCAAGAACTCGAAAAGATACTTTGACTGTCGCACCTCTATGTGCAAGACATGGAGAGAATTTGTTAAAGTAAACCTGAATCTTAAAACAAATCGTTCAAAGCTGAAAAATAAGGGACTTGTAATTAGTTTTTCCACCTTTAGAAACATATTTAACAAGGACTTAGGGGACTTACTCAGCTTTAGAAAGGCCAGGATAGATACTGTGATGAAATTCAGAACAAATTGTGCATAATAGAGTTGGAGGTTAAAAATGGTAACTTCAGTAATGTCAATGATTACAAAACGAACACAATACTCACTGGCTTGAAAGTGAAAGAAGATTTGCTTGTATGAAATATGACATGGTTATCCTCTCAAAGACAAACTGAATAGTTTCAATGGCTTTTTCTTTTGAACTCTGAGAACTCAGTGGAACTGATCAGCATTGATATTGCAAAGTAATGAAGATGGATAGTGTGACAAAAGTAAAACAACTGTTTTGAAATATGACATCTGTTTTCCTCGTGTATTATTTAAATAGCATCAATTGTCAGGCTCGGGATGGCTGTTTTTCAAATGAATACAGTGGAACTCGGTAATACACACGCAAGCTCTCAGAGAAAAACGTCACGGACATGTGTTTAATCGGTCAAATTGTGAGCCCGGCCCAAAATTAAACATTGGACATATTTCAAAGCAAAGTTTTGTTATAACATGCGTGTTTTCTTTGTGGGTGAATTTTTCTGTTCACACCCTGTTCTATTTCAACATGTTTTGTACCGTAAGCATTTAGAATAAAACTAATGCTTTTCACTATTCTTTTTACAATCCCAAGGGTCTGTGTGATCAGATGAAACCGCAGTAGTAGTAATTAAAGAAAAGAAATATAGATAGAACTGACTGTGTAGCATAGTCAAACACCCGAAGAAACACAGACTGATTTTTTTTTGTGTGACAACATTGAATTAACAAATACAAGTCTGTCATTATTTCAACAGGGTAATTAGCAAGCAGTTCACGATGTTTAAGAGTTTGTCATCTCGGAAAACGGATTAATTAAGCAGGTGTTCATAGAGTGAGGTTACACTGTACAAAAGGAGGATGGTAAGAGTAACGTTTCCAATTCAAGAAATTGGAGTTGCGATCTCAGTTTTCCAATTAACCCACATGGGCCGGGCTGACCATGCTACAAATCCCTATAAATGTAGCTACTTATTGACTATTAGTTAATTCGTAAAAAAATTAAAAGTTTGCAAGACATGTTTCAATCGACCATTGATGATCATTACCTAATTAAATTTCAACTTTTTCTACACCTTGTGCATTTTTAAGATTGCATTAAAGGAAAATAACTAAATATGGGGATTCTTCAGTTGCAAGGCCAAATCTCGTATCAAGATTTTGAAATCTTTGAAATCCTAGAAACTGACGCTTAGTTGAGTAGCTTTGATCTTCAAGGACGATCACCGTGCGAAAGTACAACGGAACCTTCAAAAATCATTTACATTAAATAAACTGTAATTAACCGTTTTTGCTGACTGTCCATCTACCGGTACGGTATTTAAATACGTCTAGCATTTTTGAAAATTGTCTTTGACGTTTACATGTAGATGAGAGATCTTGATACCCACTGAAATCGAAAGAAAATGTTAAGTATTTTTTCAGCTCTAAATTCTTGGTTTCTCTCGGTTGTTAGATTTCCCGAGCAGTTAGTTGACCCGTTAAGCATGGGCTGTAAAGTTATCGAAAATGGTGCATTCAAATCGCCGAGAACACAAAGAAAGTAACGATAAAGTTGTTTCATCATAGTTTAACTTTATTTACACAGTATACATAGACCTAAAGAAACCTACATTTAAAGTGATAACAAGCGCAAAAAAAACCTATTAATATGTCTTTATGGTAGTTCACCGCCTTCTTTTTCTTCACTTGTCGAACTTGGCAAGGATTCATAAAATCGAAGAGCATGTTTGGATAAGTACTTCTGGGCTAGTTTAACACAAGATCGTTTAACATCCTCACGGATTGCCCTTCTTTCTCGTCTCACAGTAGTGAGAAGCTCTGGCCTAAGCTCCATGCATTGTTTTCTCTTTAGGAAGAAAATTTTCCTCGAAAACTGTCTAGAATCCATTTCAAATCGAACAAAGACATTGTCTGGATGATGTACCAATTGAAGATCTCCGTTATCGTTGACTGTTTCGCCGTAATTAAGCCAGGTGATGTGTTTAACTTCAAATATTTCCCTCTCCAAGTCCTACTTTGGACTGACGAAACCCAATCGGAGGAACGACTTATAGTCTTTTATCATATCCAGCCTAACCCGGTTAACTATCACGTTCGATAGCCCCTCGTGTTCTAAGACAGTTGCCCATTTTCTTGGAATGTCAATAATTTCGTGCATCTGGAAAACATTTTGTATAGTTCCAAAGCGTATATCACAGACAGAGGAAGTGTGACCTTCTAACAGGAATTTCAAGTCTGGCCTCAGGAACTGCCCACGTCATACTATAAAGTTGAGGTAGAAGAATAAGAAGCATTCCTTGAACTGCCCAGGGGCATCAGCACACCAAATAATTAGGTGACCATGTTTTCCGAGCTTACAAATGTATTCTCAAGTTCAACAAGTAAATGGTCCAACAGAGATATGACTTCATTTGGTCCCCTGGTGCCAACAGTCTCGTCATTTTGGAAAACTATAAATGTGGTTGTTGCTTGCAAAGTATATACCCAGATGGTGTGTTTTCAGCTTCGCACAAAAGCAGGAGTCCTACACTGTACGAAGAGACTTCAGGAGTCTTGAGCGTTTTGTCAAAATCCAACCGCAAGGTAAGAGTCTTTGGGAACACATCTCTCTGGGTGTGCAAACTCTTTTCACCAGACGCACTGTTTGTTGCATTTCTGTGCCAAAGTGAGTAAAGAGATCAGTTTTTTTTCAAAAAGTGCAATATGCGTCTAGTGTACACGAAATGTTACATATACTGCAGTATACATGCAGCTCACTTGTACTGCGTATATAAAATGTTGTTTCATCCACGTTACAAAGTTTTGGTGTTTTAGTCGGAAAATGCTGGAATGATCTATACTGTCATTACAGAAAGCATTATACGTGTTAAGGTGTTCAAGACGTCAGATCAACGTGCTTAAGTAAATGCATTCTGGAATCATTGTATGGGATGTCACACCACGTATGTTTTGCCAAAAAGAAGCTTCCAGTACATCAGTGTCACGAAAGAGGCTGTTTCTAGAGTGTTAATGCTGGATGTAAGGAAAGTAATGAAGCATTAAATAATTGGTGCTTTAAATTCTCTCGAACATTCCACTAGATTTGAGTAAGAATGCATCCAGGAAACAAAATCGCTTCAAGAGACCAGATCACGGACTTTACACTCTTGATAAAAAAAATACAGTGCAGCTCGGAGATAAGCAAACCAAAATATACGCAAAAACGCATAAACACGTAAAAAAAACGTGGATGCGCGTCAACACATACGCAAAAAGTCTCATTAGTATTTATGAGCTCTCCTTTTGTCTTTCTTTTGTTGCCTTGTCTTTGTTTTTTCTCAATCGTTTCCGGTGTGGTGAATGTGAAAATAAATTGCGTGTTCGCTGGTCGGTGCGTCACTAAAAGTGCAAAAAATCTCACCATATGTGCTTCTGGCTAGATATTTGTTTTAAAGCCCCCCAAAAAAAAAGACCAAGCTTACTTTTGGAGAAATATAAACCTATCAACAAACGGCAGACAAGAACCTTTTTAATTTACATGAAAGCATTGAGAGCGATAATATCAAAACAAACTTCGTACCGGTGCATCCGTTTTGTCGTAAACTAAAAAACATTACTCGTAAGCAAAGGGATCATCATTAGCAGTTTTGTACAGCCATTGATCATTTAAAATCGAGTATTTAACTCCTTCTGTCGTTTTGGATATGTGAATACTTAAGTAAAGTGTGACACTCACCGACAGCTGAAAAAAAACAAACAACTTTCGTGTCCAAGGCCGGTGCAGGTGCGTCTGTTACTCGTTACATTTAAAAACACAACTCTTTAGCAAAGGGCTCATCATTAGCAGTTCTGTACAGAAATTCATTGTAAGGCTGAGAATTTTGCAGCTTGAGTTGTTTTGTTGTAAATAAGGCAGCAAAGAATGATTTTTTGGCGTGGATTTTCAGCGCGACAGTGAAGTCAAAAACGGTTGCTGACACGTGACAAATACGGTTTTAATTCATGTAATATCCACATCTTCAGCTCTGTTGGGATCAATGGGTACAATGCTTTCACTTCAGACGCGAAATTTTTCTCCAAAGGCTCAATGGATGCGCTGATCACATTTATTTGGTTTTTCTGTAAAGAAAAGTATTGGGTTAAATTTGGGCATGCACCGGCGAGAGCTAGGCCATTGTGATGTGATTCGGGGCATAATTCGCTGATTCAAACGGTGAAATGCTCTCAGCTCAAAGAAAACATTAAAAAAACTTCCTATGATATGCCGATCGCATTTATTTGATTTTTCTGCTTGGAAAAATGAGACTTTTTTTGCACGTGTTGGTAAAAGGTTATTGTGAAATGACTGTAACTGCATCACGGCAACACTGACAAAAATCATGGCTTCAGTTTTTCGGGGCATAATTTGCTAATTTAATTTTGCTCATCTTTCGAGACCTTTGTTGCATTTAAAGGGTATTAAACTTCGAAATAATGCCTTGTGGATGTTTTCATAGGCGGCATTTGCGGTTCGAAATTGATTAGTAATCAAAGCGACATACATGCATACCTAAATTTTCGACTTGTTGGCAGTCACGCAATTTATTCTTTTGTCTTCGTAAACAATAACAGGAAAAGCAAAATTACGGTTATGAATAACAAAGGCACAAACGCGTATACGATACGCAATTGTAGACGCGTCAAAAAAAACGCATAGATGCATATTGCGTGCGTTTATTTTGCGTCTGCGTTGTTCACTTACCTTCGAGGGGCACTGTAAATAGCTGAACCTCTCCATAATGGCCATCTTGGGCAGGGACTGCGCAGGAGAGCCCCCAACGTTTGCGAAGTGAAAAAATGAAAATGATAATGAAAATAAAAAAGAAGAAGAAAGGAGAAATTTCACAAGTTCATAAAGGAAAAAAAGTCATAATTATCATTAGCTAATTAGACATGCATTTAACTAGCAGGCAGAGAGTGATAAGAAAATATTATAATAATAATAATAATAATAATAATAATAATAATAGTAATGTTTAATGGAAAAATTGCGCTTTTTACATCTAGATATCACCAAAAGTGAGTAACAGTAACGCGGCAATGAACATTAATAAATGTTTCTTTTGTAATGCAATGCTTTACTGCAGGTTTATGACCTCCAACTGTTTTTGTTTTCGGCGAGCGGACCTCTCAGGAAAACAAAGACCGAAAACTTGGCTGTGTGATTTAGTAAAAAAAACGTACAGACTTTGTATTTGACAATGCTAGCGATTGTAACAAACACAAGACAAATTTCCGAACCTTTAAAGAATGTGTTATACAGTAGCCACCACCTTAGTTTTTTTCGTCGAGGATATATTGTTTTGTTTATTTCCATTGTGATTGATACATTGTTTACTTCCCTGAGATGAAGTGGTTGACGTAAGCTTGTTGGATTCCTCACTTGTTTAAAAGTTAATACCGGCCAGTATTATCCGCAGTGGAGGGCACTGTGGAGGGGATTTCAGTCTACAATAGTGAGTGTAAACATCAGGTCATGTAATACATGTAAATGTTTGTCAGTTTCTATGTTGTGAAAGAATCGCTCTTTTAGCTCTAAAACTTGCAATTATCGTAATTTCGGAGGAATAGAAATCAAAGGTTTCCGGGGGAGCATGTTCCCAGACCCTAGTTAGCCCATGCTTGTGTATTCCCCTTTCAGTCCAGACTCCAAGCCATACTGCGCAGGCCCTGTTAGGGACAGGGGAAAGTGGCTGTTGTGAGGACTGTTCTGGCAGGAAAGGTATTTTTATTTTAAGATGATGCTTATTGTAGCATAGAAATATGTAACACAATCAAAATACATATGAATAAAACAAACCAAAAATTAGTGTTCAGAAAAATGTTAACAAAATAAATTGAGGTAAAAACAAGTTCATCATCTTGCATCAGCTTCGTCTTCCACAACCATAACTTGGAGTAGCTTATTTCTGACTTTGTTCCTCTAGTCAACACGACCTTTTACAATAAAAAAGTTGACTTCTTTTACACTGTCCAAGATTTACTGGCCGTTGTCGAGAGGTTACTCTGGCAGTTGGGACGCAATTAAGTGGCCGTTGCCGTTGTGGAGAGGTGGCATAGAACAAACAGGATATTCCACATGGTGGGATTTCAAAACGTGAGAATTGTTTGTCGGGGTAGGAAAAATGCAGTGGCATTCACAAACAGGAAACAATTCTATTCCATAAACCTTCACTTTGTGATAACAATTTATACTTGACAAGTGTCGTTGACAATTTTCATTTGCTCATCTGTATAAACAATAGGTTTTCTAGCGGGGTGCGTTTTTAAGGAGAATCTGAAAAAAGAGTTGTGATCTTGAATGATATGGATTCATCAAAAAATGGAGGATCCTAAAAGGGTTTATTTGCCATGACAACATACGCGCGGACGTGTGTCATCTCTCAGAAGGATTTCAGCTCTAACAAGGAGATACCAGTCATCACTGTATCATTTGCATATATCCTACTATAAGGAGTACTACAGGTCCATTTAGTTAAAACAGGTGATTAAAAAAAACCAGGCCGGCTAAATTAGTCGATGACTGTCAACAGTATTTCAGCTGTAGGAAAGGTGCTTACAATTGCCGTAAAGTAGCTTTTCATGTAAATCTTTCCGTAAAATGGCAAGAATAAGACGGTTCAGTGACAAAGTCAAGTACGATAACTGTTGTGCACCATTTTTGTACCAAAAAACGCTCGTGAAAAATACCTTTTTGTCCTTTCCCTTAAAAAAAACGCCCAAACGGTGAAACTCATACAAAAATTTGATCTGAAGAATCCACCCGTAGTGTGATCTGTTTGATGTTTTTAGATAACAACTTTGCCTGCATTAAAGTCTTTTCCCTAAAAACTACCACTGAATTCTCTCAAAAATACTTATGAAAACGTTTAAAACAGTAATTAAAAATTGCCTGTGTTTGTGATATGTTCCTTTTTCTACCATGGGAAAATTTTGTGTTACATTAATTAGCGCAAAATTCCCATGCTCTTTAGAGGCATATGGACTGAAGGCGACAGACTGCATGGTCAGACAAAATACCTCAAGAGAAAGGCAAGTCCTTAAGAACAACACAATTGATTTATTTTGTTCCTTGTCCCGTTGAAGTTATTGGAGGCTCTTTTGAGACTTTCACTGTACTCATTCAGCTCATAAAGTTTACGAGCCACTAAAGGCCAAACATTTGTGTCACCGAAAGAGGACAATGGCCCTTTTTATGCTAGAGACATTAAAGTCGTCAAGACACATTTGACGTCTGAGACGTTAAAGCCGTCTGGTATAAAAGTAGACAAACTAACGGACAAAAACAAGATTTCTCTAAAACTAAGATTAGGTTCTATTATCGGAAGACACTGGGCACGAGCAAACTTGGCACCAAATAAACGTTAACACACGAATATATGAGCAAATAAACGTGGTGGAATTGCAGCTTCTCAAATTTATGTCTTGACGTCGCCTAGAAGGACAGATGCAAATATTTTATTGTGACAGAAATCATTCTAGGAATTAGCATTTTCTGGCGATGGACGAGGAACTAGATTTAGCCTACGCACATGGCTTGTTAAAGTCGTCAGACGTTAAATGTGTCTATCTTACCTGGATTCAGGTTCAGCCAATTGGGATCAGCTTGTGTTTTCCACAGCTCATGCTGTATAATCATAAAGAATTTCAGGCCACATTGAGATGAAAAATTAACATGTTCCTCCCTATAGAGTGCAGACCAGAAATAAGCATCCCAAAAAACGTGTGTGAAACGATCATATGAAAATTGCGCACAGGCATCTGCGTTTGTAACACGCGCATCAAAAACTCGTATTCATCAAAGATAATTAGTATGTATGAGTTGGCCCATTTTCTTTTCATTGTTTAAATTTTATTGTTAATTTCAGCGCAAGACAATGGCTATGTCAACAGTGAACTGTTTGACAAAATTTCAAATAACGCGTGCTTCCAAGTGAAATTTGAGTCAACAGTGCACTCGCTTCCGCTTCATACTTCATTTCAGACATTTCAAAATTACTTTCACTTCTCGCTGCATCAACAAATATTTTACTGTGATTAAAACGTAAAACAGGACTATTTTCAATTTGAAAGACATTGGTTTTGCCAACAGAAATCGATGGTCAGTAAAGTTAGTCGATCGACAACAAATATCGCTAAGAGCAAGACTTGAATGAACAGCGCAGTGAAATGCAATAAAATCAACGAAAATAAGGAGTACATTCATTCGCAAACAAAACGTATTTACGCCATCTGTAATACTTTGTTGAATATTTCAAAATAATTTTTCAATGCGTGTGAAATTCAAAAGGCGTTTCAGCATTGTGTCCTTTTGCGAAGTGAGGCTGTATTACTTCAGCAAGATTCAGTGGAATGCGCTCGGAGTTGAGAAGATATCTTCTGCAGCAATTTCTTTCTTTAGTTAAGTTTTACAGAGGAGAATTACCGCGGGGTTGGCTGGAAGCATACGGAGTGAAACCCTGTGTGACAAAGAACGCCGAATTCATTCAAAGATACATGCGATTTTCAGTTGCTGGCTGTTTTATTTTCTTTCAGTTACTCATGAATGCAAAATATTGTTTGTTCAAATTGATGGTTTTAAGGCAGTGAAATTAAAAGCGAGGGTCTTTGTTTTGTAGTTCGAGCCAGCCTTATCTACAAAACGAAGACCCCATTGATTTCGTGTCAGCTTGTAACGAACAAGGCATTTAAGCGAGGGTCTTCGTTTTGTAGTTCGAGGCGGCCTTATCTACAAAACGAAGACCCCACTAATTTCGCATCATTTGGTGCCTGAGGCAAGGCATTCAACTGGTTTGACTGTCTCTGGTTTCATAGGCTTGCAAAAAAAACTAGTCTTCGTTTTTGGGTCTTAGGTCTTAGGTCTTCATTTTGTAGACACCCCGTGGGGAGTGTGTGTCGAGTGCGTACTGCGTATCGTTAGATCTGCCGATCTCCTTATCAGAAAAGATTGATTAGGGCGACTTTATTTCGTGTTGGCAATCCTAAACTAAAGCTTAAACGTTTGCCATCTCAAATGGCCGACACTTTAGTT
>NC_090888.1:41402292-41404792 GCF_036669925.1 Montipora capricornis | reverse complement strand
GGGCCACAAGTATACAATGCCAATTATTGTAGCTAATTATGAGAATAACACTGGGCAGAAATTGGCTTTACCACATAAAGCTTGTATGGGGTGAAATATTTAGTTTAACGAGATCTGGATTGGAAGATGCCAGGGGCCGGTTCCTGAAAGGTGTAATAACCCTATCCCAGGGATAAATGTGCCTGGAATAAAGCACATTTATTCCTGGATTAGAGTTATTACACCTTTCAGGAACCCGGCCCAGAAGTCAACTTGGTGATTTACTCCCTAAAGATAGCGAGTAGTTTGAAGATAGCTATGAGGGTACGAAAAGGTTGGAAGCACACATCACCATATATTTAAACCAAGTAGGGTTCCGTACCCATGAAAGGATGAAATTGAAAGGGAGATGGATAAACTGGAGAAAAATGGGGTTATAGTTAATGATGGTATGCTATAGCAGCTCTTGACCATCAGAAATTGTGAATTTTCAAAATTTCAACCACAGATTTTGACCATGGACACATTACTTTGCCTTCACTTTTACGTTGATTTTGATTTGCAATTTTTTCTTATTTAAACGAAAAAACTTTATAGGCATATTTTTCGTTTTAAAAAGGCCTATTTATAAATAGCAGGTGTCAGCCACCATACTGGTGGGGAAAAGATCAGGTATAAAACAATTGTTACATAATTTTCAGCATGTAGATTAGGGGTCCTGTGTCAGGGGTGGGAAGTCCCTTAGACTAATTGATGATGCTACAACAGGTTCCAAAATTGGTGTGACACTCCCTTTGAAAAACACCTTTTCTACCTTTCAATAACCACCGAATCTACAATCATGGACAAATTCATTGGGATAGTAGAGCATTTTATTTTTCAACTCACTTTTTATCACGTATTCTGGGTTCTTTTGCAAACCCTCTCCCTCCCCCATTCAATGTTGACAAATTTTACAACTTTACCGACTGTAAACAAACTGATACCTACTTAAACCTGATCTGTCTGCTCGTTCGACACTCTGAAGATGGCATCCACTCAGGACGAGCTATTAGAAGGAACCTTTTATTTCAAGGAGATCCAGAAAGAAAGAACGAGAAAAAGACGTAAAGAAATGCTCGTTTCCTGGGAAGGCTTTGATGAAAAAGACAATACTTGGGAGCCCGTCGAAAAAAGAGACACAAAGGAGTTGGCTGGTGGGAGAAGACTTGACCTAATGGTAGCAGTAGCTTATGGTAAAGCTGTCGTGTTGTTGAAGCCTGATCAGAAGTTGAATGGTTGTTTCTTTGTGCAGTTCATACGACAACATTTCAATATTACTTTTGCAAAGGCAGGACCAAAAGCACAAAGTAAAAGAATATTTGTCATGGACAATGACCCCAGTCAAACGAGCAAGAAAGCCATGGAGGCCCTACATGATATAGAAGCCAAACTTCATCGCTTACCAAGTCGCTCACAAGATTTAAATCCCCCAGAAAAAATGTTTCATCTTGTTAAAATGAACTTAGTAAAGGAAGCGTTAGAGCGAAAAATAACAAATGAATCTTTTGAGCAATTTACAGAGAGGGTTTTCAATAGTTTCCAGCACAGAGATACAGAAATCGTTGACAAAACCATAGAAAGTTTACCTAGACGCATTGATGATACAGCTCCTTCTGGAGGACGTACAAAGTATTAAGAAGTGCATTTCCCAAAGAGAAAGGATTTTTTTTTTTGGCCATATTTAGATATGTGGTTTATATTTGACCCCTTTGTTATCTCTGTTGACAGATTAATCAGATTGAATATGAAATACAAGTCATGATCGCGCGTGTCTGTTTGTTTTTCACTTAACACAGCTCAGTACTCCAGTGCTGTTTAATATTGTTTTGCCTTTACTATCAACACCTCTTTTCTCCAAGGATTATATGTGCACTTCCTTGAACTGCTCTATTTCTTTACATGTAAACACCAGATAAATTGAAAGATATATATGAAATACATCATATATTGCACTGCGGGTATGAAATCAAATGAAACCATGTTGTCTCGCAGTGATGAGCGCAAATTTCTGTGTGGATGCAATAATTTGCTTTCCGTAACAGCTTTGCGGGTGCCTCATCAAATTCTTTAGTCAGCTGTAAAGCATCCTCAACGACTTTGCTGCCCCTATTAGCAATGAACTCTGCCAATTTAGTTTTTCCTTCCTTTTTCTGTTCCACAGCCAACCCTATTAGCTCCAGGCGCATTTTATCTTTGCTTCCTGAATGACAACAACAACAACAACACTTTATTAACTCTTGTACAAGCTTAAATATATAAAAATATAAAAAAAGAACTAGAATAGTGTACAAATATTGAGTCTGGAGGCTAATTAACTGAGTAGTTTTCGAGTTAGTCCCCAGTTATTTTAAGTTACCTATAACAAAAGATGGAAAACAGAATAAATAAATCAATCAATCAATCAATGTAGAACAAAAGAGCGGAAGATTTTAAGAAAAAGTTTCAGAATGTTGCTCTGACAGCAGATAATATTTAATTT
>NC_090888.1:41379792-41399792 GCF_036669925.1 Montipora capricornis | reverse complement strand
GGGGTCGCAGTGTGGGAGAGATGGGGGAAGCTACTAGCGCGTCATGAAGGCAAAGTGTCTCCACTATTTTTGCAACTTGTTGTCTGAATCGTTCCTATAGTTTTTGCGTAGTTTCTCTGCGAATACGCAACGTTGTGACAAACTTTTCAGCCTTGTTGCACTGCAAGATTTGTTGTCGTCCCTGTAGGTATTTGCATTCTAATTGCCTGCAAAGCGCGGAAAAGAATGTGTTTGAATTGTGGAATTAGAAACTCGTGGTTTGTGACGTGAGGTAAAGTGTGGTGTTTTAGGTTGTTGAAATCAGCATGGTTTCTAGTCACAAAATCAAGCCCGAAACTAAAGCATTGGTGCGATTGTTACGTGTGGACGGTGGTTTGTCTATCTGGCAAATCGTGGACAGATGCAAGATATCCAGGGCGTCTGTTTACCGTTGTTTAAACGGAAGAAATTCTCAAAAGAATGGCAAGTCTCGTGGGAGGCCGCGATTAATAACTGGGCGCCAGCAACGTGTTCTTGACAGAAATGTTCATAAACTGCGCAAGGAAGAAGGCAATTTCTCTTGCCACCGTCTTCGAGCAGAATTAGGTCTGCAGCACGTTTCCCTTTGGACGGTTAACAGAACATTAAAACGCATGGGATACAACCTGCAAGAAGCACGTAAGAAAGGTATTTTAACTTCGCGTGATCAGCAAGAGCGAGTTCAATTTGCGCGTAGAGTGAAAAAAACGTATCCAGCGGACTTTTTCCAAAGGGAAATTTGTTTCTTTCTCGATGGCGTGAGTTTTTATCACAAGTGCAATCCGTTGAACGACGCCCAAGCACCGCAAGGCAAAGTATGGCGAAAACGAAACGAGGGGCTCGTGTTGACACTTATTTGTAGGCAGTTATTTGCAGGTCACGTGGTGGGCTTTCAACCAATGAAAAGGAAGGACAAAATACATCGAATGATAATTCTGTTTATCTGTTTCATCGTCCTTCTTGAACAGGGCTGAAACATTAGCAGTTTTCCAAGAGGTAGGGACAGAATTATGTTCGGCACAAAACTTCGGAAAACTGAGATAACGATGGAATTAGATCCTTTCCTGCATATTTGAATAACTTTGGAAAAACATTATCAGGTCCGCAAGCTTTGTTTGCCTTCATCCTATCGATGCTCTCGGCAACACTAGCATGCAATATGGAAATGTTCATTATGCAGGGAGTAACGCCGTTGATGTAAGTATTGTTATTCACTTGTCTACAGACGGGAAGATCGCTTGCCAACTTTTCACCTACAGTAGAAAAGTATTCATTTAGGATCTGGGCTTTCTTGTAGTCAGATGTTTCCATTGACCCATCTGATGTCTTTAAACCAAGTTCCAATATCACTTACAGTCTTTTACCTCGTCAAATAGATCCACATAGAACCTGCTTTTAGCAACTCTGACTTCATGCGTAACCCTGTTTCTTAAAGAGCGATATTCTGTCCACAGCTCTTGATTGTTTGACATTTTTGCCCTAAGACGAGTTTTGTAACGTAAATTCATCAAATGGCGTATTTTTGGAGAAATCCAAGGTAAGGACTGGCATCTAACCTTGATCTTGCGGAAGGGCGCATGCTTCTTACATATTTCACCAAAGATGTGTTTCCACACCCAATAACAATCATCCAGATCGTTGAATACTTCACATACGGACCAAGGGGCCTCCGCGATGTCCTTAGAAAATTTGGCCTGGTCAAAATTTTTGTAAGAACGGGCTTTAATTATTTTACGAGGGGGCCACTTGATCTTTGTTTGGACGGACGCATGTACAAGCATGTGATCCGAGATTCCAAGCTCGACTTTTCTGGTATTTTTGATCAGATCACGATTGCTACTTATTACCAGGTCAATCAAAGTTGACGTATCTTTAGTTACCCTGGTAGGCTTGTCGTTGATAACCATGTAGTCGAATTGAAGAAGCAAATTCTGTAACTTTTGGCCAGAAATTGAGGTAATTGAACCGTCAGTCGAACGAGTGCTATCACAGTTTAAATCGCCAAAAATAAGCACTTTGCGGCATTTGATCCAAAGTTTCTCCAGTAAATCCTGAAATCGTTCAAAAAATAAAGAATCTGAAGAAGGTGGTCTATAAACCGTTCGTATGATAAAAACGGACGAATTTACCTTGATCTTAAGGCATGTCGCCTCAATATCGGATGATTCTAGGGATCTTAGCCGAGTTGAGCATATGTGGCTGGCGATGTAGAACAAACATCCACCGCTGGTGGTAGCATCTCTGTCCCTTCGGATAATCTTATAGTTGTCAATTTCAAGCTGACTGTTGGAAAATTTTCGATGCAAGTGGGTTTCCGTAATTGCAAGAATGTCAAACCGGCATACATGCAGCAACATTTTAACCTCGTCAACCTTATTTCTAAGGCTACGAATATTAATGTGTGCAACACTCAAGTTTGATCCCTGGTTAGAAGCTCTTGCAAAGTCCTGTAGATAGTCTCCATCCCGGTCAATCACGCCTTGCCATCCAGGATTGGTTTCCCCGTCACTAGAGAGAAGCAAGAGCTGTCTGGTCGCCACGGTATTTGCGTAATACAAAATTCGGCATTTTGATAGTTTTTGCTTGCACTTGCCATTGCTTGAGGTGGTGAGGACCATTGTTTTTGCTGAATTAAACAATACTGGACTCATTACCATACCGTCCAACAATATGCAAATTTCGACCATTTCATTTCTCAGCCACCAGCAGTGAAGATAGTTAAATTCTTCGAAATCACAGAAACCGCTTTCCTTTTCTGGAGCCAGCCTGCCCAAACTGACTGCTGATTTAGTTACAAATGAGGTAAACCTGTAGTGAGATAAGTATTCATTCTGAGACAGGCAAAAACATAGCAGAAACACGGAGGCAAACAACGCGTGACTGCCCACCATAATGAAGCACCGCACCTTACAACCTCGCCTTTAAACTTAAAATAGTCGCCGAAGCAGAAGCAGAAGCTGTAAAAAATAACTCTGAGATCACCAGAGAATGTAGACTTTTGAAAAGTCCTTTGTCTAGATACACGTGGAATGAAGGTCATCCTCTCGCGACTTCATCGCTCCCTCATTTACTTCGCGAATGAAAAATCACGATTTGCTCGCTAAAACATTTTTTCCTGGGATTATCGTGAGGTCGACTTGTGGCAAGTCTACAGAGAATACAGCATGAGCGGTGGTTCCATTGCTGGAGTAAAGATCAGGCAAATCTGTTCAAAGGGGAGCTTATCGGGGAGCTCATCGGGAAATATTCTCGTTGAAGACTTGTTGAAGACTCCTGAGCTCGATCAGCGACTGTTGGCGTGGTTTTCCGAGCAAAGAAGTCAAGGTAAGATTTTTCCTTTAAAGCGTACGGTTTTTTTTTGCTTGGAAAATGTCGCTTTAAACAAGAAGAAATCCACTCGTGCTTTTGTCCCAAGTTTACTGTGGTATCATGTGACAAGCTTGTCTACACGATCTGTGTCAACAGATGATGCATCTCGTTCCCAGACTCTTCGTTCCTTCGAGTGCAATAATCCGAAGCAGATGGTGAGGCGTTTGTTCAAGACTTATGGCACCTCTATAACGCACTCGACGGCACAGAAGACGACGAGTCTTCAACAAGAATATTCCAGAAGAAAAAAAAAGTGAAGATGAGAAAATGGACGACGAATTCGAGACAGACAGCGAGGACAGACGAGCAATAAGATCGATCCCGATCACACAACAACACAAACGGCTCCTTTACCAGCCACCAAATAATAGAAGTCCATATCAAACCAACAACAACTTCTCTTCATTTTACAAGTAATTTAGCTCGGCTTGTAAGTGAATACACGTTCATTTGTTATTGTTTTAATTTGCTGAGAAAATTCTTTTTATCAAAAATACTCGGCTATAAGCCGAGACCCCTTCTACGGCTTCAAATTTGCCCAAATTGTGTGGATTTCAGCTTATAGCTGAATAAGTACGGTGCATATTAAAGCTTGCTCAAAATTCAAGTTTATCCGTGTATCCTTTAGTGGTACAATATTACAGAGAGCTTATCCGAACCTAGTGGAGAAAATATGGCATCAGGATGTGCATTACCACCGCCACCCGCTCTCGAGATTCACAACCCAAATGCCGCAGAGAAATGGAAGAAGTTCCTGCTAGTATGGGAAAATTATGCTCTTGCCACAGAACTCACTAAAAAGACAGAGGGAGTGCAGGTCGCCAACCTTCTCAAGGTGATCGGCGAAGAAGCACGAGAGGTCATACGCAACGTTCAACAACTGGGAAAATGATGGTGATGAGAAAAAGATCAAACCAGTATTAAAGAAATTCAGAGAGCAGTGCGAAATACAGAAAAATATCCCTTTCGAGAGGTTCAGGTTTAACCGTATAGTGCAAGAGCCTGGAGAAACGTATGATCAGTACCACACAGCGCTGTGACAGCTAGCCGATAGTTGCAATTTCAAAGAGATTACCCCGGAAGAGATAGTGTGCGATCAATTGGTATTTGGCATTTGTGACAAAATAGTCAAGGAATGATTGTTGAGAGAGACGAAGCTTACACTTGACAAAACTGATGAGATCTGCAAAGCATCTGAGAGAATGCTGGCCCAAATGAAAATCGTCGAAAACCATGATGGAACTACAGTAACCGCCTTGGGAAAAGGAAGTAAAAGCCAAATTAGCGACAGACGAAGATTAAAAAACACCTAAAGGATTCCACAAAAGAATGCAGGAACTGTAGTACCGAACATGATCGCACGAAGAGAGAATTATGCCCAGCATATTTCAAGATGTGTCGGAAATGTACAAAGCTGTCAAGAAGAAAAAAAAAAGACGGCAAAGACAGCGACCCACACAAACTTGTCACAGCTGTTGACGACCCAAATAGTGATTCGGAAGTGTTTTATGCAGATCATATCTCAGTGGTTGACCACAATGACTCTCAGTTAGTAACTCTCAATCTAGAGTCCAGAAATTATCTGCATTTTCAGCCTGACACTGGAGTGCAATGCAATGTTATTCAGGTGGAATATGCCTTTGAACACTCATCTCATGGCCTGCGGAGGTTCTAAGCTGACAGTGTGGGTCAAGTTTGTATCCGCGTGTGGCCTGACGGTTTTAAATCTCAACTAGATTGCAAACTTGTTGACAACAACGCCATCTGACCCCTCCTTGAAAGAAAGGCCTGTGTGGGCATGAATATAATTAAGTACATCGACAATGATGAGCTAAGCAAACCTCAAACAGGAAATGCTTCAGTGTATGCTGTGGAGAGCACACACGCGAACAAAACATGCTTCCATCACCAAAGAAACATTAATAGAGATTTATCCAAAAGTCTTCAGTGAAGGAGTCGGAAAACTGGCCAGTGAATATCACATTAGAATTGACAGCAGCATAGATCCCGTACAGCATGCCCCTCGTCATGTACCTCGTCATGTACTTAGAACAAAGGTCAAAGAAGCACTAGAAGATCTTGAGAAACAGGAAATTGTCACACCCATGACCTTGCCCACAGCTTGGATAAGCTCCATGGTAACGGTACCCAAGAAAAACGGCAAATTGTGTACATGCAACGTGAGCACTATCCACTTCTGACAATTGAAGATACCGCTACACGGCTACATGAAGCCAAAGTATTCACCAAATTGGATGTCCATAACTGATATTGGCACGTGGCACTGGACGGGAGCTTGTCTTACTTGACAACTTTTAACACCCTGCTCGGCCGTTACCGTTGGCGACGCCTGCCCTTCAGTGTCAGCTCAGCACCTGTGACGTTCCAGCGTAAAATGCACGAGCTGGTGGAAGGAATGTCTGGAATTGAAGTAGTGGCAGATGACTTTATCATCGTCCGCTGCGGAACCACAATTGAAGAAGCTACTGCTGACCACAATTAAGTGCTCATAAAGTTCCTCGAATGGTGCAAAGAGCGAGGTGTCAAGCTTAACACTGAGAAGCTAAATCTCTGACAGATGGAAGTCCCATTTATCGGACATGTTGCCACCGACCAGGACTTGCAGGTTGACCCAGCGAAAGTACGAGCAATTGACATTTACAAAATTATCCTATTGAACATTATATAATAATCACTGATAATAGTTTGGAACTACCATGTAATATTTATTACTTTGTATTTGGCAACAGATGCAAAAATGGAAATCTGCAGTGTCTACGTACTGTGCATGTTTTGTCTTAGTCGAATCATGTGCGGTAAAGGTCACAATGGTTTACCGTTGTCAAAATAGAAGTTGGTCTGTTGACAATCTCATTTTATTACATGTTATGGTTAACGTTGTGAAAAGGCTGAATTTCACGATGGCAATGAGGCTGTTCTTGAAAATTCATTTCAATTATAACTAATGTCTTTTACAAGGTGATTTTCAACCGAGAAATACGACTAAGGAATGCGATAAACGGCAAAAGCTAATGGTAATCCGTACGGTTTACCAGCGTTTGTTTACACTTTACACTCCGTCACCATCACGCAATACTGTAAAGTTGCATAATACTTTTATTGGAATATGCTGAGATTCGCCGATCCTTTGGTGGGAACTCGTTCAACACTTATCCCGAACTGTTGTCATTACTGTTAAGGGACAGAATTAATTTGGCGAAACATTTTGGACAAGGCGGAACGTTTCTTTGTTCGCTGGGTGGAATCTGCGAAAAGAAGTTGAGGATTTTCCACCTTACTCGCATCATTTTGGTCTCCTGTTCATCTATGCAGCCTCCCTTAATGAACACTGACTCATGCTTGCCTGTGCAGAATATCGGAGTGTCAGTGTCAAAGACAATGTCTTTAGCGTAGTGGCACTTCGGTGCTGGCAAATGAACTGTCTGCCCCTCGAACAGAAGAAGCATATTGTGCCAAGGCAAGACCTGTGGACTCCAGCGAAAGTCATTAACAAAAATAACCTCGGCAGATTCAGCACCAACCCAAGGAAAATTGCCAGTAGCGGGATTACTAAATGTATTGTAGATGACAGTCAACGGGTTTAGTAAAAAGGTCTTGTCACAATTGGCACTACCATTGATTAAAATATTTCGGTACTTGGCGCGTCCTTTCTCAAGTAGCTCGCGCACAGCACTCTGAAAACTTCCACCTGTTAAATTATTGCGTGCGAGAGTATCCTCTGCAACTTCCAACCACTCTCCATTGCAGTTAGTGATACATGGACCTTCTTTTTGTAGTATGTCCATCATTGTCATTTGTTTCCTTTTTAATTTTTCCTCTGCTTCCTCCATTTCCCATCCTACTTGTATGGCCTCGTCAACAACTTTACTTCCTCTGTTAGCGATGAATTGCGCTAAATCTTCCTTTCCCTCTTTCATCTGTCGAGAGGCTAGAGCTTCTTTGAGGCTAGAGCAAGAAGCTCTAGCCTGGACTTTATTCCTTTTGCTACGACTAGCTTTGATACATCGAAAATACTGAGTCGAGGTGCCTTCCATTTTCTGGTTTTCTTTGCTTTTCTCTTTGTTCCACCGCGTTCCGTTGTCAGACTGGCCTCTTGTGTTCGAGGTGGGGCACTGTTGACCAAATCTGGATGATTCATAGACTGAACATACTTGGGACCTTCTTTTGTTGTGTATCTCCAGGCGCTATAATAATTGGAGTGAACAGACGAAAAATTCACTTGAATGGAATGGTTGTCACCGAGATAATTTCGCATATGCAACCATCAGCGTGAATGCGACAGCTTTAATGCCATGTGGTAATGTGTCCCCCCTGAAGAATGCTGCTCTTGACTACAAACCCGCTGCACAATATCAGCTAACCCGCTTGTCTCATTGAATGCTTCGACCACCGTTCTAGCAAAACAATCTCTCGTTTGAAATTTTTCTAGATTGGCTTGACTGTAAGTAATTAAATACACGCTACGCACTTCGCGATGCAAAACCCTCTCTCGAGATCCCACATGAAACTCTTCTGAACATCCATTATCCTGCAAGTGTTCACTTCCCTGGTCACTTTCCTCCTCTGACGTGTCTTCAATACGCTCCTCATAACAGCTATAATCTCCTTCAGAAGTTGCCATTATCAAACCAAAAATTTACTAACCTTGTAATCCTCTTCCCACATTTACACAACAACAGCAACAGCACATAAAACCCATGCATTGCCCTAGCAATAACTTTGTAAGTCTCACTTTCATCTTCTGCGCATGCTCAAAGAAATTCCCACCACTTCAGACAATCTTAGACAAAAACCTTGAAACACTTTGAACATTCTTGCACCGTTTTCGTCACCCTCCCTTTTTCAATGTTGGTGTAGCCAGTCAAAGACTAAAATGTCGTCTCAACACTGTGAAGGGGAAAGGGGTGTTTCAAGGATTTTTGGTGAGGATTGTAGTCAAACATTCTCTTAATTTAAAGCAAAAGAATGATCCTTGGTTAAACAAATCACGAGACTTAATTTAATGGCTACGGGATTCACTGTCACTATACAGTATTATCCAAGTTGTGATTGATTGATTTCTGAACCATTCATGTCTTGAATACCTTGCCAAAACATTTCAAAGGTTGACCACAACTGCCAGGTACGAAATCTGCATTCAATTCATATCCATTGTTCATTACTCCAATATTGACAGTAATTTTTGTAATTTTTAAACTTCGACACGAACACGACAGCTATGCTGTTATTTTATTGAGAAATAAACACTTTTGTTATTATTATTATTATTATTATTATTATTATTATTATTATTATTATTATTATCATTGTTAGTATTGTTATCATCATCATCATCATCATCATCATCATCAAGTTCTAATGTATCACATGGTGAAAGGGACTTCACACCTAAAGAGATCTTTAGTCATTAAAACAGACCAACTCATCCCTCAATTTAGGGTGTGTTCAATTGACTCTATTCCGGAACAAGAATACGTGGAGTAATAATGTAAAAAGGTATGTCTGGTATTTTTAAGCAACAAGGACAATAAAGATACGTTTAAAATAGCATTTTAGCAGGTGTTTGACAAATTTAACCCATTCAACCCTAAACCGACCTAAACCGACCTAAACCGACCATACTTAGCATTTTACTCTGTCTAACGCCAGACGATTTTACTCGTCAATGGGGAACCCCCAGGAGTCAATGTTAATGTGAATCTCTGTAAAAATGAAGGATTTCTAACTTCTATTCCATGTATCCCTATTCTGGATATTCTATTTGCTCATGAAGATTAATGAGCAAATTTTTCACATTAAAATTGCGAAACACCTGCTAAAATGCTATTTTAGACATATCTTTATTATCCTTCTTGCTTCAAAATGCCAGACACCTTTTTACATTGCTATATATTTAACAACGTACAATTCCCCCTTAATGTGTATGCAAAGCAAGCTGAGAATGCTCTAAACACCCACATGTGTCCAGCATTGACCCTAATTAGATGCACATTCCATTTCGAAATCCAACATTAAGAGTCCCTTTAAGGTAAAGCATTTGCTTCCTATTTCAAATAAGGTAAGAGTAAAAGTTAGCGTTATTTCTTGCTTAGGGAAAATGCAGCTGTGCATCCTTCCTTAAGCCGCAGCATTTTGGGGACACTTTGTGACATTAAGTGTCTGTATTCTGAGACATGAGTGATTTTGAAGTTAAGGACAAGAGCAGGGGGACACTGAAGCTTATTGAAATTGGCATGCGTCTAATTAGGGTCAATCCTGGAGGTATCTGAAAACACCCATAATAGCATGACTGTGTGAAACGTGTGAAATTGACGTTTAAACTGTTCTGGTGACATCCTTCATCAGAATGATATCGAATGTGTGTTAGGAGCGTATAAGTAAATAGATTAATTAACCCTTTGACAGCGGAACCGGCCAAAACCAGCAAGATTTAGTATTTTACTGTTGTGGTATTTGTTGTTTGAGAATGTGGATCACTGATTCTTTCTCTTTATTGCCAGAATTGGGAATACTGTTGGCACAATGGAAAAGTGTACATATAAGAAACATCTTCTTTGAGGAATGGTGGTGCGACTTGGCATGTAGGTATCTATTGATATGGGTTTTCTTGCAGAAGACAGAGGGTCCTAATGTTCCATCAGGTTTCCTGTTGAACTCAACATCCAAAAAGGGGGGAGGGGGGGGGGGGGTTGGTCTTCTTCCTTCTGCAAAATACTAGCCATGCATGCATGCTTCTTTCAGTTCAGAAAAGGCCCAAAATCCATGTTGATCTTTAAGCACCAAATAAGTGTGCTAGACCTTTGGAAAATTGAGTGCAAAGAAGGCAATAAGACAACTCCATAAAACAAAGACCACAACCACCAACAAAAAGAAGTAGGAAGCTGCCAAACATAAAATGTTTTTTTGCTTAAACAAGGAATTTCATTTTTTAATATCAGAATCTGTACCTTTTACTTTTCGGATGTAAATATATCATTCAATTGTGTAAAATACAGTCTTGATTAGTCCAGCATTTGTCTCTGGTGTCCAGACTTCCCTCGGTAAATGACTGCGAGGTTACCAGACAAACAACTTGCATCGTTCTCCTCTGCAAATTCTATCGTTTTCATTTCAATTGTGGGCTTTATCAAAGAAGGCAATAAGACAACTCCATAAAACAAAGACCACACCCACCAACAAAAAGAAGTAGAAAGCTGCCAACCGTGTATGTTTATAGTGATTCCCATTGCTGGGATTAAAGAGAGCTGGGGTAGAAAGAAACATTTATGGTTATTGCAGAACCATAAATGGTTTACTAAGATTAACCATCATGATGTTAACTAAGTTTTATGGCAATTAGACCCCTGGACGTTTTCTCTTCAATACCATGAATGGTTTGTGAATGTCCATGACTGGGAAAGTACATAACATTCTTGTGAAATAACAGAAACATTAAGTAAACGTGTTTAAAGTAAAATTCAGGTTTGTGGTTTGTGGTTATTTATTTAGCTCTTCAAACCAAACAATACACAGCAGAAAGAATTCATGGTTTATAGATTATCAAATTCACTTAATAGTTTTTCTGTTGTAAATTACCATTTTAAGGTAAATTGTTTGTGTGATCATGATGAATAATGGCACTCAAAAACAAACCTATTGAGATAGCAATCTCATGAGAAATTTAGCAAATTAAGGAAAAATCAAACCATAGTGTTGACTCAAAGACTACAGGACTATAGTCACTCAAATAGCAAATGAGACCTCTTTAATATACAAGTCTTTCCCATGTCACGTTATTCCAGTAACCATCAGCAAGCCCTATAACAGAGTTCCAGGACACTTTATCAGTGGAAAGATGAGAGTTTGTTTCTGTTGTCCATCTGTATCTTCCTTTTCTCCAGTCTTCTTGTAGTAAATCACTTTGGCAATTTGAATGTCAACATAAACTTTCGCTACTTTAGCAAGTCATTTACTAAGCTAAAATCATGAATTTCACTGCAATTCACCTTTACAGGCCAAATGAGTAAAAAGAATTAGCCCGTATAATTATGTTGGTACCTTATTACCTCATTGTTTCAGCATTTTTCCAATGGGCATACTCTGTAGAAGTCGATACTGCAGTGCAAAGGGCATTGGACATGCTTATATGGCAAGCTAGAGCAGTGGCAACAGACAATACCTTTCCTATACCAAAATTCTTCTGAAGGCTGCTGTTTGTTTGTTCCAATCATGATTAAGGACTGATCTATGTTAAGTTGTGATCAGCTTCTCTGTGTACGTACGTTTTCCGAGAACAGAAAAATAATGTTGAAATTTCCCGCCAGAATTTAAAGTCACAGGTAGATCGTGCGCCAGCTTTTCCATATTTGGTTGGATTAATGCTTTTCGGGATGTTCGCGCTATTTTCTTAGCGCGTTTATTATGTTCCTCTTGATTGAAGAATCGAAAGCCTGAGTAGGTGAAAAATGGAGTGGACAGTAGAAGAGGTTCGTGAAAAGATAAAAGAGAAATACAGCGAAGAAATTGCTAAAAAGTCTGAAGGTCATTACTTCTCAAAATCCTTTGGCTATTTGTTAGGAAAATAGCCAGAGTCGAACAGGCTAGTACAAAGCGAGGTAATTCTCGACTTCCAGTCTTCATATTCCTGCTACCTCGTTATTAAAACAATAACTCTTATTATCGTATCACACAAGGCTTCCATACAAGTAGAAAATGTCCTTCAGTTTTGAGAGGCATTGCTCAAAGTAAATACTTTTATCCCACGGCAGCTGGATGAAGTATTCTTGATGTGTGTAGCAATGCCTTTGCTCCAAAACAAACCACTCGTTGACTTTGTTAGGAAAGTGTTCAGAGCATTAAACGTCAGAGCCAGCAATAAGTTGAGCTCACTCACTTTTAAGCTTAAATCGTCTTACAATTATTTTCGGAACAGGAAATTGACGGCAGAGCTCTCATGTACCTTGCAAGGGGAGGGTTCTTTTCAGGAGTTAGAGGCATGTGGGCTGCAAACTGTGGGCAAGCAACTGCATTTAAAAGAATTATTACAGAAGTTCCTGTTGTCACCCAGGGTTGACGACATAAAAAGTCCTCCATTTTAGAAATTAAAGCCATGCCACAGTTGAACCAAAGAATCTACAAGGCAAAGTAAGTGTAACACTATCAGGCATGATTTTTTTGCCTTCACATAGGTTCTTATTGTATCTGTGCAACCATTATTTATTAAGAGAATAGTTTACAAATGGAGAGAAGCTCGGCCCTTTGAACACCTCCTTTCTTATTTTGCCTGATCATAAGCTGAGTACACTCACACCACTTCTGGTGAAATTACAGAAACATTCAAGAAGTTTCAGTTGATATCAGTAGGGTATAGCCCAAATTGACCTTAAAGTTCTTCTTTAAAACCTCCTTCAGTAGAAAAGCTGTTTCAGACGCTGCAATAAAGAAATGGCCTGGAAACAATATTCCAGTATTTAGAACAGATATGAAGGCCAAAGAGGAGCTTCAGGACCTGGTGGAGACTCTTCCTGAGGATTGCTTGTATGAACCTGCAGGGTTAGACAAACTTTGTATCAAACAACATATCCTTGATGTCCTAAATGAACGGACGCGGAGGCATCGAAATGGACATGACTATACTAAAGTTGGTTATGATTCTTTGTTTGGAGCTTTCTTTTGTATCTTGGGAACACCCAGATACACTGTGGTACTATTATTTAAAAGTTGCTCTAAATGAGATTGAAAGGAACCAGTTGGCAAGTTGTCCAATTCCTCTGGTGCAGTCTCCATTTCAATAAACATCATCTATCTTTTTTCATAATCATCATTATTATTATTCCTAGATTGACAACAGGAAATTGAAAAAGGAGAAGTTAGATGATGAAAGTAAAGAATCAAGCACCAGCAGCGATGCATCTAGCTGTACAGACACTCACTTATGTCCAGGTTTGACCCTAATTAGATGCACGCCCAATTTTGACATCCAACACAAAGTGTCCCTTTAAGTCTAAGCATTTGCTACCTATTTTCAACAATAAGGTAAGGGTAAAGGTTAGTGTTATTTTTAGCTTTGGGTAAATGCAGCAGTTAATCTTCACTTAAAGAGCAGCATTTGGGGGACACTTTGTGACATAAATTGTCTGTATTCTGAGACACAAGTGATGTTGAAGTTGGCTAGAAGAGCAAGGGGACACTTCATGACGCTTATTGAAATCCGTGTGCATCTAATTAGGGTCAAACCTGGACATATCTCCAGACACTGTAATCCTAGACCAAGACTCAGATGAGGACTATCCAGGAGGTAAAAGTGGACGTCCTCACAACGAAGATGTTGATTGCCTTGATGAAGCCTCTAAAAGTGATTCAGATTCAATGTCAACTGAGACAAATCCAGAGGTATGCAAAGATACTATCATTTAATTTGACCTGAGTTAGGATGTTTAAGGTAAGAGGTTCCCCCTAAAAAGAAGTTTTGGTTGAAGTGACTTTTTAACAATCAACCAGAAACAATATTTTTGTTCAGATGACCTCTTTTTGTCCCCCGCTGTTTAGTTATTTTGGATTAACAGAAGGATATAGGACTACCTTGATAGGGAAATTTTGAACCATTCAAGAAGTTTGGCTGAGAACTTTGCAAAGTCAGAAAAAAATGGCAGTGTTCAGCCTTTAGCATAAACCAAGGTTGATCAGAAGGTGGGAAATTTGCACCAAGGCACACAAATACTGAATACTAGTGTCAAATGAGTGTACTGGTATACACTGTACTAACAACCAAGTGTTGTGCTTTGCTGTGTCGGGCAGGCCTAGCAAGCTTAATTATTGTATCTTCCAAAGTGTGCAGACTTTGAGTGACCAAAAAATGCTAATACCTTTTCCCCTTTATTTGGTGCAAAATTTGTTACTGAACAAGATGAAGTTCCTGTCCTTGCGGCAAAGATCATTGTTCAAGTAGCTTTTAATGCTGTGCGCTTCCAAGATGTTGCTAAGAGACAAATTACAACATGTGTCAAAAAGTATGGACTTGCCACTTCAAAAAATATTGCTAGCATGGAAAAAGAATAAGCTGCCCAACTGCTGTCAAAGTATCTCCTCAATGTGAAAAATCATTCTTGTATGAAACCAAAATCTCGGAGCTTTGCAACAGACAGAGGTTAAAAACGTCAAATCTTTCTGATAGTGCAGTTGCAATAAACTTGGACAGAGGTTTAGTGACTTAATAGTATTCTACATTAGTTGGCAACAAAATCCAGAGAGGTTAGCAACTGCCAGACATTAGGAATGCCTGACACTTATTGATGATCCAGTTGAGTTGAACTTTGGAAGGAAATTAGTGACTTATCAGTATTTTTCTTATTTTTAGCATATTTTTTTTATAACCATGTGCGGGCTCGTAAGGGCCACCTTTGTTTAGACTTGATGTGTGCAAATTTGGGTGCATGCATGTCTGCCGTTTCTGGAAAAGTTGTAAGGAAATAAGTGTTGCTTTCTTAGGAGGGCTGATGTTAGGAACGTTGATCCCTTGAAATACTCAACAGTGTACTTAGATTTTATTGTTAGTTCCTGTTCTTGCTGAAAGCTTTTACGACCTTAAAGTACTGGCTACAACTATTTAAGTTTATAAATTAAAATAGTGCTGCAGTGAGTTACTGTTATAATATAACTTTTATTTTCTTGTATGTTGACTCAAAAAACCTGTAAGTGTTAATGACAAGTGTAACAAATCAGGGTGTTGATACTGTTAATCTGATTGTGCCCCATAGTTAACTTAATAATTTAAACTGCAATGTGCAATTTACATTTATAAATTGGAAAACATTTTGTCTTCTATAGTTGAAAACATCATGGGTTTGACAATACAAAATAGGATCGTCCTTATAGAAATCTCATCATGGGTATCAGTATAAATCCCAAGTGGAAAAGAGTAGAAAACCACCATGATAATTCAAGAAAATGAAAAAGGAAACTTTATTGGTTTTTATTTCAAAACCACTAAGGGTTTGAAAAATATGTGAATGTGTTTTTATAGACATCCATAGAGTTTTTTCACTGCAATCAGTGGAAACGGGGCAAAAACCAGTGTCAAGTCAGAGAAACAAGAATGCGTTTTTACATAAACCCTGCCATGTTAAATGCAATGCAATCATTCATGGTTTTTATTCCAATACCATTAGTGGATTAGGGAAACACATGGATGTCTTTCTGTACAATTCCCATCCAGTTTTGACTGTATTAAACATAGTGACAAAAATGAAAACCCATGATGTTAATTTAAATAAACAAGAACGTGTTTATGAGGTACCCATTATGTTATTTCGGATAATACCATTACTGGCTTTCCTTGAAACTCATTGATGGTAAGAGTTCGGATTTTCCATCCATGGTTTTAAGGTCTGGATGTTCTGAAGCCTTGGCCAGTAAAGGATTTCACGTAGCTTCTCCATGTCAGTGGTGCAGTGCAGTCGTCACACACATGGAGCATCTTGCTACAACATCAACTGATGCAGATGTCAAAGGAACAGCCAAGTTCATCGAAAAAGCCGAGAAAGCATCTCTTGCGACCTTTTGTCATTTTCTTTCCGACTTCTTTGATGTTCTCAGCAAGCTCAGCTTTCATTTCCAGAGAAATGATCACATTCTACCATCTGATTTATCCCTTTTGGGAATGTGATCTGTGCAAGGAGGAAGACTGCAGGCTTTTCTCGACAGATTGTCAACCTCAGATAGCGATTCATTGTTTAACGGGGATGGTATATATGATACTTATATAGCGCTCAAAACTATTAAAATATTCAAGAGCGCTTTACCACGCAAAAATAATATTAAATTAAAATATAGTTCATTATATTGCAAAAATAAAAAACAGTTCATAATGTCAATAAAATAGCTCAGAAAATAGTTCAAGTCAATAAAAGCTTTTTTAAAAAGAAATGTCTTTAGCCTATTTTTAAATACTTGAATACTTCGGCTCAGTCTAATTTTGAGCGGAAGAGAGTTCCATATGGTTGGGGCAGCATGGAAGAATGCCCTGTCACCTAGCGTCTAAGACTTTGTCTTGGGTATGGCCAACAAATGCGAAGAACTGAGAGAATATCTGCTACACGGTTTTTCACTTAACAGTTCACAAATATAGTTCGGCGCCAAACCATGTCAAGCCTTGAAAACCGTAAGGGCAATCTTAAATTCAATTCTGCGTCTGATGGAAAGCCAGTGAAGCAGTACGAGGATTGGTGTAATATGTGAATATCGAGGAACAAGACACGTGACTCTAGCAGCAGCTTTCAACACTCACATTGGTACTGATGAATACCATACAATAGAAAGTTACAATAATCAAGACGGCACGCGACAAAAGCATGGGTAAGTGTCTTTGTTGACTCAACAGAAAGAAATTTTCTTATTTGCCGAATGTTGTATAGTGCTCTGAAGGCTTTCTTGCAGACCATACCAACACGGACATTCATTGCCATTCGATCATCAAACCATGCACCCAGGTTTCTAACACTTGATAACAGTGTAATGCCAGCTGAGCGAATTTTAAGAGAAGCAATGTCGACCTTAGATACCTGTTGTCGAGTGCTGATGACATTAAACTTAAGTTTTAAGAGAAATGAACAATGACCAAACTTCAGAAATAATCGCTTCCAAGGCCAAAACTGCACGATCCTGCACAATCCTACACCATAGATGAATCAAGACGAAACGACAAATACAACCAAGTATCATCGGCATATCCATGAACAGTTGGAAGATGCTCCTCAGAGATGGTGTAGCCATTGAGACTGATGAAGAGCCTGGCATAGACGGCCAGATAAAAATTGTAACAGATTTGTTTGTCTGGTTTGAGAGAACAATTTGGTGCCCCTTCTAGAAGCCCCTGACACGATTGCCACCTCTGGTCCCACCCTAAGTACAGTGTAGACTTTCCCTTCAACAATCACAACTGTAGGGAATGGTGGTTGGTTCCTCATTTGCATGCTCCTCCATCTTTTTACTTTTGTTGCTTCAATTTTTTTCCAATCCTGATATTGTTTCAAACTTGGAAAAGGTAACTGAATCAGTACAGGCAGCTTTGAGATATCATCAGTACTATTTAAAGATAAAACACTTCAGATTTGTTCAGTCGTGAGACACCACCTTGGATCTGATGGCTTACGGAGTAAAGGTTTCTTCCCGGCAAGAATTAGTCACTCTCCGAACTCAATATCTACCTTTCAAATTATGTGCATTATTCCCAGTGGAGATGTGTCTATGAATCCAGGACCTGCTAAATGCCCAGTGTGCAACAAACAGATTAATCACTCACAACCATCGAGCAATGGAATGTAATTCATGTCAACATAGATTTCCCATGAAGTGAAACCACTCGATGATGAGCGAATTTGATCATCAACAACTAATGCATGGATTTGTAGCACTTGATTATGGTCCGCATCGCCGTTCCATGAATATTGTATTCCAAGAGATATCTTTCCACCCACCATCAATGAAGCAGAGGAGCCCTTAAGTTTTTCAGCAACTGAAGTTTCCGTTGACCTGTATCCATGACTCAAAATGGACCTTCAACAACGTAGTAAACAGACTTAAACAAATGAAAGAAGGGGGTAGTTTCTAAAGAAACTGTGGCACTGAGTCGGTAGGGAAGTAGTATACAAAAAGTTGGTTTTATCAAAAGAGTTGATAATGTAATTGGCCACCGTACAGAGATTCTAAAAGCTGACGTTTCGAGCGTTAGCCCTTTGTCAGAGCCAATCGAGGAATTGTGGGTTATGCGTAGTTTTTAAAGTAGAGTAGGAGCTACGATATTGGTGGTTACATGGCAAAATGAAAAATAGGAATACATTAGTTAAATGAAAAGCATTCGTTAATACCGTGAGGATTAAGGGTGCCGATTTGGACAGGTAGACGACTAGGCGACCAATACTGCGAACACCTTCGCGATGTTGAGAAGAATGACAGGGATGCCCATCATTCTAAACACTCCAAAAAACACATGGCTATCTGCGGCCTTTCCCTACATCTAGGTACGACGGAAAGCCACAAGAATCTGGAACAAAAATTCATCTTCCAAATTGGCACCCTTAATCCTCACGGTATTAACATACGCTTTTCATTTAACTAATGTATTCCTATTTTTCACATTGCCATGTTACCACCAATAGTGTAGCTCCTACTCTACTATAAAAACTACACATTACCCACAATTCCTTGATTCGCTCTGACCAAGGGCTAACGCTCGAAATGTCAGACTTTTAAACAAATTGATGGATATCAAAGTTCTGCTATCTTTGCTCAAGCTCGACATTTTAGCTACAACGGAATCCCATCTGAATCAAAAGATCTCAAATAACGAGATTGCTATTGGGGGGTACAAAATTGCCAGATGTGTGTTTAAATGCAAATGACTCTCTGGAAACCGCTTGGATCAATATTAGGATAGCATCGCAGAACCTTATAATTGGCTCCATTTATCGTCCACCTGATAATACATTGTTCCTTGACACGTTTTCCTCCACTATTGATTGCATTTGGATGAAAAGAATCAACATCATTTTATTGGGCAGTTTCAGCTTTAACCTTCTTCCTGGAAATCAAAATGCAAATTCTTCAAATTGGAAATTCAAACACCTTTTAAGCAACCTTAACCAACCAACCCACAAGAGTCACTGACACCTCGACTTCTTTGATTGATCTCACTGTCTCTTCCAACACCTCAAAGATTGCATTGGGCATTTCAGACCACCATTTAAGTTATGCACTCATTAATCTTTAAAAAAAAAATGCCAAAAGCCAATACTGAACACTGTTTACGACCAATGTACCTTTATGGCCAAATCCAAATAAGAAAACTGTTTTTGTTTTTGTTTCTTTGGAAATTATTTTCGTTCAATTTTGTAGGTTTTAAGGATTTAAGTGTTTAAGTGTAACAAGGATTTAAGTGTAACAACTAAATTCAGTCGTGTTATTGGTAACCTGTGATTTAATGTGATAAGACAAACTGCACAGAACGTGACTTTTGAATTTTCACATTTTGGTTTTTCGCCTTTATTTTTCGCTTTCTCCTGCGCAATGGTGACATTACCGTGACATCCGACAGAAATGTGGAAAATGATTGGTGAAGACAAAAAGTGGGAAAATCTCAACAAAGCGTTACATGGCCCTTGATCAATGAGTAAAGATGGCCAGCATGATAACTGTGTCTTTCAAAGGAAAGTGAGTAGGCTTGTCAAGAGAAGATTTATATACATCAGAGTTAGCCTGTGTACAGCCACCCCCTTCCCACAAGAAAAAATGGGGGAAAAGGGGCGTCTGTGATTTGCTGCTGATTTCCCGGAATGTGTGGAAAATAATCTGATTGGCTATTACCCCTAGATCATTATATCATTGAAAGAGCCAGTTTTGATTGGCTCATTTTAGCAGGGTTTGCCCTGAAGACTATCACTTCCTCTCACGACATGAACATGAGAAATTTGCAATGAGTTCGTGCATACTTTGTGGTTTACAAATCGTTAAAAATACAGATAAAAATCTTGTTGATGGACGAAGGGGTAATACTTTTAACGTGCGAGAGGAACTGCTGTCACTGGAGTTTAACCTGGACATTGATTCCTTGTACATTT
>NC_090888.1:41364792-41374792 GCF_036669925.1 Montipora capricornis | reverse complement strand
TGGGGTTAACAGAGTTTATTCCTCTCAAGGCCTAGTTGCTGATCAGCTGTCAGTAGAACGTGGTGTGAGTGCTTTGCGAATGGCTTTATGCCTGAGGAGCGACTGCAAGGACTCCACTGGAAATTGATGACTGGCACGCGGGAAATAAATTTTTGAAGGTGAGAAAACTGAGATACAGAAGAACCATAGAATTGTCTAGAGTACGTAACAAGGTTTTAGAAAGGAAATAACTGGATCTATAAATAACAACAACAACGCGCAACAAGCAATATAAGAGACTGCCAGGAAAGACAATTGTCCAGTAAAACACTGAGGCAGAGGGTCTCTGAGGCTTGGCTTAACGCTTCCCTATTAATGGAGATGTCAAAATCACAGCAGAGTCTTTTTTGTCGGGGTCTAAACACCATAAACTTAGTTTTGAATATATTAAGAGAAAGTTTATTTCCAGCAAACCAGGCTAAGGGCTTATTGCCAACGAGTCAGGCCTTCTGAAGACAGAAGGCCTGGCGAGGCGGCAGATTATAGAGCCATGAGAAGATTTTTTGGCGGACAAAATCTCAGAAGCACTTCAAATTTGAGTGTAATGTAGACCAAAGTGATGAAATGTTGACAATAGCGATAGCCAATGAGAGTGCCGCACGAGTATGCCGCGTGATGTTTGCAGCCGCCAGGCGCCAGGTCACAATAGTTGATTGTTTGGGTTTTCCTCAAGTTTTGAGCTGAATATTCTTCTGGGGTGTGTATCATGAAGAGAAGTTGTTCTTAGGTTTGTTTCCTGCTAAATGTGGAACGGCGAACTTAACAAAAATATTCATGGTGGCCATTGCGTCAGTTTGCCTTTGGATTTAGCGACAGGGCGGAATTGTTTGAAAGGCTACTGTTGGTGCTGAGGAGTGTCCATAAATTTGTGCAACGTGGAACAGCAGATCTAACAAACTTCATTTTAGTCCGAAATAGTAAGTATACCCGCCGTTACATACTTTTGCTTCCAATAAGGACTCTGTACAGTTTTCTGGAGTAGAGATTAAATAATAGCGAGTATTATATAAAATCGAACCAGCGAGTTCAGACTAAATTGAACCAACCTGTTCATTGAGCGAAGTAGCTCAAGCGGCCAACATGCCAACCATGGGCGAAACTGCTCAGTGAAAAAACGAACCTTAGTAAAAAAAAAACAGACTTGCACAGAATTCTTGTGGGTAAAGCTGAACGATTGTATTTAAGTTATGGGGAAATAGTGAAATAACAATTTGTTAGGGAAGATAAGAACCAAAGAGACAAGAATAAATGCAAGCATGACCAGGATGGTGAAGGATGCAGAAGATTAAACAGATTACAAACGATCTTTTTGATAACTCGAGGCTAAACTTTTCAAAATCCAAGACCATGACGTACCTCCTTTAATTTTTCAGACCTTGTGCATACATGACATCTTATCTTTCCACCAGAGTTATGTCGCAAGCCTGGCTTGTTGGCACTTTAGTGACAGCTATAACTAGTTAAGTTCACTATTTAAGACATTGTTCAAAGTAACTGGGTCCTTTTCAGAAATAAATAAGTGTCATCAGCAAATAAAATGGATTCTTGGCGAGAAGCGTCACAAAGGTCATTGATGTATACGGTGAAGAATAGGGGGCCAAGAATTGAACCTTGCGGGACACCAAAGCGTCTTACCTAAGCTTTTGACCCAATCCAACAATAGGCCTCAGATCCCATAGTGTTGTAACTTGTCAAAACGAATGTTACGATTTATGGTATCAAATGCGTTAGACAAACCAATAAATACTCTGCTGCAAATTCTTTGGGATCAAGGGCGAGAGACATTTTATCATACAAATCAACTAGAGCAAGGGAAGTTGAGTGGTTTCTCCTGAAGCTGTATTGATTATCATGAAAAATATAGAAATTGTTTAGGTACAAAAGAATTTGGTTGTAAATAATCCTTTCTAGGAATTTTGGAAAGCAAGGTAAAACAGAAATAGGCTTGTAGTTACATGTAGTAAAAAGAGTTTGATCTCCAGATTTAAAAATAGGAACAACATGTGCAATTTTCATTTCCTTTGGAACAACACCGTGATTACTAGATAGGTTAATGATGTGGGTTAATGGAGCAGCTATGCAGTGAATAGATTGTTTGATGGTGGACATAGAAATGTTATCATGTCCACCAGCTTTACCTGGTTTTAATGAGCTGGCAATGTTGATAATGATAGATTGGGGAAAATTTCTAGTGAGATCTGCATGCGAAGATACCACAGTGGAAGTTATTCGTTTTCCTTGGCTAGATCCAATACTAGTGAAGTATTGACAGAATTTATTAGCAATTTCCATGGGATCACAAATTTCCTGGCCATCTATCTTAACAGTCGAGTTAAGTTTGGATTTTGCTTTTATTTTGTTCATAACCTCATTCAGTAGTCTCCTGGTGGCTTTCACATTAGATTTGGATTCCTCAAATTTCTTGTCATAGTAGATACGTTTTGCCACTCTTATTTTTGTATCTCTCTAAGTGCACTTCACTATGGTTAAATGGGTTAGAAGGATATTGCTTATACAGCTTATCTTTCTTTTTGACGGAGCTGAGTAATCTCAAAGATATCCAAGGCTTGTTCAATTGACGATCTGATCATTTTATCTTTTTGTATGGCAAACAATTTTCATAAATTTCCATATACCTGTTTACAAAGCTGCTGTAGCACTGTTGTAGAAATTTATCCATATTAGCCAAGCTCTTATCCCGTACAAAGACCACTTCACTACAAGATTTCACAGGTTCATTATCCAAATTCAGGCAGATAGAAAGACGCGAATATGATCAGAAAGGTCCGAGAGTAGTAATCTGGCTCTGAGATAATTATGTGTAAGGTGATTTGTGAAAATGTTATCAATTAAAGTTGCTGAGTGTGAAGTTTTTCTCTAGGGAAGTGTAATTAATGGAAAGAACGAACATGAGTAAAGGCCAGGTGATTACCATGATTCAGTACGTTTAAATAGAAGTCATCCAGTAAATAACATAGTTTGTTTTCTCTGGAGATTATTTCTACTATTTCACAATCTTTAGACACAAAAGCATCAACATTCGTGTTTTCGATTTTAACCTGACAATTTCAATAAACAATGATTCCATGACATCCGTGTCACTACCAGATAAGAAGTCACGCACTTAAAGTCAAAATTGTTTGACAAGTACAATCCCACACCTCCGCCAGATCTATCTATTTTTGGGAATAAATTCATAGCCAATCATGTCAACATCATAGAATTGTTCTGTAACCAGGAAATACCTATAATGGTGAATTTTATATTCAAGTTGGCCAACAAAAGGGTCAAATCGTCAACTTTGTTTAAGAGACTCCAAACATTAAGATGAACATGTAGTATTGAGAAGTTTCTATCAGACTGACCTTGGTTACTTAAGATGTTGTTCAATTTATCTTTGTTAAAATAATCACAGCGACTGTTAACATTGAAGTGTACGTCAGGATCCACAACATCAGAGCATGTTAAATACTGGTCTACGGTAGATATTAATGGATTTGTTTTATTGTATTGTCAATTTTTGTTTTATTATTAATTTTTAAATGAAGTTTAGTTTACCTTACGAAACAAATTGTTTGACAGGTCAGTTAATGCCTTTTCCAAACCTCCAACACTTTGTTATGGTCAAGATACAGCAAATGCATATACATGATAATTATGTCAAGGCTCCAGATTTATATCAGCTGATGGCAAGGTGCAAACCCCCATGCCAACTATCAAAGTTGATAGAAACTAAATGAGAGCAAGCTGTCTAGTTTTTTTAGCATAACCCACTGACAGATTTATTCAACAAACAGATAAAATGTGAAGGGGAAGCCATTTGCAATAACCTTGCAGCTCCTGCTCATGTCTTTGGATCATAAGCCACTAGCACATATATATTTATTAAATTTTCAACATAGGTTAATGAATTTCTTATGCTCTGATTGGTTCACTCAATCTCAGTTATCAGCTCATATACCTTAGTTTGACCTTATATGGTAAATGATTGCGCTAAGCATTGCTAAGCTAAAATTTTTTCACCAGAAAGCGAAATTTCTCTCTGAATAAAGCAAAAAAAAACGTTTTTGTGGAAATTTTGGATAATTTCGACGTTTAGAAGTATGGAAAAAGTAAGAAATCTTTTTGTGATGAGTCTGCGTCTGTCTGACCACGAGGTCTTACACAACATCGCATCAGTTCTCATCAAGTTTTTTTTATTTTGCTCGGTCTGCTCGCTTTTTTCACTCATATTTTGTACTTTCTAATGTTTTGGAGTTTAAGGAATTTAATAAAACAATTATTCCATTCGCGCTTGTTGGGTATGAGACTAGTTACAGCCAACTCGGTGCTATGCGCCTTCTTGGCTATTTACCATCTCATATCCAATGCATGCTCATGGAATAATTGTTAACTACTGTATTTACCCGTGTATAAGTCGATCCCATGTACATTGTATAAGTCAACCCCCCAATTTTGATGGCAAAAAAAAGCAATTTCTTAATTTCTTTGTTAAATTTTAATGGGATACTAATCTTGTATTCTTGGATTTCTGGAACTGTGGATACACAAAAAATCAGGGCCTCAAGCGCTTAATAGTTTTGTGGTTCAGCAGTTGTTGTATATGCAGGCATTTTGTCCTTGAGTTTCGAAAAAGTTCTCAGAAAATCGGACATGTAAACTGTCCTTAAACTAACCTGTTTCGTTGTTCGAGGATAAAGGGCTTTAGAGGATAAGCACGACATCTCAGAAGCAGGAGTCACATACATGAGCTTTAAACCTCTTTAGAATTCTCATATATAGAATAGTAATGAAGCCCAGCTTGTTTCTCTTGTATGTTATTATCTTCCCCTCACATTTTCAACCTTTGTTTGGACTCTCAAGGGACATGTCCTATCAGAACACTTGGCCATGCCTCTTGTTTTTAAACCCAATAAAATACTGCTGCTCATTTTTTTTCAAATAGTACATGTACATTAAAAGACTCAGAATTCGGTAGTTTCATTTCTGAAACGCTGCTTTTTTGAATTCTGGTGCTCAATAGACTATTGCTTGAAACAAAGCTTCAATAATTGATACCCGTAGGGTGAAAACCATAACTAAATGCTCATAGTTTGTGCTGTAACATACAGAAAAATCAGTAATTGTGAAGAAAAGCTCCCCAAAAAACCCGTCGGCCGACAGTTGACCGACAGGTTACCCACAGTCTACCGACAGCTAACCAACAGGTTACCGACAGGTTAAGAAAACAGAAAAATTGTGGTAAAAACGAGCAGTTAATGTGACATAACATTCCGTAATGGTGATGTATGACTCGACAGACTTCATCTACTTACCGATCGGCAAAGTTGAAAGTATGTAAAATACTGTTATCAGTTGTTATCAGATGCATAAAGGATGTATCACTTGCGTAATTTACAACACACTGGACGAGATCTGGAGGTTGTCTGTCGCAAAAGACTTTGGTGCTACATCCCGGTCATGAGCAACATGAGGAGAGAGGGGCAGCTGTTGCCAATGAAGTTCGAGGCACAATTCTACGAGTGAAGTATCTTGTATATTTCACCACTCACAAAACGGCTCCTTTAGGAGCCACCAAATCTATGAAAGTCAATGACCAACAATAAAATTTATACTAAACAGTAATACATTTCTCTTCTCTTCTTTCTTTCCTTCTTCTTTGAAAATAAAATACAAAAGTAAATCTGTGAAAAACCAAGTAAAAAACTACGAAAAAATTCGAGAGGGACTGGGACATAGTTTACCTTTCCAACACGACGGAAAGAAATGTCGAAGCTGCAGTTGCGTAAATTCTCTGGTTAGCTTCCGTGGCGCTAGCCTTGGGCGGCAATTACCAAAACTAAGAAGAAAAGGCTATTCTTGTCAATGTATTACACATTTTGGATGTTGTATCAAGTGAAAACCGAGAGAAGACATTCAGGTTTGTGTTAATGTTTTACCGACAAGCTACCGAGAGGTTACCGACAGGTTACCAACTGTCGGCCGACAGGTAGCCTATATTTGGAGCAAAACCTGTCGGCCGACAAACGGCCAGTCGGCCAACTGTCGGCTGACAGGTTTTTTGGGGAGCTGTTCTTCACAATTACCGAAAAATCAGTCTGAAAACAGTTGCTATGCTTTTTCTGCAATGCAATTACTCCACAATATTTTTGGAGACCACTTCTTTCAGTGTTACTCCTGATCCAGCCATGGCACAACTGGGTTGCAACCATTCATTTTTAGAATGCTCACAAGTTCCCCTACCTATTTTTCCCCAGCTTTGTCATTGAATCATGAAAATGGTAGCCTTAAACTGAATTAATCTGTCTTTTGGACATGCTGGAGCCAGTGAGGAAAGGCATTTAAAACATCACAATCTACTTCACAGGGCTTAGTAACTTTTCCAACTGTGGATGTTATTGGGAGGTCCAGCCTTTTCAGGGGCAATTTACATGAAATTCGCAATTGTTCATGCAGCGATTGTGAGAAACATCAGCGCTGACCTTCATATCATAAAGATGGGTAGAAAGCCAGTGTTTAGTGTGTCAATACAACTACATGTAAATGAGGAGATACTAGCCTCAACAGTACCGCTCAGAAGGAAGTTACCAAGTGATTTTCACCCCAATAAACATAATTTCACAATTTTGGGGTATGTTATGGGAATGAGTACAGTGATCATGCATACAAGTACTGTAGTTGTGACTCTTTCAAATATAAAGTAACAAATACAGTGTATTCAGTTAACACTGTCAAAAATTAGTCAAACAAAATTTTCTTCAGAGGTCTCAATTAGCATATTTTCCTAATGTACCACTAAAGAAGATGATTAACACATTAAGTGACTTAAACTACCGGTACATGTTGTAGTAATCATTAAGTGCCTGGGTCGTTCCAACTTAGAGCTGCCAATGTTTTGGTGATATGCCTGCTATGTTTAACAGTGAAACTGAAAAGTGTGTTTGTGTAAGTTAAAGTATACAAATAAAAAGTCAGCTTACATGAGAAAATAATGAAGAAAGTCTGACTCCTGGGAGTGAGACAGATTTTACTCTGTCGAGGGCAATGGGGTAACCTAAAATATACTCACATATGACAATGAAGCACTGCGTTTCCATAATGAATACACACTGTCTTTAATTTCACTTGATGTTTCCAGGTCTGATGTGTGTTTTCTTCCGCTTGTCAATCCACCATTTTTTTCTTGCATGCTCTCGCAATCACAATGCACTCCCATCATGCATCTGTGTCAGGCTGACTTTTTGCATTGAAACAGACTCGAGTTACTTCAGTTGTGTCATCTAAAAACAATATGAACAGGAATCTTTCAAAATGGACTTGAATGCATCGAAAAGGCAAATGACTCAAAGATCAATATGTCTTGTTAAAAGTTTCCTACTTTCAAGCCCACTAGTCTTATTAGGTCAATGTTACAAGATATTGAATCTCCCAGTGTCACTGATCATTGATGGCCTTTCGCTTATCCAACCGAATTCAGTCTGACTTGCAGAGATTGCCAGAAAGCAGATTCTCTACATGAAATTCCAGGAGATAGCACCAAATTGAACATGATAATCTGACCACAGAACGTGGAAGGAGCATAAATTATCTCACTAATGCTAATGTGTAATGTCACTGAAATGTATGCTTTTCCAATAAAAGAAAATTAAAATAATTTTGAGCGATTTTACTTGTATCCACTTATCAGACAGTTGATCAAGTAAAATAAGACTGAGTGTCATGACCAAAGCCTTTTATTTTAGGACAACTGCGGGGCGTCCAATGATCAAAGTAGTTTATTCTAATTGACAACTCTTTGTTTATGCTGGGTATTCAGCCACCAAGAATAGTTTATTTCAAAATTTCGCCTTGTAAACTTGTCTTGATACAATGCACAAGCATGAGAACTAAGCAAAACCTCACCTTTTTCGTGATCTTACTTTTGCATCAGGCAAGCAGTTAGAGGTCCTTAGCTAATCCAGGGTTCGTGTCGTGTCCAGGAGTATTCAGGGAGTTTTCAAGAGCCAGAAATTGAGTTTTCAAGGAGTCTTTAAAAGAATATTTCTATGCCATACATAGTGTTTCAGTGTTTTCTTTTCTGAAAAAGCCTACCTTGATACTCCTTAGCACATCCTGCAAGTTACATTGAGTGCACGCATGGACATTTTATTTTAGGTTTTAATGTTTCCCTAATAGTCAATTTTGGGCTCAGATTTTTGAAATGTCTCTTTTAACTTAGCATGATGCAATCTCAAGAATTTTCACCCAAGTAAAAATTCAAGCAGTTTTCAAGCAGTTTTCCGCAAAATCCTTTTTTTCAAGGGCTTTTCAAGCACCCTTGAAGTCCAAAACTAAATTCCAGGGCATTTCAAGGACTTCAAGGAGTTGCATGAGCCCTGTAATCCAAGACTTGGTACATGGATGCCACATTCAAATTGCGCTGTCACCCAATTAACCAGTTATTCACAGTTAACGCCTTCATTGATCAAAGGCTCCTTCCTTATTGATGAACTGGAGTAGAATTAGCAAGGGCTCCTTAGAGCTACCTCACATGGTAAATAATACATAAAATTATGCATGCACATTGAATTTTTTCTGTGGCACATGGGGAGTATGATCTGGGTTTTTCTTTTCATTGTAAACTGAGTTGAGATAATCAAATAGGACTTGTCAATCAAAACTTATTATAATTGTAGCAGTCTTTTGTTACTGAAATTCTCACCTCAAGCGATATCTTACTACTGAACTTCAACAAGAGAACTTTACTTTGTGTTATTAAAATATCTCCTAATGCAGATGATATGGCAAAATTCATGAACATTTTTTTCATCACAGTGAAGAGCCAAAAATAATACTGTTTTGAAATGCTATGGTCAAACCTTTACAGGGATTCAATTTAGTAAGATATAATTGTAAATAAAACAAAATTACAAGTGTGACATTAATTAATTAATTAATTAATTTGTGTGTTTTCACTGTCACACAACAAGAAAATAAATTTTAAACTATTCAATGAAAAAAGTCAAGAACTTGGAATGTATTAGGAGAAAATTCATTAACCAACTCTCCAATTCTCAGGTCTGTGCAGTACATCGTTTCTGAGTTATTTGTCAAAGCCTTTCAGGCAACAATAGTACGTTTTGTCTGGAGATGCCATGTGCACCAACATGGCCGCCGGCATGATAATCAAAAATGTCTGGACTTAACTTTGCAATGAACGCACTTACTTTTCGCTCATGAGATAAAGTACATGTGTATGAACACATCTTCTGATGACCTTGAAATGCTCAAACTGCTAAGATTCATAGGGACAGACTTTTTTTTTTTTAACCAAAAGCTTTGTATTATGGTGTCATGCAAGGGGACAATTCAGGAAATTCAAAATGCTGAATTTTTTGAAACGAAAGACATCATGGAACTGGTAACGTGCAAAAAGATTTATATCTAGGTCATCTTCAACCTCATATAAATAAAATTACAGAACACCTCATGATTTATATTTTAGAATTTGATGACATCACTGCAAAACCATCAATTTGTGCAGAATCAAAACAGTTTCTGACTGAAATAAATATGTAGAAAGTCTGTAATTTTTTAATGAAATCAATGCCATACAACACAATGAGATGCTTGCCTAAGTTTGTGCATCGATGATACAACATCTATTCCCTGTTTGTACGTTCTTCCTCCCAATGAACAATCGGTTCAAATGAACCAAAGCAAATGCTGGCAAATTGTCGTTTGTCGTTACTTTCATGAATTCCATGTTCATTGTTTTCACACAATCGCCTTTATGATTATGATATTGACTTTCCATTTTCCAACTCCACAAAGCCATATTTTGTTTGAGGATGGAATGGAAAAGTAACGGAGTTAAACTGGCACCACTAAATGAAAATTCTCTCCAAGACCTACTGAGAACAGAACCATCTACCACCCCCTGAAACCTTCCGTAGATAGGCGCATAATGACCCTGGGACAA